>NC_138992.1:40705160-41182409 GCF_964341445.2 Mesoplodon mirus | reverse complement strand
GAGCCCAAGTCCCATCATTTTAAGAAACAGCCTCGGGCCTCCCTGGTGGCGCAGTGGTTGAGAGTCCGCCTGCCGATGCAGGGGATACGGGTTCGTGCCCCGGTCTGGGAGGATCCCATATGCCGCGGAGCGGCTGGGCCCGTGAGCCACGGCCGCTGGGCCTGCGCGTCCGGAGCCTGTGCTCCGCAACGGGAGAGGCCACAGCGGTGAGAGGCCCGCATACCGCAAAAAAAGGAAAAAAAAAAAAAAAAAAAGAAACAGCCTCCTCAGTGGGCTCCCAGCTGCCCACTCTTTTCCATCACTGTCACACAAGTTGAGTTTCTCTCTCATCTTGTCAGTCCCTTTCTGCAAAATCTTCAGTGATTCTGTGGCTTGGGTTAAAGTCCCAGTTTTCCAACAAGACACACCAAGCCTTTCTCAATCTGTCCAGCCACACCTGTAGCCTCTTCACCTCCCCAGTGCTCTTTATCTGAGCCTAAATGATGCACCAGTTTCTCCTGGTCCTTGTTCCAGATCGTTCTTTCTGGAACACCCTTCTCTCCAATCCCATGATGAAATCCTGCTCATCCATCCAGATCCAGCTAAAATGGCACCTTTTCTGGATTCATTCATTCACTCGTGCATTCATTCACTAAGCCCCAGTCACATTCCAGGCCCTGGTGTTACAGTCGTCAGCGGAACTGGCACTCAGATCTCACAACGCAGTGAGAGACGCAGACATCAGGCAGTAATCACACAAACGAGTGTAAGATTGAAACTATGGCAAGTCTGAAAAAAAAAAAGAAGTGCTTCTGGCAGAGCAAACACAACTTACTAAGGCCCTCTGGTAGAGGAGTGCCCCGCAAATAGGAGAGAGCAAGAAAAAGCCAGACTGGGAGAAGAGAGCACGACTGTGAGGGGTTATGAGTGAGTTTGTGGAGGCCCGACCACGTGAGGCCTTGAAATCCATAAAAACAAAAAAAATTTTTTTAAATTTTGAGACTGATGGGAAGACATTGCAGAGTTTTCAGTGGAAGTACGACTGGATCAGTTTTGCTTTCTGAAAAGATCTTTGTCTGCCATCTGGAGAATGGCTGCAGAGGGGCTGGGTGAGGAGCCACTGAAGAGGGAATTAAGTGTAATTCCTTCACCATACACCAGTAAGTGCATGGACAAGAGGCCCAGTCTTATGCTGTGCAGTATAGAAAACAATCTTGCATTCCTTACTTGCCATGGGTAATCTGCAAGGTAGATAAGCCATATACAGTAAAGGTGAAATCCTCCTTGCTCTCCATCTGCTCCTGAGCACCAGACCTCCACACCAGCATCCCTGTGCACATCCAACCCAGCTCCAGCATCATTTGGTCTAATATTAGAGGAAGATTGTCATCTTGCTTCCAGATACTCTAAAGCAAAGAAATATTATCACATATTTCTCTATATTTTATCATTATATTTGTTTTGATATAGCCATGAATATTTTCTTCTAAGAACAAAAATGTTATGTTAATTCCTTCTTATATATGGTTCTTGAGATGACATCATAGTTAATACTCCTAAATATTTGTATGTTTGGCATTTTAATATTATAATTTTTTTTTTACTTGAGAATTAGAACCAACTAACATACTTTGGTTATGTTAGTTGCCAAAATACACACACAAGTATACACAAACATACTCACACACATATATAGCAGGAAGAAATGTAAAGTATTTGTGGCACACTAATAATCTGAGGTATCAAGCAGCATGTAGTATTCATACCCCCTGCAACACCGGCATTCAGACCAGGAGACACAGAGTCACCATTTGCCATGGGGAAGTAGTTCTTCCCATCATCAACCCACATGAACCAAAAGGAAGGAACGAAAAGTTGCTTTTTTATTCTAAATCTGAATGCACATATAGTTGACATATATGGGAAGCAGTAAAAAGAAATGCCCAAGTTTTGTCTTTGAGATAAAAGACCTCAGGTGTAAGAAAGGGGATACTGGTACACATTTGCAAAGTAGGGGAGCTGGTCGTCACCCGACCTCCCCACCCACAACACCAATGCCTACTCCCCTCTGCCATTCCAAAAGGGCTTGAGCCTGTGGAAAGAGGAGAGATGGAGGAGCCCAAATAAGATTAAAAGTGAAAAGAATGAGCAGTGGGGAATTTTTTACTCTTTTCCACCTCTGACCAAACTAGGGGGTTAAGGGGTACCAGGGCATTCTCCTATGATGTTTGGAATGTCTGGAGGGAAAAAAATAAGACTGCTGATACATTTTCCAGGTACAGTTGGAGAGTAGTCTTTGCAAACCTATCCAGCCACATGAGACTTGAAGGAAACAAGAGTGTGTTGGCCTGTGCACAGAGACACGAGAGGGGGGCCCCCCCACCAGCCTCAGCAATGAGCAATTCTAGGAGCCCATCTGGGGAGGAACATCCAACAGGAGGGGGAAGAGAATGAAGCTGCCTGTGGAGTGGGAAGAGGACGGTTGCTGCTGTGTGATTCCCCCAGGTGCTGGTCAGAGTAGGATAAAAGACTAAAGGAATATTAGCAGAACAGAAAATGCATGGTGACTTCCCAGTCTTCAACATCACAAGAGTGACTTAGCCTTCCCTCAGTGTCATTTAGAAGTTATATCAGGAGAAATGGAGAGGAAGAAATTTTGCACAGAGAAAACAATCTTGATACACTTGAACACTGGACTAAATAAACCATGAACTGGACTATGTCCATATTGTAGAACTTGACCAAGAAATTCGTGTATTGGAGAGGTTTTATTTGAAAACAAGCTGAAGACTCAGAGGCAGAAATTAAAGTCAGTTTAGAAATAAAGTTACTCTTTGGAACAAAAATATATGACCATAGAGTCAATACCAATTACATATATATATCACACAGCACAGAATAATATAGTCATTTCCTAAACACAAATTTTGGCCTGACTGCTTTGGAAGTGAGTGAATGAGATACGAGCATAATAAAAAGGAATGTTTAAAAGGATTCTTTGATCGAGAATATAAGCACTGTCTAATGGTGGCGTTTGGTTTGCCAAGAAAAGCCAGAAGGCACGAGACTGAGCCAGGTAATTCAAGAGCTTAAAGTGTCAGCCCGCTAAGGAACAACCCCTCCTATGCAACAGCAACTCAAGTCAGGGGAATTAAAAGTGGATTTTCCATTCAAATCTGAGAACAAATACAGATGATTTATGGGTATAAGACCTCTCCCTCTCAACTGAGTCCTGGCCCCTCCATAAGATCCACTTTACTTGTTGGCAAAAGTACTACTTGAGAGAATTAGAGTAATCTAATCTGGCTTCAGCCAAAGCAGGCAACTTTGCTTCCAAATCCATTGGGACCAACCAGGATTTCTTTCCTTCTAGATTTTGAAGATGATAATATGTATGTTAACTATATTTAAACTATTCTTTTCAAAGCTAACAAAAGAAAGCTGCAAACCTGTGCCCACTCCACCCCAGCATGAGAAAAACAGAGAAAGAAACCAAAATCAAAGACCCTTTGCTAAAATCTGTGAAAATCAGGCTTTGGTTAGTTATTTTTCCTGCCAAAAGCAAATAACTGTCCCCGCCCACCTCTTTACCTCCTCCTGTTCTGGCTTCTTTCCCCTGGCAATCATCCGGGATTCACACTTTGGCATGAATGGGGTGGAAAAGGGAGGGTTTTGCAGTGGGGAGGGAAGAGAGGAAGAAGGCTGCCTGGCTGGGGTCAGAATCAAAACATCCATATAGGGAGCGTCATCTGCGAGCCCAAGTGCTACGTCTCAGGAATGGCTCCTAAGGGCAGAGCAGAAACAGCAAACAATAAAGAAGCAGATATCAGGCTGGCAGCAGGTGGAACAGGTGCAGAGAGATGGGCACCTCCAATGTCAAGGTGAAATCGGTCACTGGGATATTCTTTAAGAAAGCTAACAGGCTGCCTGAAAGGGCCCATGCAACTCTCAAAGTGAGAAATACTCCTGAATTGTTATTATTTATCTGGAGCCCCAGGTGTGCACTGAGCTCTGTAATAAGTAGCACGTGCCAAAACAAAGAGCAGAGCCCTTGCCCCAAAGAGTTTGCCATCTAAAGGCACATTTGGGTACAGTTAAACTCCATGAATCGGCAAAGCAGAAAATAAACACAGAGCACTCAGACACCAAGGAATAGATCTTTGCTGAATGTGTCAAAGCTTTCGGAAATGGGGGATTTTAGGAGAGTTGTGGCTTTTGTTTCAGGTTGCATTGGATTGTAAAAAAGAGAGAAAAAAGAAAAATCTGCTGTTAGAATGATTTAAAGAGATCTAGACAGGCTAGAACAATAAGATGGCTAAATACAAAGAGATGGCTTTAAATAAGATCTGCAATATAATGATCTCCATTTGGGTACAAAGTAAAATGAAGCTTAGGAGCTGACTACACATTAACACCATCAACACCACGTTGAAGTTGAACCCCCAAACAAGATGATCTTAAGAGGAACTGGTAAAGGACTCTAGGATGAGCAAGGTGATGGTTTGTCTCAGGGCAGTCTCTGAGCAGGGCTGACTCTTATGTGACACACAGATCAGGTCACTGGGATGTCATGTGGTGCAGTGGTCAAGAGACCAGGTTCTGGATACAAAACAACAGATTATAGGTCAGCTCTCTACCTGCCACTGACTTGGGAAAGTTAGTTTATTTCTCTGTTACAGTTCCCTCATTCGTTAAAAAAAAAAAAAAAAAAAAAAGGAAAGAAAGAAGGAAGGAAGGAAAGGGAGGTAGAAGGGGGGGAAGAAAGAAACAGAACAGAAAAGAAGATGCTAATGACACCTAATTCTATGGGAAACTATAGGCTTAGCACAGCGTGAGGCATAGAGTGAACTATTATTACAGCCAAGCCTCCAGTACCCTCCCAGCCTCTCCTTCCGCCCTCCACTGAAAGTCTGCTTCTCCCCCAGCCCAGCGCCTGAGTCCTGGTTCTGATAACCTGCCTCCGTGGCCTTCAGGGTGGGAAGCAAGCCTGATGTAGCATAGGCATACACTCCGTGAAAGGCCCCTCCCCAGGTCTTCTTTGTTCTTCATTTTCATCTTGGTGAAAACTCTCCCATATTTACATTTCTGCAGAAAAACAGAACCAGGACTTGTAGTTCACAATTTACATTACTGATTCCATGGGATATCATGGTTCATGATTAATTAGCTTCCGACAGTTTTAAAAACGCAGTGTGATGGGAACTTCCTTGTGCGGGAGGCCTTGTATCCAGCCCCTGGGCCCTTCCTCAGATGGTCCCCTGCCTGGTCCTCATCACTCTTCCTTCCAGGGCCTGAGCAACAGCCATCTGTTGGCAGTACCTCCCGGATGTGGCCCCGCCCCGGTGCTCCATCCACCTGTCTGAACACTCCCCCTGTCTCGGGATCCCACTTGAGAGGGACCTGCAATCTCTGCTCTCCCTTAGGCATGGGGCTCCTCTGCAAACTGAGCTTGCAGGGGGACCCATTCTGCCAGGATTTTGTGCCAGCCCAGACCTGCTGTTGGTCACCTGTTCCACCAATTCCCCAGCTGCCCATCCTTGGTTTGTAAAAGCCCCCCACCCACCCACCCAGCCTCCCTCAGTGGATACTTGTCTGATTGAAGCAGAGAGTGTGCCCCAGCAAGACATCTTATTCTCCTCCCAAATCCTGGATCACACACTACTTCCAACACAATTTTACTGACGATTCACTACCACAACGGGAAGAATACTGTATCAACAGAAGACAAACTTCAGCTCCATTTTCTTATGGACTGCCACATGTTGATTCCAATGTTATTAAAGTCACTGGCGTTGACTGGGGAGCATTGTAGTAACATTCTCTGATGCTATTTGCTATGTCTCCCCGTGAGTGTGCCCTTTCAGCCTGCGTAGCGTCCCAGCAGCACAACCTATTCATGCATTCTACATGCCATCTTCTTCCTTATTATTGGATGACTTTTCACTTGGCCTTTTCCAGAGATCAGCCCCTCAGAATGTCATCTGGAAAAATGAAGAGTGGAAACACTGCTTTAAATTAAAAAGCAAAAAATGTAAAGAGAGAGAAAGAGACTTTTCGTCACCCTAAATTAGACCCAATTTTCCCACTCTGTCGCCATCCTCTCAGGGGCTGGCACCTTCTTCAGAAGCTGTCCCTATTTCTTCTAACTATGACAGAGGGGCGCAGGGAGAGCGAGAGAGAGAGCGCCATCCAATGCATTGGATAGATTTGGCTGGATTGATGTCATTGCTCATTAAGGAAACAGGCAATCTGCTTTTCATTCTCATTGTAGAAAATAAATCTGCACAGAACCCAGCCAAATAATGTGTAGCAAATGATCAATGTTATCTGAGGGAGAAGATGATTGATCCTTTATTTCTTACACCCTCTCATGCATAATGCATCAAATCTACGATGTCCTCAGCTTGCCTCAGGACCTAGCCATGATGCACCGTATTACCATGCACGACACTCACTCTGAATTTCTAGTGACAATCTCCATATCCCTGAGTTAGTGGGAGCCAGGAATGCTTCAGAATTCAAGAGTCCCTGATAGTGGCATGATGGATTTTCAAATCCTTTCCAGGCCTTTTTTACAAACACACACATTACTCATGGAAAGTCTCAGAGACTTGAGGTCTCCATATCCCCTAATGCAAAACAGAATTGGAAATATTGGCTTCTTTCAGAATATCAGATAAAAGATCAGAAAAATAGGAATCTTCTGAAGCACCAAAAATGACAGAGATGGCTAACAAGGAAAATTAACCATGTTTACTTTGCACAATAACGATTAAATTTCAGAGGACCAAGGTATTTGTTTGTGATTTTGGAGAAAGCTGGCTCCTTAAATGTTGTATTTTAAGTTGATATTATTTTGTGGCAATTTCTATACACTCAATAAATAATGATAGTGATGATGATGATAACAATAATGGCACTAGTATTTTTAGACACTTATTTGACAGGCTTTGAGTTAAGCACTGTATATGTATTATCTCATGCAATATAGACTGAGGCTTGGAGAACTTAATTAAATTGCCCATAGTTCAAGGCTGAAAACCAGTAGATTCCAGAGTCAACACTACTAATCTGTATATATGAATGTTACTGGAGTGGAATCGGGGCCAAAATGGAAAAATCAAAATGGATTATCAAAGTGTAATTGGCCATCTTCAATAACTAGGCTGGTAGAACACTTAGTAAATCTTGCAAAATGAAAAGAGCTGATGAGTTTTAGCTCTTACAATGACCCAGTCATTACACTAGATTCTTTGCATAAATTTCAATAATAATAATAATGTTAAAATAATAACCAATCTCTGGGGTATAATATCACCCCTCTACCGGTTATTAAGCAATTGTTTCTCAGTTTCAAACCAATTGTCTCTCTGTTCTACTCTCTGTGCTGGGGCTGAGACTCTGCAGACCTCATTTCTGCTTTGCCAGCTGATCCATTAGGCTCTGCCAATAGGGAGCACCAGAGAGAGACTGCAAGCCTTCAGGAGGAAGCAGGGATTTGATGCTTCTGGTTTTATTTCCTGTTCTTGTCGGCATCACCTCAGCAACACTTCTTAGCCCTGGCAGCAGCAGCTCATTCCAGCTTGCAGCAGTAGTTTTCATTCCATTAGCAATAGCGATTCAAATGTGTAGTTTTTCTACCACTCATAGAACCAGCCTCATGATGCTGCCTTTCAGTGACCCCAGCCTAGCCAGCCAGCACAGCCTCCTCAGAGATCACCATACGAGCTCTGCAGGGCCCCTTCTCCAATCCTCTGAGTTGTAAGAGGTCCAACTTATTCCTTTTGTTTCCCCAGCCAAGGGTCTTGGTAGCTGCTTCCTGAATCATCACCTCCATGATACCTAGGTATTCATTTTTAACCTTTCATTTCTCCAATCCCAGATTAACAGTTCTTAATATTAAATTCTCCCTGTTAATATAACTGGTACAGTTGCTGCCTCCTGACCAGAACCCCTCAATTCAGAGATGAGAGTAAGTTGCTCACATTCACTACTGAGTTAATTAGAGGAGTTGAAGTGAAATCAAACCACAGGTCTATCTGGTTCTCCAATTTCCCATTATGCCTCCCCAAACAAGGCAACAGTATCTATTTTTGCCTATGTTGAATAAAAGGACACACGTGGAAAACACACAACAGCATGCAAATTATAGCCAAAAAATATCTGGATGCTGTGTAAAATGATGGCATTGCATGCATTGAAATTTCTTATCAATATTTGTATTAATAATAATAATGACTATCATGTCTGTAAAGTGGATTCCATCACACTGAAATGCCTTGTTCAGTGAGTTAGCCTGCTTCTGTGTTTAATACAATGTAAGTCCCTCTCAGGGTACAAGAAAATGCCATGCAACCCTCTACTGGTATGTCCAGTGATCACAACACCTGCATAGTTCTAGCTCTGCAATGAAATTTTGGGCAGAGAACAAGAAATGAGTTGTAACCCAAGCCATCATCATTCTCAAAATAAAAAAGGCATCCAAAACTTTAAAAAGATCTTGGTAGATTTGTTCTTGTATCTAGCAGGACTCCATAAGGTAATGACAGATACCTCAGAGACCAAGAGAGTGTAGGATTAAAGGGCATACTGTGTGTGCCAAAATGGACAGCAACCTCAGACCCACTAGACCAGCAAGGTAATTATTACAGCTATACCTACTCTCTAAGACTTAAGATGGTTGACGAATGCAAAGACTTAGAATACTGGGAGTTCAAAATCTATACTGATCAGAAGCCAAGAAATCAGAAATGATTCCCAGATGAGAACACTAGGGCCTCACCAGGACATGATATAAAATAAGGTAAACTATGCTTATTAAGGTAATTAATAGGCCTAGAAATATTTACAAGTCTCATATTAACCCAGGTCCATAGCATACATATTAAAATGAAAGTAGACGTTCTTATGCCACTTGAGATTGAGACAGACACACACACACACAATTTCTCCTTTCTTAGAAAATTTTGCTGTTTTCCAAATCACAGGTGCATAGTACTAGTAGTTTTTGCTTTTTACTGTGTGTTAAAGTATAAATCTAATGGGAGGGACTATCTTTTCTCTTTACAGTTGCAAATTCACCCAAAGGCCATATTGCAGGGAGTCCATCTAAGACACACGACAAACACACTCACATTTCTAGGAAATCCTAACAGAGCCCATGGGACATAATGAGTAATTTGACCAACCTGGTGGCCTAAACCACAGTGAAAGGTAAAGTGGTGGCCTGTAGAGAAAAATTGTCACACTCTTCCAAAGTAATGCTTCATTCTAAATAAGGGCCCCTGGCAGCACCTACCACAATATAACACATCCAGCGGATACCTAATAAATACTGGTTGCCTCTGATAACACTGACAGAACACAAAGGCATTATAATGAATAGTGGGTAATAAAAATATATATAGGTAATGGCTTAGTAGTGGTTGTCTCTTTCAACAGCAGTTTAGAGCAAGGAAGGCTGCTATTATGGTATAGAAAGATAACACTAGATGTGAAAACTGAAACTCCCTCATCTTGTGTCACCCAAGGGAAAAGGAACTAAGATGAGGGCACAAGTTTCCTTTTAGCAGCATAAAAGAAACATAAAAGAAGTCACTGCTCATTTGGAGGCTGTACTCAAGAATCCACACCATCTATAAATTTGGAGACAGTCAGGAAACAACCACCCATTGCAACAGAAGGTGGTAAAAGTCAACGTATAAGAGATGATTGGTGGTTAACATTATTAGTGGTCCTAAAAGTCAGTGTGCATATGTGCTGCTGCATGGGCTTAGGAATTCACCAAGCCCAACAGCTAAGGGCTAGAATGTAGGGAATTAAAGCTATAATGTAACCAAGCTTATTTATCTCATCTATAAAGAAGGGAAGTATCAACAGAAGAAGTTGTGTAATCAAGGAAAAGGAAGGCTGGAGAAAACCATAATTCGAAAAGATACATGCACCACAATGTCCTTTGCAGCACTATTTACAATATCCCGGACATGGAAGCAACCTAAATGTCCATTGATAGAAGAATGGATAAAGAAGATGTGGTATATATATATATATATATATATATATATATATATATATATATATAGAATAGAATATTACTCAGCCATAAAAAACAAAATAATGCCATTTGCAGCAACATGGATGGACCTAGAGATTATCATACTGAGTGAAATAAGTCAGACAGAGAAAGACAAATATCATATGATATCACTCATATGTGGAATCTAAAAAATTGGTACAAATGAATCTATTTACAAAACAGAAATAGAGTCACAGATGTAGAAAACAAACTTATGGTTACCAAGGGGGAAAATGGGGGAGGGATAAATTGGGAGACTGTGATTGACATATACACTACTATATATAAAATAGATAACAAATAAGAACCTACTGTATAGCACAGAGAATCTACTCAATACTCTGTAATGACCAATATGGGAAAAAGATCCAAAAAAGAGTGGATGTATGTATATGTATAACTGATTCACTTTGCTATACACCTGAAACTAACACAACATTGTAAAGCAACTATACTGTACTAAAAATTAACATTAAAAAAGGAAAAGGAAGGCCAAAAAATGTGAATTTTTCAGTGTTTATCCAATAGATAAACATTGTATTAAGAAACACCTGTTCTTGTTACTGAAACAACTCTATTTTAGGATGCAGGAATAATTAATCTAGCTATAAGAGGCTGGCATAAGAAATAGGTGGTTAGGAGAACCTTCAAGATGGCAGAGGAGTAAGCCATGGACATCACCTTCCTCCCCACAAATACATCAAAAATACATCTACACGTGGAACAACTCCTACAGAACACCTACTGAACACTGGCAGAAGACTCAGACTCCCCAAAAGGCAAGAAACTCCCCCCATGTTTCTTTGCCCTACCTGGGTAGGGCAAAAGAAAAAACAGGAATGGGACCTGAACCTCTGGGAGGGAGCTGTGAGGGAGGAAAAGTTTCCATACACTAGGAAGCCCCTTCACTGGTGGAGACTGGGGTGGGGGGGTGGCGGGGGGAAGCTTCAGAGCCATGGAGGAGAGCACAGCAACAGGGGTGCAGAGGGCAAAGCGGAGAGATTCCCACTCAGATGATCGGTGCCAAACAGCACTCACCAGCCTGAGAGGCTTGTCTTCTCATCCGCAGGGGTGGGTGGGGGCTGGAAGCTGAGGCTCGGGCTTCAGAGCTCAGATCTCAAGGAGAGGACTAGGGTTGGCTGTGTGAACACAGCCTGAAGGGGACTAGTGCACCACAGCTAGCCAGGAGGGAGTCTGGGAAAAAGTCTGGAACTGCCTAAGAGGCAAGAAACCATTGTTTCAGGGTGCACAAGGAGAGAGGATTCAGAGCACTGCCTAAATGAGCTCCAGAGATGGGCGCAAGCTGGGGCTACCAGCACAGACACCAGAGACGGGCATGAAATGCTAACACTGCTGCTGCAGCCACCAAGAATCCTGGATGCAAGCACAGGTCACTATCCACATCTCCCTTCCAGGGAGCATGTGCAGCCCACCCCTGGATCATGGGACCCCCATGATCCAGGGACAGCATCCCCGGGAGAATACATGGCATGGCCCAGGAAGTTGCAACATCATTACGGCCTCTGCCACCACAAACTAGTCCCTCATTCCATATCCCTCCGTCCCCCCAACCTGAGTGAGCCAGAGCCCACTAATCAGCCACTCCTTTAACCCCCTCCTGTCTGGGTGAAGAACAGATGCCAGAGGGTGACCTACATGCAGGGCCAGGGCCAAAGACAAAGCTGAACCCAAGGAGGTGTCCGAACAAAGAAGAGAAAGGGAAATTTCTCCCAGCAGCCTCAGGAGCAGTGGATTAATCTCCACAATCAACTTGATGTATCCTGCATCTGTGGAATACCTGAATAGACAATGAATCAGCCCAAAATTGAGGCAGTGAATTTTGGAAGCAACTATAGACTTGGGGTTTGCTGTATGTGACTGACTAGTTTCTGATTTTTATGTTTATCTTAGTTTACTTTTTACCACTTGTTATCACTGGTGGATATTTTTATTGGTTTGGTTGCTCTCTTCTCTTTTCTTTTTTATTACTTTTTTATTTTAATAATATTTTAATTTTTTATTTTAATAACTATTTTTTTATATTATTTTATTTTTTCTTTCTTTCTTTTTTTTCTCCCTTTTCTTCTGAGCCATGTGGCTGACAGAGTTGTGGTGCTCCGGCCGGATGCCAGGCCTCAGCCTCTGAGGTGAGAGAGCCAAGTTCAGGACACTGGTCCACCAGAGACCTCCCAGCCACACGTAATATCAGTCAGTGAGAGTTCTCCCAGAGATAGCCACCTCAACACTAAGACCCACCTGCACTCAAAGACCAGCAAGCTCCAGTGCTGGACACCCCATGCCCAAAGCTAGCAGGACAGGAATACAACCCCACCCATTAGCAAGGAGGCTACCTAAAACCATATAACTTCACAGACACCACAAAACACACCACTGGATGTGGACCTGCCCACCAGAAAGACAAGATGCAACATCATCCACCAGAACACAGGCACCAGTTCCCTCCACCAGGAAGCCTAAACAACCCACTGAGCAAACCTAACCCACTGGGGGCAGACACCAAAAACAATGGGAACTACGAACCTGCAGCCTGCGAAATGGACACCCCAAACACAGTAAGTTAAGCAAAATGAGAAGACAGAGAAACACACAGCAGATGAAGGAGGAAGGGAAACACCCACCAGACCAAACAAGTGAAGAGGAAATAGGCAGTCTACCTGAAAAAGAATTCAGAATAATGATAGTAAACATGATCCAAACTCATGGAAATAGAAAGGAGAAAATACAAGAAACGTTTAACAAGGACCGAGAAGAACTAAAGAGCAAACAAACAATGATGAACAGCACAGTGAATGAAATTAAATATTCTCTAGAAGGAATCAATAGCAGAATAACTGAGACAGAAGAACGGATAAGTGACCTGGAAGATAAAATAGTGGAAATAACTACTGCAGAGCAGAATAAACAAAAAAGAATGAAAAGAATGGAGAACAATCTCAGAGACCTCCAGGACAACAATAAGTGCACCAACATTCTAATTATAGGGGTTCCAGAAGAAGAAGAGAAGAAGAAAGGGACTGAGAAAATATTTTAAGAGATTATAGTTGAAACTTCCCCAGTATGGGAAAGAAAATAGTCATTCAAGTCCAGGAAGTGCAGAGAGTCCCATACAGGATAAATCCAAGGAGAAACACACTGATACATATTAATCAAACTATCAGAAATTAAATACAAAGAAAAAAACATTAAAAGCAGCAAGGAAAAGCAGTAAATACCATAAAAGGGAATCCCCATAAGGTTAATAGCTGATCTTTCAGCAGAAACTCTGCAAGCCAGAAGTGAGTGTCAGGACATATGTAAAGTGATGAAAGGGAAAAGCCTACAACAAGATTACTCTACCCAGCAAAGATCTCATTCAGATTTGATGGAGAAATCAAAACCTTTACAGACAAACAAAAGCCAAGAGAATTCCACACCACCAAACAAGCTTTACAACAAATGTTAAAGGAACTTCTCTAGGTAGGAAACACAAGAGAAGGAAAAGACCTACAATAAAAACCCAAAACAATTAAGAAAATAGTAATAGGAACATATATATTGATGACTTCCTTAAACGTAAATGGATTAAATGTTCTAACCAAAAGACATAGACTAGCTGAATGGATACAAAAACAAGACTGGTAGATATGCTGCCTACAAGAGACCTACTTCAGACCTAGGGACACATACAGGGAGAAAGTGAGGGGACGGAAAAAGTTATTCCATGCAACTGGAAATCAAAAGAAACCTGGAGTAGCAATTCTCATATCAGAAAAAACAGACTTTAAAATAAAAACTATTACAAGAGACAAAGAAGAACACTACATAATGATCAAGGGATCAATCCAAGAAGAAGATATAACAATTATAAATCGTTATGCACGCAACATAGGAACACCTCATTACATTAGGCAAATGCTAACAGCCATAAAATGGGAAACTGACACAATACACACAATAATAGTAAGGGACTTTAACACCCCACTTTCACCAATGGACAGATCACCAAAATGAAAATAAATAAGGAAACACAAGCTTTAAATGACACATTAAACAAGATGGATTTAATTGATAAGACATTCGATCCAAAAACAACAGAATACACTTTCTTCTCAAGTGCTCATGGAACATTCTCCAGGATAGATCATATCTTGGGTCACAAATCAAGCCTTGGTAAATTTAAGAAAATTGAAATCGTATCAAGTATCTTTTCCGACCACAACGCTATGACACTAGATATCAACTACAGGAAAAAAAACTGTAAAAAATACAAACACATGGAGGCTGAACGCTATGCTACTAAATAATCAAAAGATCACTGAAGAAATCAAAGAGGAAATCAAATACCTAGAACCAAATGACAATGAAAACACGTCAACCCAAAACCTATGGGATGCAGCAAAATCAGTTCTAAGAGGGATGTTTATAGCAATACAGTCCTACCTCAAGAAACAAAAAACATCTCAAATAAACAACCTAACCTTACACCTACAGCAATTAAAGAAAGAAGAACAAAAAACCCAAGTTAGCAGAAGGAAAGAAATCATAAAGATCAGATCAGAAATAAATGAAGGAGAAACAAAGAAAACAATAGCAAAGATCAATAAAACTAAAAGCTGGTTCTTTGAGAAGATAAACAAAATTGATAAACAATTAGCCAGACTCATCAAGAAAACAAGGGAGAAGACTCAAATCAATACAACTGAAAATGAAAAAGGAGAAGTAACTACTGACACTGCAGAAATACAAAGGATCATGAGAGATTACTACAAGGAACTACATGCCAATAACGTGGATAACCTGGAGGAAGGGGACAAATTCTTAGAAAAGCACAACCTTCTGAGACTGAACCAGGAATAAAGAGAAAATATAAACAGACCAATCACAAGCACTGAAATTGAGACTGTGATTAAAAATCTTCCAACAAACAAAAGCCCACAACCAGATGGATTCACAGATGACTTCTATCAAACATCTAGACAAGAGCTAATACCACCTTCTCAAACTCTTCCAAAATAGAGCAGAGGGAGGAACACTCTCCAAGCTCATTCTATGAGGCTACCATCACCCTGACACCAAAATCAGACAAGCATGTCAAAAAAAAAAAAAAGAAAACCAATACCAAAGGTAAACGTAGATGCAAAAATCCTCAACAATATTCTAGCAAACAGAATCCAACAGCACACTAAAAGGATCATACACCATGATCAAGTGGGGATTATCCCAGGAGTGCAAGGATTCTACAATATATGGAAATCAATCAATGTGACACACCATATTAACAAACTGAAGGATAAAAACCATATGATCAGCTTAATACATGCAGAAAAAGCTTTTGACAAAATTCAACACTCATTTATGATAAAAACCCACCAGAAAGTAGGCATGGGGGAACTTACCTCAACATAATAAAGGCCATATATGACAAACGCACAGCCAACATCGTTCTCAATGGTGAAATACTGAAACCATTTCCATTAAGATCAGGAAAAAGACAAGGTTGCCCACTCTCACCACTCTTATTCAACATAGTTTTGGAAGTTTTAGCCACAGCAATCAGAAAAGAAAAAGAAATAAAAGGAATCCAAATTGGAAAGAAGTAAAGCTGTCACTGTGTGCAGGTGACATGATACTGTACATAGAGAATCCTAAAGATGCTAGCAGAAAACTACTAGAGCTAATCAGTGAATTTGGTAAAAGCAGGATACAAAAATAATGCACAGAAATCTCTGGCATTCCTATACATTAATGATGAAAAATCTGAAAGAGAAATTAAGGAAACACTCCCATTTACCATTGCAACAAAAAGAATAAAATACCTAGGAATAAACCTACCTAAGGAGACGAAGGCCTGTATGCAGAAAACTATAAGACACTGATGAAAGAAATTAAAGATGACACAAACAGATGGAGAAATATACCATGTTCTTGGATTGGAAGAATCAACATTGTGAAAATGACTATACTACCCAAAACAATCTACAGATTCAATGCAATCTCTATCAAATTACCAATGGCATTTTTCACAGAACTAGAACAAAAAATTTCACAATTTGTATGGAAACACATAAAACCCCAAATAGGCAAAACAATCTTGAGAAAGAAAAATGGAGCTGGAGGAGTTAGGCTCCCTGATTTCAGATTACAAAGCTACAGTAATCAAGGCAGTATGGTACTGGCACAAAAACAGAAACATAGATCAATGGAACTGGATAGAAAGCCCAGAGATAAACACACGCACATGTGGTCACCTTATTTTTGGTAAAGGAGGCAAGAATATACAATGGAGAATAGACAGCCTATCCAATAAGTGGTTCTCGGAAAACTGAATAGCTACATGTAAAAGAATGAAATTAGAACACTCCCTAACACCATACACAAAAATAAATTCAAAATGGATTAAAGACCTAAATGTAAGGCCAGACCCTATAAAACTCTTAGATGAAAACATAGGGAGAACAGTCTATGATATAAATCAAAGCAAGGACCTTTTTGGCTCACCTCCTAGAGTAATGGAAATAAAAACAAAAATAAACAAATGGGATCTAATGAAAATTAAAAGCTTCTGCACAGCACAGGAAATCATACATAAGATGAAAAGACAACTCTCATTATGGGAGAAAATATTTGCAAATGAAGCAACTGACAAAGGATTAATCTCCAAAATATACAAGCAGCTCATGCAGCTCAATATCAAAAAATCAAACAACCCAATCCAAAAATGGGCAGAAGACCTAAACAGACATTTCTCCATAGAAGATATTCAGATTGCCAACTAATCATTAGAAAAATGCAAATCAAAACTACAATGAGGTATTACCTCACACCAGTCAGAATGGCCATCATCAAAAAATCTACAAACAATTAATGCTGGAATGGGTATAGAGAAAAGGGAACCCTCTTGCACTGTTGGTGGGAATGTAAACTGAAACAGCCACTATGGAGAACAGTATGGAGGTTCCTTAAAAAACTAAGAATATAATTATCATATGATCCAGTAATCCCACTACTGGGTATATACCCAGAGAAAACTGTAATTCAAAAAGACACATGCACGCCAATGTTCATTGCAGCACTATTTACAATAGCCAGGTCATGGAATCAACCTAAGTGTCCATCAACAGATGAATGGATAAAGAAGATGTGGCACATATATACAATGGAATATTACTCAGCCATAAAAAGAAATTAAATTGAGTTATTTATAGTGAAGTGGATGGAACTAGGGTCTGTCATACAGAGTGAAGTAAGTCAGAAAGAGAAAAACAAATACCGTATGCTAACACATATATATGGAATCTAAAAAAAAGAAACAATAGTTCTGAAGAACCTAGGGGCAGGACAGGAATAAAGACACAGACGTAGAGAATGGACTTGTGGACACAGGGAGGGGGAACTGTAAGCTGTGACAAAGTGAGAGAGCAGCATGGACATATATACACTAACAAATGTAAAATAGATAGCTAGTGTGAAGCAGCTGCATAGCACAGGGAAATCAGCTAGGTGCTTTGTGACCACCTAGAGGGGTGGGATAGGGAGGGTGGGAGGGAGACGTAAGAGGGAGGAGATATGAGGATATATATATATATATATATACATATAGCTGATTCACAGCAGAAACTAGCACAACAATGTAAAGCAATTATATTCCAATAAAGATGTTAAAATAAATAAATAAATAGAGAAATAAAAATTCCCCCCCCCAAAAAAGGAAATAGGTGGTTAAGGGATAGAAAAGGAAATTAATATAAGTCACATCAAGCTGTTTTAGTGTCACATAGGGTAGTAAAGGCAGGCCTTACAGTCCGGAAATCCATATTCATAAACAATTTAGGGCACTCATACTCCATGTGGGAGAGGGCACTCAATAAGTTACAACTGCATCTGGGTACTTGCAGTACACACCACTCATCTGATTTGGGAAATCTGGGCATAATAGTGATTGGTAGACATAAAAAATGAGGGAAGAGGTTGCCCTGTGCTTATAAAAATGGCCAGCAGAAGACAGATGTCCATACTTTCTGGACCGGTCTGTTTCATTAAGGTAGTGCATCTTTGCAGATCAGGTAACATTCAAAACATATATTTAGCAGGTGTTACTTGAAACTCCAGATCCGAACTGACTCCACCCTGAGAATGAATTCCTGGACATTAATGTTCAAACCAACCCACTCCCACCTTGAAATGTCTGACTTGAGCAGCCAGCTGCCTTATTCACACCTCTGTCTCTGCCACAGTGGTCCAGAGTCTGCCTCCCAGTAGAAGGAAGGGTTGGAACGTACACATTTACTTTGTGGTGTGTCATGAAGTCATCTCCCTTCTCATGTCTATAGTTAATCTCTCCAATTAAGTCATAAGCAAAATCATGAGCAGGACCATGTCCTAAATGACCTTCTATTATAAACTAACATTCATCATTGAGCATACTATATTCCAGGCCCTACAAGAAGAACTTTAAACAACAACACTGTGAGGTAAGTTTTTTTTTTTTTCATTTTACACAGGAAGAAATCAATGCATGAGTTATTTAAGAAAGAGTTGGATAATTTCCTGTGATTACATACTTTGTAAGTGACAGGGTTGGATTCAAGTACAGGCACATGTTCATAACTGTGAAAAGGTGGTGTAGTGTAATGGCTGAATAGATAAAAGGATATGTCCTTCAGTTATTCACTGTATTCTGTTTCAGTGTTTGAAAGGGTATGGTGCTGGTATAAGAATAGATGGATTGTTGCACAACTATGTGAACATACTTAATGCCATAGAATTGTACACTTAAACATGGTTAAAATGGCGAATTTTACATATATTGAATCACAATTTTAAAAGTAAAAAATAAATTTCAACCTAAAAAAGAATAGATGAATTAACAGAAGAGTAATTTCAGAAATAGACCCAGTATGTATCAGAATTTATAATCTGATAAAACACCTCAAAACAATAATGAAATAATGGAAAATTTAGTAATGATGGAGACGCTGGCTAACCATTTAAGGAGAAAAAGTTGTTAAGTTTCTAACCCATCCTGTATACTGGAATGTATGAAACATTCTAGTTAGATTAAAGATTCAAATAGGAACAAATAAGTAATAGAAGTACTAGAAGAAAATATAAATGAAATTGATAAATCTTGGGCTAGAAATTATACCAAAGATAGAATTCATGAAGGAAAGAGATGGATAGATTTGATAATAATCATTTTTAAAGTTTCTGTTTGACACAAAACACCATTAACAAAGTTCTTAAAAAGTCAGTTGAGGGACTTCCCTGGTGGTGCAGTGGTTAAGAATCCACCTGCCAATTCAGGGGACATGGGTTCGAGCCCTGGTCCGGGAAGATCCCACATGCTGCGGAGCAACTAAGCCCATGCGCCACAACTAATGAGCCTGCACTCTAGAGGCCGCAAGCCACAACTACTGAAGCCCATGCACCTAAAGCCCAGGCTCTGCAACAAGAGAAGCCACCACAATAAGAAGCCCATGCACCACAACGAAGAGTAGCCCCTGCTCGCCACAACTAGAGAAAAGCCCGCAAGCAGCAAAAAAGACTCAACACAGCCAAAAATAAATAAATAAATTTATTTTTTAAAAAAACAACACCGAATTGTACACTTGAAAATGGTGGATTTTATGTGAATTATATCTCAATTTAAAAAGTATTGGGGAAATTGATCATACAGATAATATCAAGTTAGATCCATACATTAAAATAAATCCTAGATGAACTAAATCATTACATTAAATATACATGAATACTAAAATGCTCTAAGAATTATAAAATTTCCACACATAAAAATAAAAGGTGAAACCTCAAAGGAAAATATCACTAGATTTTACCAAATAAAAATGAAGAAAAAAAAAGTCAGTTGACAAATTCGAGGTTAGGGGAGAGAATTTATGACAAAAATAATTAATATGCTTATAATATAAAGAATTTAAAGATCAATAAGGAAAATATAAACAGCTCAATAAAATGAACAAGTTATGAAGAGGCAGATTGTAAAAGAAAGAACACAAATAGCATTCAAGTGTATAAAAGACGATCTATCTTATTAGTAATAAAATAAATGCAAATTAGAACAATGAACTGATAATATGTTTGACAGATTAATATAGATTTTTAAAAAACACATAATGTAATGTTGGCAAGGGTTTGAGGGCACATAGTCATTCTCATACACTATTGGCAGGAGCAAAAATTGGTTTAACATCTTTAGGTGACAGTTTGGCTATAGCTATCAAATTTTTTCCCAGAAATTCTGTTTCCTAATGTAATTTGTCAAATGTGTGGGGGGAAAAAAGGATGGCAAAGGTATTCAGTATAGAGTGTGTAGCAGAATAGTGGAAACAAACTAAGTGTCCATCTGTAGGGAATCAGCTTCATAACTAATGATAAATCCATACAACTGATTACTATGTGGTTATTTAAAACTATGTCATAGGCTTAATGTATGGACATGAAATAATGACCATGGTATTATCAAGTGACAGTAGCAGATTATTAAATGATGTGAATGTAATTGTTCCATTATTATGTAAAAAAAGACTAAAGTGTATGTGTGTTGGGGGAGTTATACATGTGTAAGAAACAGTATGGAAAAAGGACACCAAGACAATAATTACCTTTGGATGATGGGATTTCAATATAAAGATATGTCATTTCTTTTTTTTTCAATTTTTTCTTTTTATTAATGAGCATATTTTTGTTTTACATTTAAAAGGTAGACAAAAGTGATAGTACTTCACAAAAATGAAACTTTCTCATCCTCTGAGACTCTTTTCATGAGAGCTCTTATTACACAAGTTTGTGATTTGTTTGCTCACCAAAGTGAACAAGTGCCTAATCCTTGGAAAGGATAAATCCCTGAGCTTCCATGGCCGGGGGAGCCTTCATCACCTGCTAGACCAAGAGTAGAATCAGGCCTCTGTGGATCCATTTACTGTTAGCAGAAATTTTCAGATGCTGTCCCGAGAGATCATTCGTGTGAACTCTCCCTTGTTCTAAACTCATGAAACCTCCATAACGAGTAAGGTATTTGGTTCATCCTCCCGTATTTTCCGTTTGCCTCCAATTTGTTGATTGGTGGGTGGATTAGCAATGAGTATTGAATCGTTCAAGAAAAGTCAAAGACTGAACACTCAGTGCTATTCTTATGCCATAAGTGTCTTAAATTTAGAAAACAAAGGAAAAGTTCATAAAACATTTTGTGACTCTCAAATCTGCCACATGCCACCATCCCTGTTTACCCATACACACATCAGTATACATCCACAGACATCATTATGCCCACCTCTTGAAGGGCTCAGGCAGAAAAGCCAGAGAAGTCAAGGAGAATCCTCTCTGGGGACAACATGTGTCCTTTACTTGAACAATTACAGCCTTGGGTTTGTCCAGACTGGACAGGCTGAACTTGTCTCTTAAGTTCTTTATTAAACAGTATCTATACCTCGCTCTCCTATTGTGAGGGAAGAGATGAATTCTCACGCAGCCTGACAACAGCTGTTTTATCATTCCTTCTACAGTCTCTGAGAACACCGAGGAAAAACTCCCAACTGTGAAGCCAGGATGATTGGAAACACCCTGAGTGCCTGATTAAAAAGCAAGAAAATTGCACCAAACCTTAGAGAGATTTTTTTCTATGCTTCACACAGAGGCCCCCCACCATCACTGACTCCTGGATTAAATTGTTAGAGTTTAATGAATTATTATCATGTTCCTGTGGAAAACTATAACTTCAGACTTGTTTGCTTTTAACTAAAAGCTCTGTGTACTGGCTGGCAATTTTTCTATCAATGCTGATAAAAAAAAAAGAACATGTTTTTCACATAGAAACATCCCTCTCACCCTGATCACTGCATTTTTCAAGCATACTTCACTCAGTTAGATTCCAGACAAGTAATGTTACATTTCATCCTCATATCAGCAATTGTTACATCAAAAAGAAAAGACAGAGACATAACTAAATGAATTGCACAGAGAAAATGAGGTGGACAGGAAGAGACAGCTTTCATTTGCACATTTATATAGCTCAAGAATCTACTAAAGGTATATAAGAAATAAAATCTGAAAACTTGTTTATCCATTTTTTTTCATTTGTTAGAAAACCTCCATTTTAAAAAAGGTAAAGCATAAATAGTTGAGTAGAGAAGACTATATGGTGAATTATTCATTCTAGCTAGGCCATTCCAGGTCACAAGACAGGAGACTTCTTATAATCTTACATATAATAGAGATCTAGGATGACAGAAGCTCTGTTAAATCAACCCATACTGCATCCAATTCTTCTGAACGCAGTACTGATAAGGCATTGGTAGACCCAGGAGAGAAACATCTGAGACAAATTGTCAGGTATCAGAGAAAAGCAGGTCAGAATGGAAGCCTATTTTTTTAAAGCAATTTGTCCAGAAAGCCAGACAAAGGGAAAATATTGTAGAAGATTCGTGACTTCATGCTTCCATTATTAAGATGACGGTAATAATAGGCCAAACAGCAGATTTTTAGGGTAGAGGGAGAAGGAACAAATCAAGCCCATGATTCATTTTTTAGAACTTTTAAATAATCATAAAAATATGTGTGTATAGAGGCAAGTTTGAAAAATATTGAAAAGCAAAATTAAGAATCTCTCCTCTTACCATTTAGAAATAAAAACAATCATTAACACCTGGCATAAATTCTTTCAGTCTACTTTGTGTGGAGTTATATGTATTTGATGGTGATGATAATCTAAAACACACAAATTTATATATATATATATATATATATATATATATATATATATATATATATATAAAATTCTCCCTGAAATAGGATTTGTATTACATTAAATATTTATAACCTGCTTTTTTCACTAAACATTCTTGAATATTTTAATTGTAATGTTACAATATTTTAGATTTGGTTACACTCATCATCAAAAATGGTTTTCAGCACCAATATAAAGTTTAAAAAAATCTTAACACAGGATTTTGACACAAGCAATTTCCTGACATATAAGACATGTATACCCGATCCTAGCTTTGCACTATCCCATAGGACATCATGAATTGTCTGGGAAAAGAAAACAAGTAAAACAACTTCTCTAAGCTTCAGTTTCTACATCTGTAAAATGCCATAGTGTTGTTGTGGGCTCCTTATCCTGCATCATTCAGGCCTGGAATTAGTTACACAAGCAAAATGTCAGTTAAAAGGGGAGTCCTAAAATGATACAAACACACCTAAATTATTTTACAGTAACTTAAAACATAAAGAAATATTCATCAAGCTTATGAAATAGTACTAAGGCCCTTTTTTCCTTCCTTGCATAAACTACACCCATAATGTTTCTATAATTCCCAGTTTTACTTTTCTTTTGAATTTTATTTTATTTTTTTATACAGCAGGTTCTTATTAGTTATCTATTGTATAAATATTAGTGTATATATGTCAATCCCAATCTCCCAGTTCATCCCACCACCCCATTTTACTTTCTTTAAAGAGAAACAGAAGATTGTTTTACATTCGTAAAACAATCTAAATGCAAAATCCTTCTGCATTCCCCCCGCCCCCCCCACTAAATTTAACAGCAACTTGGTAGTGACTTCTCTTATTAAGACTTTCTAAACATTCAACTTCGTTTTCATAAAAGAAAAAAAAAACCCTCTTTCTTTCCCATCTATATATCCTCATTTTCCATAATATTTAATCAATTACTATAATTCCAACAAGAATAACATCTGAAAAACAGGTTTGGGAACAAGCTTAACTGACCCACAAGAGCCCATCCCTCTGCTGAGAGCAGCTGAAGGACTCAGCCCTTCAGAGAATAATGCAGTGGCCTTGAGCACCCTGTGTACTACTAGACCAGTCAGCATGTGTTAGAGGGAAGGAAAATGTCAGATACAATAGCCATGGGCTAAGTGCCCAGGTTGCTGTAAACATTAAATGAGGCAATGCATGCAAAATACTTAGCACAATGCTTGGCAGTAAATTAGCTCTTGATAAACATTAGCTAAAAAGAGAGAGAGAGAGAATAAAAAAAATAACAAAACCTGTTCTGGTGTTTGCTCACAACCATTGAAATCTAGTCAAGCTTCACCAAGATCAAGCAAAGAGAGCCTAGATGTTGAGAACTTGATGTCATGTCATGTCATCAGATCTTGAAAAGCATCTGGTATGAATCAGATGCAGCAAAGTGAACGTACTTTCTAAAATGCAAGTTTTCTGGCTCTGATGACAAGTTATCATTGGATACTTGGATCCCAGAGTCAGCTGAAACAGTATAGACTTAGAAGCTGAAAAAAATGTTGGATCAAACAGGCTAATAATCAGGAAAAAAAGAAAGTAACTGGGAACATTAAATATTGGCTGTCCTTTTAGGCCCAAACTATCTGCTTCATTATCTCTGGAATTTTTTTATGTTTATATTTGTAAATGGCTGTTGAGTGTGCTTATTTTTCACTTCAAGCCAAGTGCCAGTAAATAAAGGGCCAGTGAAGATTTAACTTAAAAGAAATTATAAACCTGCAACACCCTGGCTTTAATCAATATGTGCCATCATCCTTCTCTATCCTAGAAAATTCATCTCTCACCACCAGCCTGAGCTGAGCTGTTTCCTTTCAAGTTTTCCCTGCAGCAAAAAGGATGATAGCTAACACAGGGTTTCAATGAGTTGCACTTTGAGGACCTATGGAATGCAGTTCAATAGTAAGTAGAAGGGCCTTAACTTTCTATAAAACACAGAACAGAGCAGACACTCACAATCAGTAGATGGAGTGCAAACAATGTAAATAAATAAGAACAGTGTGAGGAACACAATCAAAATCCTTGAGAACAAGTTATTGCTGATTTTTCTTGCAGATAATGGATGTTTAAAAGATTTTAGATGAATAGGAGTTAGGGGAGTCCTAGGACCAGGGTTGTGAATGATGAGGAAATGTCATCAAAGAACTATTGCTGAAGTTTTAGTGTGAAATGCCCATTAGTAGTAAAAGAAATAAGAAAAGAGAAGTTTCCTTACATGACAATTTGGAGCAAATAATTGGGTCACAGGCCAAATCTGGGTCATGTCCATTTGGTTCAACCTTCTTAGAGTCATAGCTCTCAGAAAATCTGTGGGAAAGCTATAGACCCCAAAAGAGTTTTGCAGCATCTTATAAAACTACATGCACTTATCATATAAGCCAGCAATTGTACTGTTGGGCACTTGTCCCAAAGAAATGAAAACTTTTGTCCACACTAAAACCTGTACACTAATGTTCATAGCAGCTGTATTCATAATAGCCAAAAACTGGAAACAACTTAGATGTTCTTCAATGGGCAAATGACTAAAAACAAAATTGTGGTACAACCCTACAGTACCACTTACTGCTTAGCAATAAAAAGGAGTGAACTATTGATATGCTCAGCAACTTGAATGAATCTCCAGGGAGTTGTGCTGAGCAGAAAAAAAAAAAAAAAGAGAATCTCAAAAGACTACAAGTCACATGATTCCATTTATATAACATTCTTGAATTAGCAAATATACAAGATTGAGGAACAGATTAGTGGCTGCCAGGGATTAGGGATAGCCAGGAGAGAGGTGGACGAGGCTGCAAAAGGGGTGGCAGGAGGGATCCTTGTGATTATGGACAGTGCTGTACCTTGATTATGGTAGTGGCTAAGTGAATCTGCACGTGATACAATGGCATAGAACTACACACACACACAGGTACATGTAAAACTGGTAAGATCACATGAAGCTCTGTAGTCAGCTACCAATGTCAGTTTCCTGGGTTTGATATTGTACTACAGTTATGAAATATGTTACCAATGGTCCTGAAACACAGGACACTTCTATACATTTTATTAACATGCCCTGAAGCTATAATTCTTTCAAAATAAATATTTTTAAAAGGTAGGTCTTTATATACTGATATGGTAATATGACTCTATGTTATTAAAGTCACTATCAAATAGAATTATGGTATGAACTTCTTATCAGATTGAGAATGTGAAGAGTGAAAAGTGGAGAAAAATGAATTCTAACTTTTTACTTGATATACTTCTGTGATGGTTGATTTTTTTACTTGATATTCTTCTGTACAATTTGAAGCTTTTACAGTGTAAACATATTATTCATCATTTATTTTTTTAACATCTTTTTTGGACTATAATTGCTTTAAAATGGTGTGTTGGTTTCTGCTCTATAACAAAGTGAATCAGCTATACATATACATATATCCCCATATCTCCTTCTTGTGTCTCCCACCCTCACTATCCCACCCCTCTAGATGGACACAAAGCACCGAGCTGATCTTGCTGTGCCATGTGGCTGCTTCTCACTAGCTATCTATTTTACATCTGGTATAGTATATATGTCCATGACACTCTCTCACTTCGTCCCAGCTTACCTTTCCCCCTCCCTGTGTCCTCAAGTCCATTCTCTATGTCTGGGTCTTTATTCCTGTCCTGCCCCTAGGTTCTTCAGAATCTTTTTTTTTTTTTAATAGATTCCATATATATGTGTTACCACACAGTATTTGTTTTTCTCTTTCTGACTTACTTCACTCTGTATGACAGACTTTAGGTCCATCCATCTCACTACAAATAACTCAATTTTGTTTCTTTTTATGGCTGAGCAATATTCCACTG
The DNA here is from genome assembly GCF_964341445.2 of Mesoplodon mirus. Taxonomy (NCBI): domain Eukaryota; kingdom Metazoa; phylum Chordata; class Mammalia; order Artiodactyla; family Ziphiidae; genus Mesoplodon; species Mesoplodon mirus. The sequence continues at coordinate 41,155,750 of NC_138992.1, read as the reverse complement.
TATATATGTGCCACATCTTCTTTATCCATTTACCAGTCTATGGACAATTCGGTTGCTTCCATGTCCTGGCTATTGTAAGTAGAGCTGCAAAGAACATTGTGGTACATGACTCTTTTTGAATTATGGTTTTCTCAGGGTATATGCCCAGTAGTGGGATTGCTTGGTCATATGGTAGTTTTATTTTTAGTTTCTTAAGGAACCTCCATACTGTTCTTCATAGTGGCTGTATCAGTTTACATTCCTACCAACAGTGCAAGAGGGACCCCTTTTCTCCACACCCTCTCCAGCATTTATTGTTTGTAGATTTTTTGATGATGCCCATTCTGACCAGTGTGAGATGGTATCTCGTAGTTTTGATTTGCATTTCTCTAATGATTAGTGATGTGCAGCATCCTTTCATGTGTTTGTTGGCAATCTGTATATCTTCTTCGGAGAAATGTCTGCCTATTTAGGTTTTCTTCCTATTTTTGAATTGGGTTGTTTGTTTTTTGATATTGAGTTGCATGAGCTGCTTGTATATTTGAAGATTAATCCTTTGTCTGTTGCTCCATTTGCAAATATTTCCTCCCATTCTGAGGGTTGTCTTTTCATCTTGTGTATGGTTTCCTTTGCTGTGCAAAAGCTTTTAAGTTTCATTACATCCCATTTGTTTATTTTTGTTTTTATTTCCATTTCTCTAGAAGGTGGGTCAAAAAGGATCTTGCTGTGATTTATGTCGTACAGTGTTCTGCTTATGTCTTCCTCTAAGAGTTTTATACTGTCTGGCCTTATATTTAAGTCTTTAAACCATTTTTAGTTTATTTTTGTGTATGGTGTTAGGGAGTGTTCTAATTTCATTCTTTTACATGTAGCTGTCCAGTTTTCCCAGCACCACTTATTGAAGAGGCTGCCTTTTCTCCATTGTATATTCTTGCCTCCTTTGTCAAAGATAAAGTGACCATATATGCATGGGTTTATCTCTGGGCTTTCTATCCTGTTCCATTGATCTATATTTCTGTTTTTGTGCCAGTGCCATACTGCCTTGATTACTGTAGCTTTGTAGTATAGTCTGAAATCAGGGAGCCTGATTGCTCAAACTTCATTTTTCTTTCTCAAGATTGTTTTGGCTATTTGGGGGTTTTTGTGTTTCTATACAAACTTTGAAATATTTTGTTCTAGTTCTGTGAAAAATGTCATTGGTTGTTTGATAGGGATTGCACTGAATCTGTGGATTGTTTTGGGAAGTATAGTTATTTTCAGAATGTTGATTCTTCCCATCCAAGAACATGGTATATCTCTCCAGCTGTTTGTATCATCTTTAATTTCTTTCATCAGTGTCTCATAGTTTTCTGCATACAGGTCTTTTGTCTCCTTAGATAGGTTTATTCCTAGCTATTTTACTGTTTTTGTTGCAATGGTAAATGGGAGTGTTTCCTTAACTTCTCTTTCAGATTTTTCATCATTAGTGTTTAGAAATGCAAGAGATTTCTGTGCATTATTTTTGTATCCTGCTACTTTACCAAATTCATTGATTTGCTCTAGCAGTTTTCTGGTAGCATCTTTAGGATTCTCTATGTACAGTACCATGTCATCTGGACACAGTGACAGTTTTACTTCTTTTCCAATTTGGAATCCTTTTATTTCTTTTTCTTCTGATTGCTGTGGCTAAAACTTCCAAAACTATGTTGAATAATAGTGGTGAGAGTGGGCAACCTTGTCTTGTTTCTGATCTTAGTGGAAATGGTTTCAGTTTTTCACCATTGAGAACGATGTTGTCAGTGGGTTTGTCATATATAGCCTTGATTATGTTGAGGTAAATTCCCTCTATACCTACTTTCTGGAGGGTTTTTTGTCATAAATGGGTGTTGAATTTTGTCAAAAGCTTTTCTGAATATGTTGAGATGACCATATGGTTTTTAATCCTTGAGTTTGTTAATATGGTGTATCACATTGACTAACTTCCATATATTGAAGAATCCTTGCATTCTTGGGATAAACCCAACTTGATCTTGGTGTATTATCCTTTTAATGTGTTGTTGCATTCTGTTTGCTAGATTATTGTTGAAGATTTTTGCATCTATATTCATCAGTAATATTGGCCTGTAGTTTTCTTTCTTTGTGACATCTTTGTCTGCTTTTGGTATCAGAGTGATGGTGGCCTCGCAGAATGAGTTTGGAGAGTGTTCCTCCCTCTGCTATATTTTGGAAGAGTTTGAGAAGGATAGGTGTTAGCTTTTCTCTAGTTGTTTGACAGAATTCACCTGTGAATCCATGTGGTCCTCGGCTTTTGCTTGATGGAGGATTTTTAATCACAATTTCATTTCAGTGCTTGTGATTGGTCTTTTTCTATTTTCTATTTCTTCCTGGTTCAGTCTCAGAAGGTTGTGTTTTTCTAAGAATTTGTCTATTTCTTCCAGGTTGTCCATTTTATTGGTATATAGTTCCTTGTAGTAATCTCTCATGATCCTTTGTATTTCTGCAGTGTCAGTTGTTAGTTCTTTGTTTTCATTTCTAATTCTATTGATCTGAGTCATCTCCCATTTTTTCTTCATGAATCTGGCTAATGGTTTATCAATTTTGCTTATCATCTCAAAGAAGAGGCTTTAAGTTTTTTTGATCTTTGCTATCGTTTTCTTCATTTTTTTTTCATTTATTTCTGATCTGATTTTTATGATTTCTTTCCTTCTGCTAACTTTGGGGTTTTTTGTTCTTCTTTCTCTGATTACTTTAGTTGTAAGGTTAGGTTGTTTATTTGAGATGTTTGTTGTTTCTTGAGGTAGGATTGTATTGCTGTAAACTTCCCTCTTAGAACTGCTTTTGCTGCATCCCATAGGGTTTAGGCCATCATGTTTTCATTGTCATTTGTCTCTAGGAATTTTTTTATTTCCTCTTTGATTTCTTCAGCGATCTCTTGGTTATTTAGTAGTGCATTGTTTAGCCTCCATGTATTTGTATTTTTTACAGTTTTTTTCCTGTAATTGATATCTAGCCTCATAGCGTTGTGGTCGGAAAAGATACTTGATATGATTTCAATTTTCTTAAATTTACCAAGGATTGATTTGTGACCCAAGATATGATCTATCCTGGAGAATGTTCCATGAGCACTTGAGAAGAAAGTGTATTCTGTTGTTTTTGGATAGAATGTCCTATAAATATCAATTAAGTTCATCTGGTTTAATGCATCATTTAAAGCTTGTGTTTCCTTATTTTTTTTCATTTTGGATGATCTGTCCATTGGTGAAAGTGGGGTATTAAATTCCCCTAGTATGATTGTGTTACTGTTGCTTTCCCATTTTATGGCTGTTAGCATTTGCCTTATGCATTGTGGTGCTCCTATGTTGGGTGCCTAAAGATTTACAATTGTTGTATCTATTCTTGGATTGATCCATTGATCATTATGTAGTGTCCTTCTTTGTCTCTTGTAATGGTCTTTATTTTAAAATCTATTTTTTCTGATATGAGAATTGCTACTCCAACTTTCTTTTGATTTCCTTTTGCATGGAATGTCTTTTTCCATCCCTTCAATCTGCATGTGTCCCTAGGACTGAAGTGGGTCTCTTGTAGACAGCATATCTACCAATCTTGTTTTTGATTCATTCAGCCAGTCTAGGTCTTTTGGTTAGAGCATATAATCCATTTACATTTAAGGTGGTTATCGATATATATGTTCCTATTACCATTTTCTTAATTGTTTTGGGTTTGTTATTGTAGGTCTTTCCCTTCTCTTGTGTTTCCTGCCTAGAGAAGTTCCTTTAGCATTTGTTGTAAAGCTGGTTTGGTGGTGTGGAATTCTCTTGGCTTTTGCTTGTCTGTAAAGGTTTTGATTTCTCCATCAAATCTGGATGAGATCCTTGCTGCATAGAGTAATCTTGGTTGTAAGTTTTTTCCTTTCATCACTTTAAATATGTCCTGCACTCCCCTCTGGCTTGCAGAGTTTCTGCTGAAAGATCAGCTGTTAAACTTATGGGGATTCCCTTGTATATTATTTGCTGTTCTTCCCTTTCTGCTTTTAATATATTTTCTTTGTATTTAATTTTTGATAGTTTGAATAATATGTGTCTTGGCGTGTTTCTCCTTGGATTTATCCTGTATGGGACTCTCTGCACTTCCTGGGCTTGACTGACTATTTCCTTTCCCATACTGGGGAAGTTTCAACTATAATCTCTTCAAATATTTTCTCAGTCCCTTTCTTTTTCACTTTTTCTTCTGGGACCCCTATAATTAGAACATTGGTGCATTTATTGTTGCCCCAGAAATCTCTGAGACTGTCCTCAATTCTTTTCATTCTTTTTTCTTTATTCTGCTCTCCATAGTTATTTCCACTATTTTATCTTCCAGGTCACTTATCCATTCTTCTGCCTCAGTTATTCTGCTATTGATTGTTTCTAGAGGATTGTCAATTTCATTTATTGTGTTGTTCATCATTGTTTGCTCTTTAGTTCTTCTAGGTCCTTCTTAAACGTTTCTTGTATTTTCTCCATTCTATTTCCAAGATTTTGGATCATGTTTACTATCATTACTCTGAATTCTTTTTCAGGTAGACTGTCTATTTCCTCTTCATTTGTTTGGTCTGGTGGGTTTTTACCTTCCTCCTTCATCTGCTGTGTGTTTCTCTGTCTTCTCATTTTGCTTAACTTACTCTGTTTGGGGTCTCCATTTCACAGGCTGCAGGTTCATAGTTCCCATTGTTTTTGGTGTCTGCCCCCAGTGGCTAAGGTTGGTTCAGTGGGTTGTGAGACTTCCTAGTGGAGGGGACTGGTGCCTGTGTTCTGGTGGGTGAGGCTGGATCTTGTCTTTCTGGTGGTCAGGACCATGTTCAGTGGTGTGTTTTGGGTTGTCTGTGATCTTAGTATGATTTTAGGCAGCCTCTCTGTTAACGGGTGGGGTTGTGTTCCTGCCTTTCTAGTTGTTTGGCATAGCGTGTCCAGCACTGTAGCTTGCTGGTGGTTGAGTGGCGCAGGGCCTTAGTGTTGAGATGGAGATCTCTGGGAGAGCTTGTGCTGTTTGATATTACTTGGGGCTGGGAGGTCTCTGGTGGACCAGTGTCCTGAACTGGGCTCTCCCACCTCAGAGGCTTAGGCCTGATATCCGGCTGGAGCACCATGACCCTGTCAGCCACACAGCTCTGAAGAAAAGGGAGAAAAAAAAAGAAAGAAAATAAATAAATTAAATTAAATTAATAATTAAAATAAAGATATATTATTACAATTTAAAAAGTAATTAAAAAAAGAGAGATGAGAGCAACCAAACCAAAAATCAAATCCACGAATGATAACAAGCACTAAAATCTATACTAAAAAAAAAAAAAAAAAGGACAGACAGAACCATTGGACAAATGGTAAAAGCAAAGCTATACAGACAAAATCACACAAAGAAGCATACATATACACACTCACAAAGAGGAAAAGGGGGAAAAATATATATACATATATTTATAAAAAGGAAGAGAGCAACCAAATCAATAAACAAATCTACTAAAGGAAATAAGCTCTAAATACTAAACTAAGATAAGCATAAAACCAGAAACAAATTAGATGCAGAAAGCAAACCCCAAGTCTACAGTTGCTCCCAAAGTCCACCGCCGCAATTTTGGGATGATCGTTGTCTATTCAGGTATTCCACAGATGCTGGGTACATCAAGTTGATTGTGGAGATTTAATCCGCTGCTCCTGAGGCTTCTCGGAGAAATTTCTCTTTCTCTTCTTTTTTTGCACAGCTCCTGGGGTTCTGCTTAGGAATTGGCCCCGCCTCTGCGTGTAGATCTCCTGAGGGCATCTGTTCCCTGCCCAAACAGTACAGGGTTAAAGTAGCAGCTGATTAGGGGACTGTGGCTCACTCAGGCCAGGGGGAGAGTGGGGAATGGAATGCAGGGCAAGCCTGCAGGGGCAGAGGCCAGCATGATGTTGCAACAGTCTGAGGCATGCAATGCGTTCTCCTGGGGAAGCTGTCCCTGGATCACAGGAGCCTAGCAGTGGTGGGCTGCACAGGCTCCTGGGAGGGCAGGTGTGGATAGTGACCTGTGCTTGCACACAGGCTTCTTGATGGCTGCAGAAGCAGCCTTAGTGTTTCATGCCCGTCTCTGGTGTCCGCGCTGATAGCCGCAGGTCGTGCCCATCTCTGGAGCTCATTAAGGCGGTGCTCTGAATTCTCGCACACCCTGAAACAATGGTCTCTTGCCTCTTAGCCCGTTCCAGACTTTTTCCTGGACTCCCTCCTGACTAGCTGTGGCATACTAGCTCCCTTCAGGCTGTGTTCACGCAGCCAACTCCAGTCCTCTCCCTGGGCTCTGACCTCTGAAGCCAGAGTCTCAGCTACCAGCCCCCATCCACCCCGGCAGGTGAGCATACAAGCCTCTCAGGCTGGTGAGTTTTGGTCGGCATCGATCCTCTGTGAAGGAATCTCTCTGCCTTGCCCTCTGCACCCCTGTTGATGCGCTCTCCTCCGTGGCTCCAAAGCTTCCCCCCCCCCACCCTCCGTCTCCACCAGTGAAGGGGCTTCCTAGTGTGTGGAAACTTTTCCTGCTTTACAGCTCCCTTCCAGAGATGCAGGTCCCACCCCTATTCTTTTGTCTCTGTTTTTCCTTTTTTCTTTTGCCCTACCCAGGTACATGGGGAGTTTCTTACCTTTTGGGAAGTCTGAGGTCTTCTGCCAGTGTTCAGTAGGTGTTCTGTTGAAGTTATTCCACATGTAGATGTATTTTTGATGTATTTGTGGGGAGGAAGGTGATCTCCACCTCTTATTCCTCTGCCATCTTGAAGGTCCCTCTACACATCTTTTAAAAAGCAAATAAGAATAATATAATAAGAAAAATTTTTTTAAATCTGTAGACCCTCTCCCTGAAAAAAATCATATGCAATTATGTACACAATTTTAGCAATCTCATGGACCCCAAATTCCATCCATATATTTCCTAAAGATAGATATGTCCTTCTGACTAGGTATTGCTGCTTTAAAACATGGATGCCTGCATGAGTGAAGAGAAGTAGGGTCAGGGGAGCTATTACATATATTCTGTAATCACCCTGTGCTCTATTGGCTATGACACCCAGCTACCCTCAAGTGGGAAATAAAGATATTTTGTTTGTTTCTTTGGAAGTGACTAGATGTGGAACTCTGAATTGCAACTTTAGGAACCACACCAACGGTGTTCATATCCTGGTGTTTGCCTGGGTCATATGGCCAGTGAAAGGCAGAGCCAGGATTCGAACCCAAACCTTCCTGACCCTAGACCAGGTTCCACGCCTACTCCACTATTCCGTATATTGTGGGGGAAGGCGTCAGCTCCATTTGTGGACACATGGCTAGACCTCCAGATGAATTTTTTGAACGGACAATGGAAAGGCATAAAGTCAGGGGGAAATCGGAGCTGGTGAATGGAATTCAGAAGCTTCATGGAGGTTCTGTAAGGATTAGTGAAGTCACTGAACTGGATAATCAATAACAGATCATTTATAATTATTAACTTGCACATTCGTGGGCTGGGATGTAATCATGTTTGCCTGAAGAGCCAACACAGCAGTTTTAAAGGGATTCGCAAACACAAGAAAGCTGCTGTTCTCTCCAGTAAGCAATATTTTAGTGGCAAAACACCCTGTGAATGGTTGGTGAGTACAAAGCAGCAAGCATGTGAATAGCTTTTTACAATGTCACGTTCTCTCCTTCCACTTGGGAAGGAAGCACAATGCTACCATAAGCAGATACTAACAGCACAGATGCTGGCACTGATGTGAGCATAAATGCTGTCCCGCACCAAAAAAAAAAAAAATATTCCCAAAGTACCATGCCTGCATAAATCTTATATTTTTATGAATCACTGCCATTATGGCAAACCACACACTGAAAATTTGTCATAGGATGTGAATGATCTTTCTAGATAGTTTAGCTTATCTTAGACTCCTCATAATTTATACTTGTCCATGTATCATATCCAAACAGGGCTTTGCTTCCTAGATTGCTCAAGTGGCAGCCTGTATTTTGTATGGCTAAAGTTCGAAAATATAGTTTAATTGTAATCAGAGGAGCAAAGTCTTTCTGATGCCTCTGCTGCCATGTTGTAAACATCCAACCACAGATTCAACATTAATTCTTCCATTTCTTATCAACAGCAGTTTTCCAGAGCCCACATATATATCTACCATACAATTTTATGCTTTGTAAAAGGTGACCTATACTTTCTCTTCAAATGCAGTTTCTTTAATGAAAATAGTGTAATGTCAGTCCATGCAAAGCAAATGCATATTAATATGCGTTTACATCTGTCTCATATTAATATTCATGCCTGAATCCACATCCCTACACAAAGCCAATTTTCTGACCATCTGTGTGATGGCTGGTGGATGCAATGAATAAATTTTATTTGTGAGGGGAGTGATAAATCATGTATCTTCAGTTTTTCACCCACAATCTTTCCTCTTAGGTGCAAAAATGTTTTCATCATAGTTTGGAATATTTAAGTAAACGAAACAGATTAACACTTTAATATTCCTACAGATACAGGCAATTTTATGCAATCTCAACACCTCTAACCAAACGTAAGAAGGAACTATGGATTTGCTTGGTTGAATTTGACATCTCTGATTCCTATGTAAATTCCAGTCTTTTATAATAATTTTCTATATTGTTTAAAATGTACTCTAGCTGTTTTTGAAAAGAAATTTTGAAAAGCTTCTAGATGTAAACAAGGTCTCTGCAAAGAGAGTATATTCCTGAAGAAAGTCCTTTCATCCATCAAATAACTTAAAAGTTATATCAAGTACAACCTTACACAAGGAAAGATTTCAAACAGGGCAAGTTTATCAGTATTTAGATAATGATCTCGGTACTTACAATTTTACCCAAGTGAAATATCAAGATTTCAGCAGTAACAATGTTTTTGTAAATTTGGTGATCTTCTGGGGAATACTGCAACCAAATCTTAAAAACAATTACCTTTCAGGATATGAGACAAATGCAGTTAATCAACCTGGCAAGCAGAGCCCAAAAGGAAGGATTAAATTAAAAATCATATCATGGTAGGCAGAGTCTGAAAAGTATTGCATGCTGAAGAAAGAAGTTAAGATCTGATGGCTTGAACAATGAAAACTGTATCGGGTGGTCTAAGGTGCTTTCTTTGCCTTTCCAGGGATGCTTTCTATGAATTCTAAATGGTTGGGCTACTAGATTGAATCCAAACCCAAAGTTTACATTTTATTTAATTTACCTTCTCTGAGTTAACAGGGCTATTCTAAGGTCCCTAAAAATGTCACAAATAGCACAAACCACAACTTCGAGATCAAAGCAGAAATCAAGCTGCCGAAAATTTCTACTTCTGCTGTAATGGCACCAAACAGAGTGACAAGGTAAATCGAGAACCCTCAGAGCTATCAATCTCCTGTAGATACAGCCCCACTTAGCACATGAATTTTCAAAACATAAATAGAGCAGAGTCAGAGAAATTTTGTCTCAAATAAGCACCAGTTACTGACTGAGCACCTGCTCCTTGCAAGGCACCATGCTGAGAAGGAGCTTCTGGTGCCATGCTGCACTCAGAAAGCTTAGCACCTAGTTGGTAATGAAGGCAGGTTCTCCCACAAGAAGATTCTCAATCAACCATTAAGTTGGTGTATGATAAATATGAAGTGAGTGCTGTAAAAGGAATTTAAAGGAGGCTGAGATTTCCACAAGCCCAGGAAATCAAGGAATCTCATCCAGAGGAATTTAGAGTCAGTCTTAAAGGCTGAAAAGATTCAGATAGTCAGAAAAAAGGAGAAGTCATATCAGATGGGATAAGCTTTACAAAGGCTCAGAGCAGGAAGTATTTAGCAGGAGGATGCAGAAGTAATAGGGGAAATTGTGGGTAGGCCACTCTGGTTACTTCTGAGAATTAATGTTCAAAACTAGGGGAGTTAAGGGAAATGATTTTAAGTAGTACACATGTGGGCATTAAATAACATTGAATTATAAAGTCAGAAAAATAATCTCTTAGTAACTCTGTTAATTCTCCTAATTGCCTCAAGAAGCGAATCTCGCTTTGGTGCCAATATATCTTTCACACCACGCCAGTACTTGCTAAATCTCTCTTTTTAACAAAGAGAGAGCCAGCCTCAGGCTCAAAGGATAAAGAACAGAATTAATAATATAGTTTGGTTTCATGGTGTTTGTTTTTGGTATTGTTTTATTTTATACCAAGTAGAACTTACTGGTCTTCCATTTGTGGTGGTAATATAAAATTTCTTTTTAAGGAAAATGTATTTAGGACTTTTTAATTAGTTGTTTTTAAAGATAAATAATAAATTACTGAATGTGATGAAAAAAATGACTAAAGTTTGGAAAGAACTAGTCTGACATAGTAACTGGCAAGATGGAAAGAAGGGTTGGATTCAGTCCAGCAGTACCTCAATATAGAAGCTGACCAGATTGAATTACAGCCTTTGATTTCAATTCCATTTGTACTTCTAAGTATGTCGGTTTCCCTTATATATGGGCATTGCTGAGGTCACGTTTGTAAAATCTCCTTAAGGCCTAGAATTTTTTCAAAATATATCTAACTTTTTTTCATATAAATGCAAAAGGAACATTATTTAAATGAGAGGTAGAGAAAAACAGAATAGGTCACCAAGCCCTATCCATTGGAGATTTAACATAAGAGATATAAACATAAAACACTTCATCTGCAATAAAAGGATTTTGCTTTCATTAGATTGCTCAGGATTTCACACCATATACTTAAGTATGATTTAGCATAATATTGATACTTGTTTATATTTGCCACCTACCTATTTCACAGTGATATTGTAAGGATTAGTGATATAATATTTCTTAAGCCTTTTCTTCTCTTAAAAGAAACTATACACTATAAAATCAAGGTAATAGTAATAATAGTCATCATCATAATAGCAATAACTGCTCATGCATTTTCAAACATGGGCTCTGTGTTGATGGAAAGGGAAATTAGGCTGTAAGCTAAAAATACAGGCTTATCAGCTGGTTAGAAAACAAAGATGTAGGATGGTATAACAGTGATGCTATCTACAGTTTTTCAAGGTCTGGAGTAGGGTCTGAGGTTCTGCATTTGTAGCGACTCCCAAGTAGTTGATGCTGCTGGTCTGAGGCCACACTTGGGGAGTAAGGCCTTAGACTACACCACTCTTTCAGAGGCACATCTGAAATATGTGCCATTAACTGTCAGAGGACTTAAGGAAGTATGTCTAAACACACCTTGACAAATCCGTCACTGCTGCTGATGTCTTCCATTTTTCTCACCTTTGCGCCCAGTATTCTGTTTCCATTGTCCAATCCGCAACATGCATGAAAATTATTTCTCTCATTATCTCCCTGCCCTCTCATTCCCAAGCCAGAAGTGAACTCTTTGAGAGCACAAAACCATCATTTATTCTAAAAATTGATCATAGGTTGGAACAAAGATTTGTGCTCAAAAATGTTGATGTGAGAATTTTTTGTAACATCAAAAAGTAGGAAAATTGTTTCTTTTAAAATATTTTAAAATGTGGGTTATGTTCATGATATGGCATCAGGATAAAAAGCAGGATCAAAAACTATGGATGGGGCTTCCCTGGTGGCGCAGTGGTTGAGAGTCTGCCCGCCAATGCAGGGGACACGGGTTCGTGCCCCGGTCTGGGAAGATCCCACATGCCACGGAGCGCCTGGGCCCATGAGCCGTGGCCGCTGAGCCTGCACGTCCGGAGCCTGTGTTCCACAACGGGAGAGGCCACAACAGTGAGAGGCCCGCATACCACACACACACACAAAAAACTATGGATGTATCATTTAAATTTAAATATAGTGAGATTTACCCATGCAACTCAGACCAGCATGAAATTTAAAGCTTCTGAATTGTTTACTTCTGGAATTTTTCTGTTTAGCATTTTTGGACTGAGGTTGACCTCAGGTTACTCTGCCAGTAGCTGCCTTGTAGGCTTAGCCTTACTCCAGAATTCCTACATTTTTCATGAGATTACAGGATGTCCTGGAACATGGACCCTTGAGAAAACCTGAAAACCAAGTTTTAACATTGGCACTCCTGGTTCTTGCGCCTCTGGACACCCTGCTTTCCCTGGTTCTCCGGGGTGAAAATGGCAGATCTAGGGACTTCTGGAGCTCCAAAATCATCTGTGTGCCTGACAGGGTCTTGGTGCTCCGGCCAGGTTTCAAGCCTGTGCCTCTGAGGTGGGAGACCTGAGTTCAGAACACTGGTCCAGTAGAGTAATCCCAGTTCCACATAATATCAAATGGCAAAAACTCTCCCAGAGGTCTCCATCTCAAAGCTAAGACCAAGCTACAGTGCTGGACACCCTATGCCAAACAACTAGAAAGATAGGAACACAACCCCACCCATTAGCAGAGAGGCTGCCTAAAGCCATAAAAAGGTCACAGACACCGCAAAACAAACCACCGGATGCATTCCTTCCCACCACAAACACAAGATCCAGCCTCATCCACCAGAATACAGGCACAAGTCCCCTCCACCAGGGAGCCTACACACCCACTGAACCAAACTTAGACACTGGGGGTAGACACCAAAAACAATGGAAATTACGAAACTACAGACTGCAAAAAGGAGACCCCAAACACAGTAAGTTAAGCAAAATGAGAAGACAGAGAAACACACAGCAGATGAAGGAGGAAGGTAAAAACCCACCAGACCAAACAAATGAAGAGGAAATAGGCAGTCTCCTGAAAAAGAATTCAGAGTAATGACAGTAAACATGATCCAAAATCTTCGCAATAGAATGGAGAAATATGAGAAATGTTTAACAAGGACCTAGAAAAACTAAAGAGCAAACAAACAATGATGAACAACACAATAAATGAAATTGAAAATTCTCTAGAAGGAATCAATAGCAGAATAAGTGAGACAGAAGAATGGATAAGTGACCAGGAAGCTAAAATAGTAGAAAAAACTAACGCAGAGGAGAATAAAGAAAAAAGAATGAAAAAAATGAAGGACAGTCCCAGAGACCGCTGGGCAACATTAAACGCACCAATATTCTAATTATAGGTGTCCCAGAAGAAGAAGAGAAAAAGAAACGGATCTGAGAAAATATTTGAAGAGATTATAGTTGAAAACTTGCCCAATATGGGAAAGGAAATAGTCAATCAAGTGCAGGAAGTACAGAGAGTCCATACAGCATAAATCAAAGCAGAAACACATGCCAAGACACATATAAATAAAACTATCAAAAATTAAATACAAAGAAAAAATATTAAAAGCAGCAAGGGAAAAACAACAAATAACATACAAGGGAATCCCCATAAGGTTAACAGCTGATGTTTCAGCAGAAACTCTGCAAGCCAGAAGTGAAAGGCAGGACATATTTAAAGTGATGAAAGGGAAAAACCTACAACCAAGATTACTCTACCAGGCAAGAATCTCATTCATATTCGACGGAGAAATTAAAACCTTTACAGACAAGCAAAAGCAAAAAGAATTCCACATCACCAAACCAGCTTTACAACAAATGCTAAAGGAACTTCTCTAGGCAGGAAACACAAGAGAAGGGAAAAACCTACAATAACAAACCCAAAACAATTAAGAAAATGGTAATAGGAACATATATATTGATAACTACCTTAAATGTAAATGGATTATATGCTCTAGCCAAAAGAAACAGACTGGCTGAATGGATACAAAAACAAGTCTGCTAGATATGCTGTCTACAAGAGACCAGCTTCAGGCCTAGGGACACATATAGATTGAAAGTGAGTGGATGGAAAAAGATATTCCATGCAAATGGAAATTAAAAGAAAGCTGGAGTAGCAATTCTCATATCAGAAAAAATAGACTTTAAAATAAAGACTATTACAAAAGACAAAGAAAGACACCACATAATGATCAGGGGAACAATCCAAGAAGAAGATATAAAAATTGTAAATCTTGGGCTTCCCTGGTGGCGCAGTGGTTGAGAGTCCGCCTGCCGATGCAGGGGACGCGGGTTCGTGCCCCGATCCCGGAGGATCCCACATGCCGCGGAGCGGCTGGGCCCGCGAGCCATGGCCGCGGAGCCTGTGTGTCCGGAGCCTGTGCTCCGCAACGGGAGAGGCCACAGCAGTGAGAGGCCCGCGTACAGCAAAAAAAAAAAAAAAAAAAAAAAAATTGTAAATCTTTATGCACCCAACATAGGAGCACCTCAATACATAAGGCAAATGCTAACAGCCATAAAAGGGGAAATAGAAAAACCAGCATAGTAGGGGACTTTAACACCCCACTTTCACCAATGGACAGATCATCCAAAATGAACATAAGTAAGGAAAAACAAGCTTTAAATGATGCATTATACAAGGTGGACTTAATTGATATTTATAGGACATTCCATCCAAAAACAACAGAATACACTTTCTTCCCAATTACTCATGGAAAACTCTCCAGGACAGATCATATCTTCGGTCACAAATCAAGCCTTGGTAAATTTAAGAAAATCGAAATCATATCAAGTATCTTTTCCAATCACAATGCTATGAGATTAGATATCAATTACAGGAAAAAATCTGTAAAAACTACTAACACATGGAGGCTAAACAATACACTAATAAGTAACCAAGAGATCACTGAAGAAATCAAAGAGGAAATCAAAATATACCTAGAAACAAATGACAGTGAAAACACGATGACCCAAAACCTTTGGGATCAGCAAAAGCAGTTCTAAGAGGGAAGTTTATAGCAATACAATCCTACCTCAAGAAACAATAAACATCTCAAATAAACAATCTAACCTTGCACTTAAAGCAATTAGAGAAAGAAGAACAAAAAACTCCAAAGTTAGCAGAAGGAAAGAAACCATAAAGATCAGGTCAGAAATAAATGAAAAAGGAATGAAGAAAACAATAGCAAAGATCAATAAAACTAAAAGTTGGTTTTTTGAGAATATAAACAAAATTGATAAACCATTAGCCAGATTCATCAAGAAAAAAAGGGAGAAGACTCAACTCAGTAAAATTAGGAATGAAAAAGGAGAAGTAACAACAGATAGGGCAGAAATACAAAGGATCATGAGAGATTACTACAAGCAATTATATGTCAATAAAAAGGACAACCTGGAAGAAATGGACACATTCTTAGAAATGCACAACCTTCCGAGACTGAACCAGGAAGAAGTAGAAAAGATAAATAGAGGGAGACGCAGGAGGGAGGGGATGTGGGATCAGATGTATATGTATGACTGATTCACTTTGTTGTAAAGCAGAGACTAATAAAAAAAATTAAAATAAATTAAAAAAAAGATAAACAGACCAATCACAAGCACTGAAATTGAGACTGTGATTAAAAATCTTCCAACAAACAAAAGCCCAGGACCAGAGGGCTTCACAGGTGAATTCTATCAAACATTTAGAGAAGAGCTAACACCTATCCTTCTCAAACTCTTCCACAATATAGTAGAGGGAGGAACACTCCCAAACTCATTCTACGAGGCCACCATCACCCTGATACCAAAATCACAGAAAGATGCCACAAAGAAAGAAAACTACAGGACAATATCACTGATGAACATAGATGCAAAAATCCTCAACAAAATACTAGCAAACAGAATCCAACAGCACATTAAAAGGATCATACACCAGGATCAATTGGGGTTTATTCCAGGAATGCAAGGATTCTTCGTATACGCAAATCAATCAATGTGATACACCATATTAACAAATTGAAGGAGAAAAACCATATGATCATCTCAATACATGCAGAAAAAGCTTTTGACAAAATTCAACACTCATTTATGATAAAAACCCTCCAGAAAGTATGCATGGAGGGAACTTACCTCAACATAATAAAGGTCATATATGAAAAACCCACAGTCAACATCGTTCTCAATGGTGAAAAACTGAAACCATTTCCTCTAAGATCAGGAACAAGACAAGGTTGTCCATTCTCACCACTCTTATTCAACATAGTTTTGGAAGTTTTAGCCACAGCAATCAGAGAAGACAAAGAAATAAAAGGAATCCATATCGGAAAAGAAGAAGTAAAGCTGTCACTGTTTGCATATGACATGATACTGTACACAGAGAATCCTAAATATGCTATCAGGAAACTATAGAGCTAATCAAAGAATTTCAAAAAGTAGCAGGATACAAAATTAATGCACAGAAATCTCTTGCATTCCTATAGACTAATGATGAAAATTCTGAAAGAGAAATTAAAGAAACACTTCCATTTAAAACTACAACAAAAAGAATAAAATACCTAGGATTAAACCTACCTAAGGAGACAAAAGATTTGCATGCAGAAAACTATAAGACACTGATGAAAGAAATTAAAGATGATACCAACAGATGGAGAGATATACCATGTTCTTGGACTGGAAGAATCAACATTATGAAAATGACTATACTACCCAAAGCAATCTACAGATACAGTGCAATCCCCATCAAACTACCACTGGCATTTTTCACAGAACTAGAACAAAAAATTTCACAATTTGTATGGAAACACAAATTACCCCGAATAGCCAAAGTAATCTTGAGAAAGAAAAGTGGAGCTGGAGGATCAGGTTCCCGGACTTCAAACTATATGACATAGGTACAGTCATCAAGACAGTATGGTACTGGCACAAACAGAAATATAGATTGATGGAACAGGATAGAAAGCCCAGAGATCAACCCACATACTTATGGTCACCTTATTTTTCATAAAGGAGGCAAGAATATACAATGGAGAAAAGACAGTCTCTTCAATAAGTGGTGCTGGGAAAACTGGACAGCTACATGTAAAAGAATGAAATTAGAACACCCTAACACCATACACAAAAATAAACTCAAAATGGATTAAAGACCTAAATGTAAGGCAAGACACTATAAAACCCTTAGAGGAAAACATAGACAGAACACTCTACAACATAAATCACAGCAAGATCCTTTTTAACCCACCTCTTAGAGAAATGGAAATAAAAACAAAATTAAACAAATGGGACTCAATGAAACTTAAAAGCTTTTGCACAGCAAAGGAAAACATAAACAAGACGAAAAGACAACCCTCAGAATGGGAGAAAATTTTTGCAAATGAAGCAACTGACAAAGGATTAATCTCCAAATATACAAGCAGCTCATGCAGCTCAATAACAAAAAAACAAACAACCCAATCCAAAAATGGGCAGAAGACCTAAATAGACATTTCTCCAAAGAAGATATACAGATTGCCAACCAACACATGAAAGGATGCTCAACATTACTAATCATTAGAGAAATGTAAATCAAAACTACAATGGGTATCAGCTCACACCAGTCAGAATGGCCATCATCAAAAAATCTACAAACAACAAATGCTGGAGAGGGTGTGGAGAAAAGAGAACCCTCTGGCACTGTTGGTGGGAATGTAAATTGATACAGCCACCATGGAGAACAGTATGGAGGTTCCTTAAAAAAACAGAAATAGAACTACCATACAACACAGCAATACCACTACTGGGCATAAACCCTGAGAAAACCATAATTCAAAAAGAGTCATGTACCACAATGTTCATTGCATCTGTATTTACAATAGGCAGGTCATGGAAGCGACCTAAGTGTCCAACGACAGATGAATGGATAAGAAGATGTGGCACATATACACAATGGAATATTACTCACCCATAAAAAGAAATGAAATTGAGTTATTTGTAGTGAGGTGGATGGACCTAGAGTCTGTCATACAGAGTGAAGTAAGTCAGAAAGAGAAAAACAAATACCGTATGCTAACACATATATATGGAATCTAAAAACAAAAAAAAAGTTTATGAAGAAGCTAGGGGAAGGACAGGAATAAAGACGCAGACATAGAGAATGGACTTGAGGACACATGGAGGGGGAACTGTAAGCTGGGGCGAAATGAGAGAGTGGCATTGACATATATATACTATCAAATGTAAAAAGATAGCTAGTGGGAAGCAGCCACATAGCACAGGGAGATCAGCTCGGTGCTTTGTCACCACCTAGAGTGGTGGGCTAGGAGGGTGGGAGGGAGATGCAAGAGAGAGGAGATATGGGGATATATGTATATGTATAGCTGATTCACTTTGTTATAAAGCAGAAAGGAACGCACCATTGTAAAGCAATTATACTCCAATAGAGATGTTTAAAAAAAAGAAATTTAAATATAGGTAGAGAGAAATATTGATAGCATGTGTAATTACTAAATTCATTAGCATCTTGTCTTTTCTCTTCTGCTGAGTAATCATTAGCAAGCAGATGGAAATGTAATTTTCCCCTTCCCTCTTGCTGAAGAACAGCAAGGCCTCTGAGACTGGAGACTCTTGCTCCAAAATGGATTGAACATCTTTGGTATTTCAGTCATAGCAATGAGCAGTGAGCAAGCTGGACATTTTTCTTAGTGGGGTGGATGATTTAAGGGTAACAGAGAACATGGCCCAGACATAGAGAGAGAGTTGGATTTCTTAAGACTAGGAGATGGAAGAATCAAGTGATGGGTTTCTGTTCCTGGGCTGTATTTTATGTGCCCCACAGGTGTGCATGGCTCTTGGAGATCTGGGGCCTGAACATCAGCCCCTTTTGAGCCCTGACACCAGGAAGCTCCACCACTGAATGGCCTGTGAGGGCTGGGACCACAGCTTAAGCTCAGAAACTTTTCCAATTTTCCCAGGTTATTAAGCCTTTGGAGTCTTTAACAATCTCAAGGGAGTCACTGGTCAACCCCAATATCAGGTAGGTGAGGGGCTAAGTCATATTTCATGGGATGTGGGGGAAATTTTTTTAATGTGATTTTTTTCTTGCATTAAAATATTATAGGAAAGAACATATACATTTAGATAGATAGATAGATAGATAGATGATAGATAGATCGATAGACAGATAGATATACATGAAACACTAGAAGGAAATACTCCAAAATGTTAATGGTAGTTAACGTTTGGAAGTTGGTTTGTAGGCAATTTTTTTCTTCTTTATATATTTTATATTTTTCAAAAATTCTGAAAAACACCTAAGTTGCTTTTAGAATTAGGAAAAAATACAAGAAATGTCATTCTTTAAAATCAAAGCACATAGCTTATTCACCTTTTTTATATGCAGCATCTAGCCTACTTCTGGTACACACAGCAGGCAGTCAAAAAATGATAACTATATCAAATTAAATAAACAATTCAAAGCCCAGGCTATCATGGTAAGTTAATATAATCACCCTGCTGTGCAAGAAACAGTCCATGCACATATGAAAGAAAGTTATTCTGAGAATAGCTATTCTGAAAATATCATTCTATATAAGACTATTAAAATTATCATGAGAGGAGTATTATGTAAGCATTAAACAAAGGCAATCTGGGCTCATGGACAGTGTCCTTAATTTGGAGATAGACTTCATTTAGGTCCCCATGTTATCACTAAGCTTATCCTTTTGGTTAGTCATTGACCTCTCCAAACCTCCAATACCTCATCTATAAACATAAGTTCTATCAATTGAAACATGGCATTGTTAAGGTCAAATGGAGCATAGAATGTCAAAGCAATTTTGAAACTATGATATTCTATACCAGACTAGTTTTGTTATTAGAGAATGTATTTGGTAGAATGTAAAAGAAAGACTAAGAACATATTGGTTAATTATTTTAAATCATTTATCAAGCGAAAAAAAATTAAACTAGACATCCATATCATGCTCCTGCCTCTTTGTCCAGTCAGTGATCTTATATCAGCCGTTAACATAATGACAAACTAATGTGATAAAAAATAAAGTTAGAAGAAATGGAGGCAGGTTAGTGACTTCCTATACTTTGCCACGTGGTTCAATTACATTTTCATTCATTCAAGAATATTGATCGTGTCAGACATTTCTAGGGGCTGGAGATTCAGGAGTGAGCCAGATAAGTGTCTCTGCCCTTGTATAGCTTTCATTTCAGTGGGAAAGAGATCAAAAATCTACAAGTAAACAAATAAACAAGAGAATCTAAGATTGAGATACATGCTATGAAGAAAATAAGCAAGGCTGCGGTCACCACCTCCAAGATGGTCCGCAATGATCCTGCCTCCCGATATTCACACCCTTGTGTAGTCCTCTCCCCCTTATATAAAGCTGGTCTGACTGACCAGTACAATGTGGAAGAAGTAATGGTTTGTCACTTTCAAGATTAAGTTAGAGAAGACACTATGTCTTCTATTCCCGTCACCCTCTCATGTTCTGGCTCACTCTGGGGGAGAAGCCAACTGCCATGTATTGAGGACACCCAGACAGCCTATGAGGAGTCCCATGTGGCAATTGAGTGTCCTCAATAAGACACTGAGGTCCCCCTGGCAATGGGTGAACAGTCTTAGAAGCAGATCCACCAGCCGTTCAGGGGACTGTACCCAGCTGACAGCTTGACTGCAGTCTCATGAGAGACCCTGAGCCAGACCACTAGCTCCCAGATTCCTGACACACAGAAAATGTTAGGTAGACAGTAAGCCTTGTTTTAAGCTGCTGAGTTTGGGGCAAGTTGTTAGACTATTGTTAGATAACTAGTTACAGGTACGATGAAATAAAGTGGGCCATGGTTTGAGAAGAACTACTTGAGGAGATTATATTTGTTCCAAGACGTGAAGGACAAGAATGACTATGCAAAGAAAAGCTAGATTAAGGGGAGAACCAGCAGAAGTGGCAAGGACTTGGAATGTTTGAGAAGCAAACAGCCTTTTCTCCCCAGTCTGAGTCTGTGCACTGATTTGACAAATCTCCATTCTGACCCTCACAGGTACCCTAATGCTGGCAATGCCCATTTCCCACGGCCTCATCTCCCACATTTATGCTCTTTCCTCCAGGCTTTCTCAATAGAGGAACTAATGGGTTTAAAACCCCACAGTCTGGTCTATTGAGACCCCAGAGTATAGTGACCAGAAACACTCAGTGGCACCAGAGTTTCTTAGATACGAAACTCAGCTCCACGGTCTTCATCTCTCTAAACCTCATTCTGGTCATTTATTAAATAAGCCTTTCAAAGATTAAATGAAATAACATATGTAAAATAGCACAGGCCTGGCCATGGGAAATACATAGAGATGGGAGCTATCATTCAATTATTTCTCTTCCTTGCCTGGCCAAATCCCTCTCACCCTTTAGAATCAAACCAAAGGCAGATCTCATCTAAGAAGTTTCTGCCACTACACTTACCCCCTCTTTTGAACTTGTAATGCATGCATTGCCAATTGACACCCTCCCTGGGGATAGATGGCGCATGAGGGCTATTGCTCTCTGTGGAAACTACAAGGGTGTTCAGGACAATTTTTTAAACCATGGGCAGGCTTCCTTTTCTTATCTGCTACAGGCCCCAGTGACGGAAGGTCTGCTCCCTCCCCTCTCTTCTGTACCACCTTCTTGAGGTTGGTTGTGGAGTAGGACACAGCCTCTAAAATACCCACCCCTTCCTTGTTGCCACAAAGAAAAACACGGGGGCCTTTATAACCCGATGTCAGCTGCCTCATGTCCTCTTGAAACTTTCTGGAACTGAGGGGCCAAGATGGGGGACAATCTCGGCATCAATTTAAGAAATGCTCAAGCATGAATTAACGTCACCCCAGTATCTCAGGACTCTCAAAAAATGCTGTTTCCCTAGTCTCCCCTCGTTTTGATTGCTTGCTTCCAGTGAGTTCTTTCCACTGCTGGTTTGCGTCTTCCCTCTTCCAGTCATTCTCTCCTCTCCAGCCCGAATCCACACCAACGTGGGATGGGGTTCCCTTTACCTTTCCAGTCTCCCACAAATGATCACCACTGGACAGGGGTGTAAGGCAGAGCTCTGAGAGCAACAAAGGAACTTCAATGCAATCTGCACAACAAACAGCCAAACACTTATTATTACAACTCCTGTTACTAACATTCCACCAGCTCCAACCTCTTGAAATTTGTCGTCCTTCCCCAAACACACTGATAATCACCACGGAGAAAAAAAGCTTAAAAAAAAAAAAAAAAACACAGGAAGTTTAAAGGGTAAAAAATGTTACAAATTTCTTGCCATGGATTCTAGACCTATCATTCTGACTCTCTTTCTCAAATGGCACTAAAGCCCAGTTAACCAAAGATTTGTCCTTTTCTTTTCTTCTTGCTGTTGTTCTCTCTAAAGGATTGCCTCTTTTCTAGTCACCCACCTTACCTTAGATTAAACTCTATTTTCTTCAAGAACCCTCCTTGCCTTAAAGACACAAACCAGAGTTGTGAACTATTGTCTATGTGCCTACCTTCCTCCAATGTGTGATCGACATTTCCAAGCTCCTCCACAATGGAGGGTCCCACCTCCAAGGGTTCCCAAGTTCTCACCCGCCCTAATTGATGTTAACAGCTTAGCTTTCCTTCCCCTGCTTGATTAGAAATCCTTTGGGGCACATGCCTATGGTCTTTACTTTTTTGACCCTGTGCCCCCAGTACCTACTCCAAGTCATAGAAGGCCTTATGTCCTAATTGATTGATTGATTCTCAAACCCACACCCACTTATCAGTATTTGCTTTCTTTGTAACTGACCTCATCCACATTTACCCATGGCAAAGGCACCATATGTCAGTTCTTATGTTGGACTAAATAAAGAAAAGAAATTTAGAAAGAGCTTCACACATCATCTGGGTAATTATCCTGCATTTATAATAGAGCAGATTAATGTCCCTGCATTAATAAATGCCTCAAATGCTGCTGTAAGGGCTGAGCATGATTATCTGAGTTTATTACTTAACTCACTCTATTTTTAAAAATCCTGTGATCTGATGTGGCAGAACAGAAACGAAATGTTCTCTAGCTTCAGCAAGGAATAAAGTTGTTCTCTGATATGGGGGTGGGGTGATTGGCTGGTGGATTCCAGACTTGACAGCACAGCCACAAGAGCCCAAAGAGCGGGCGGTTTTGTGGTCTGCTTGGCTCCTTGCCTGGCTTCCTTCTTAACATTCAAACCTAAATCCACTTAAGCCTTTACTTTAAAATCTGGCCCTGCTCCAGACTCAGATGACAAGCTTGTCCACTGGCCCTAAGCTGAGGGAGTACAAGGAGCCTTAAGCCAATAACCTGGACAGTTGGTAGGACTTTATTCTGGGTTCCGGCTTCATTTTGGTACTGGTACCCTAGTTCCCAGACAAGTCGGTTTCTGCTTTGTAACCAAGTGGCAGTATCTTGCCCTATAGGTAAGTCCCAGCTCCCAACCCCATGTGGGCATCCATGGCAAAAAAAAATTGCCTTCCTGGAATCCTGGAATTCACCTATCCTGTCCTTGCTTGGGTTTGATAAATCTTGAGTTTAGCTTGAGCTTTCCAATGATACTTTACCCCATCTCTTCCTGCCTCCACAGACAATCCTCCCCATTGTGGATCAGACGTGCTCAATCCTTAAATCAGTGCTTCCCAAACTTTTACAATGTCCTGGCACACATAGGAAATAAGACTTATTCATTTCTGAGATGTAATTGACATATAACATTGTATTAGCTTCAGAGGTACAACATAATGATTCGATATTTGTATATATTGTGAAATGATCCCCACAGTAAGTATAAAATCCATCACCTCACATAGTTACACCAGTTTTTTTTCTTGTGATGAAACCTGTAAGATCTCCTCTTCAGTGACTTTCACATATACAAAACAGTATTATTAACTATAGTCACCACACTGCGTACACAAGACTTGTTCTCAGTCAGAGGTGACTGGCCCAAGGAGGGAGGCCAGCCACCCCAGACCCTTCCGAGCCACATACCTGCTTAGGGGACCACTACTTGGGCACACTGGTAACCCATTCATGGCCTGCCTGCAAGCTTATTCTTTGGACAGCCTGTCCTTAAGGGGCTAGGTGTCCTCTGGGTCCATTGTTCTCACAGTTGATCTTTGGGGCAGCTTGGACTTTCAGGCCTTCTTAACCTTTAGCCCTGGTTTTCTCTGTAAAGTAGTAATGTTTCTATATTGTACGTCAACTCAAACAAAGGTGTGAGGGAGGCAGGTATGAAAAACTTGAATTTTCCTCAAACCTAAGTTGCCCATTCAAAAAGCCTGCCAATTCAAAAGAATGAGAATCTCAGAGATAAGGTAGAAGACTTGAAAAAAAAGGTTTCTCTTTTCCTACCTTCCATTACACTTTTCCCACATATATTTAGTGTTATTACATTACGTGACTTTAAATAATATTACTAGCTCCCAAACACTTGGCAACTACTTTATGCCACGCAACAGGCTAAACTCTTTCCAGGCATCATCTTGTTGATTCCTCACATCATCTTTGAGGCAGAAATCATCCCCATTTCACAGGTGAGCAAACAGAGGCTGAGGGTTAAACAACTACCCCAGGAAGTGATATCCAGAACTTGAACTCAGATCAGTCTGACTCCAAAATCCTTGCTCTTAAGTGAGATCAATCACATAAAGCATTAGCATTGTGTCTGGCATATTGTAATATACTAGGTATAAAACTTATTCCAAAGACTCTTTTTTAAGCAATATCATATTTCTTTATTTTCTTTTAACCAAATTAAATCTGACTTCAAGTCCTTATTCCATAGCTGAATTTTAACCTCAGTCATTATGGAATGTCCCCTCCATTGGGAGACTCATCTCCTTAGGTCTTTCGTGTTTCTGCACATCTGGTGAGCAGAGGTACTAACTGTCCTTTGTTCCAGATCATCTTTTCAAAGATATTTCTATAGCAAACAGCCTCAGAAGATAGAGGGAGTGTCTCCCTCCAGAGAAAAGGGCAGGCATGCTTACCGTCCATTATACAAGACTGGCGTTCCCTAAGCTCAGGGTTCCTGTCCTATAATATAACCCACTGCTTGTGTAGATATCATCTGGCCCTCCTCACGTCACCCTATGGGCACTGGAACTGAGGGAATCAATACAAAAATGATACAATGGTTACTAGTATCGCTGTAATAATCTACCCTTTATCTCTGATCTAAGAGTGTAATATCTCCTGCCAGCATCCATTAAACAGTTATGCGTTAACGTATCAGCTTGGAAGTAGGATAAGGTCTCAGACCCTTCACAGTTCTTAAAGCCCCTCCCTCTCTAAAAATCTCACAAAAACCTGAGAGGCTTATATAGTACCCAGAAAACAGACACAGACCTTCAATCTCCCATCCATGTGGTCACAGCAGATGCTTTATAACTAAGATTCACTTTGTCCAGAGAGGGACCTCGACCCCAATGGCCCTGAGTCAAAGTAGACAGTGGAATCTTTGCCTTGACTAGCAAATCCTGGGCCTAGGGTCCAGCCTTCGTACTGCCATTCCCCTCTAGCCCTGCTACTCCTGGGTCCGCTGTGACAGAACAGAGTGTAGTTCTCCTCAACGTTAAGATCTTGCCAGTCTCGGAGGATTTCTTCTCTCTCCTGTTCTTCCGTCTCTTCTCTCTCTTTTTCCTGCTCTCTCCTGATCTCCAGGGCACCTTAGTATAATCACCTCAACAAGTTTCGGCTTCCACCAAAGACAGGAAGAGAAGTTCCCTTCTGGGCCATGCTTCCCCTGAGGTAAGTGAACCCAAGGAGTGGCCACCTCCTCTCTAGCACAGGAAAGACAAAACGCAGCTCATGTCTCAATAAAGGATCCTGCCATGACAGTAACCTCCCAGTGTGATTAATTGTGACTGTTCACTTCTTCTACCAGTAGTATCTCTTTACCCCATTTTTGTATCTTTGGCTTCAGGTGTACGCAGGGAATGTTTCTCTTGGTCTCTCCCTCAATTACATTGAGCCAATGGGAAGGAAACTACCTTAGCTTTCTTTCTTCCAGCCCATCAAATTAAGAACATTATCTGAAGTACCACCACAAAAAAATAAACAACATAATGATGATGATGTGATGATGACGACAATTAACACTCTCTTTGTAACCTACATATATTTCTTCTTCTTGCTTGGCTGGCCCCAACAAAGAAGTTTGGGGAAATGAGCTGAGAGAAAGTGAAACCAATTCTGCTTTAAAAGGATTCTTGACAATCTTTGGGTTTTGCCTTATTTGCAACCAATTAGGTCAACGCTGATAGACTTTAACCACTGATTTTACTGAAATGTGTGTGGCAGTTGATATAACTGCACTGGCAAGATTTCCTACAGATGCCAACTCTTCTGTTCTCCCAATTTTAAATAAATCTTCAACTCTCTTACTCCCTGAGCAGTCCTGGGTATGTGTCAGCACTTGGTTTTAATGACACAGTCTCCAACTACCTCTCCTGCAAGGCATGGACAATGCATACACCCTTGGGGTTACGAGCTTGTCTAGTTACAAAGAAATGTGGCCCTAGTTATATTTTCAGAGATCCCACATAAATAATTCTAGGCTGCAAAAGAAGCAACTGAATCATCTCTCTCATGTTTTATCCCCCTTGGAATTTGGGGGATTGTAAACTCCCTCTTGCGTGAGGGCAGCGTCGTCTTCATGCTGTCTCCCCTAAGCCTAGAACAGTGCTTTGCCCCTAAAAAAGTATTCAATAAATATTTGTTGACTAAATGAATGACCATGTGAATAAATGAATATATTTTAAGAGCTAAAAGATTAAAATATCGTTGGATTCAGATCCAACGTGAAAATGCTGCTGTTTTGGTTTTTTATGGAATCAGCCCTTAAATAAATTGTTCCCTGTAGGTTTGGTACTTCAAGCGGGTCCTCTCCTATCAACAAACCAAAATTATTCACCACCTGAACCCTGTAAATATCAGGGTGCTTTCCTTCCAGGTGTTTGTTAGTGTTATCATGCACTGTGTTTCTCAACAGGGGCACCTCCACCAGTTAGTCTGGGATAGTTCCAAGCACTGCAGGATACAACCCCGTTCCTGCCCCCACTAAATGTCAGAGGTGTTGCCCAGTGTGACTTCCCAAAACATCCCCACTTATTACTCAACGCTCCCCTTCAGAACTGATTTTAGGTTTTTATTGGTTGAATCATATCTAGGACTCCCCCATTTCCTTAAAGATGAAGTTCAAACCTAACCAAACCTGATCAAGTCCTTCATGACTTACTCCGTTGCCACTGGCATTTTTATTTCCTGCGATAGCCCCACATACCCTTGCCTCCAGCATCACCAAGCTCCCTGCCCTTGCGCACATGTGCCTTGCTCTTCCCTGTGCCTGGATCTTCACTCATGCTGCTCCCTCTGCCTAGATGTCCATCCAGTCCCTGCCCCCCACACCCACCCAACTAACTAGGACTCATCCTCCAAGGACAGCTCAAGGATCTCCTTGTTTTGGCTGCATGTCCTGACAATCTCTCCATATCGGTCGCCACTCAGAAATTTTACACTTGTTTGTTTCATTATCAGTCTCCCCCCCTCCCCCCCATTGACCACAGGGATCTCTGGAAATAGAGAGTTTGGCTTCCCCATTTCTGATTCCTCAGTACTTCACACTACATGCACTAGAGCACACCACGTAACCCACTGAGGTGTGCCGTGTGCAGTATGCACATAAAGGATGTCACTCAATAGCAATGCCCTGGGAGCCTGCCACATGTTGGGCTCTGGGAATAAGACTGACATGAGCCCTTCCCTCGTGTCTAGAGGAAAGGACAGACATTAAACTAGTAATTTAAAGTGTGGTGTGAATACTAAAAGAGAAGATACAGAGGGAGGGCTATGGGAGAGTAGAGCTTGGGGTTCTGTCATGCCTGGGCCCCACAAGGGCAGGATGAGCAGGATTAGCTGAGCAAGCTTCTTTGCTTGTCCCCTCTCAAGCTTCCTTGAGAATGCCCCCAGCAGAGGCAGGATGTGGAAGGGTCAAGAGTGACGCTCCGTTCACTCTCTTTTACAGCTTTATTAATGCATTCAGAGTCAAGTTCTGAAGTCCAGCTCCCTAGGGCAGCATGCAGGGGCCACCGTTCCTGATGCACCTGACTCTAAGCAAGTCACAAATCAGCCTCAGTTCTCATTCCTGTCAAATGGGGATCATGATCTTACTCTATGATAGACTTGCTATAGACAGGATTATCTATTTAAAGTGCCTAGCACATAGTCTGGCACCGTAGAGCCCCGTAAAGATTACCTCTTATCATTTATTATTATTGTTCAACAAACATTTATGGGCCTGCACACCATGTGCTAGCTACTCACTAATCACAGGATGAAAAAGAAGTAAGACGTGATGCTGGCACTGGAAGGGCAGGAGACAGATGTGAGCGAATGCAGGCAATGCACACAAAGGAAATGCTCCATAAAACATGGTTTGGGTGGCTGCCGTTGTTGTTGTTAGAAGTAATAATGGTAATAAACTAGTGCAATGGTGTGCCCACGGGGTTACGGTGGAATCATGGGCTGCTTCCATACCCCACCTGTGATACCGTCCTTATCCCCTAAGCCAGCCCCAGCACTGTCAGCATTAAAGACCTAATACCGGCCGCCCCCTCACTGCTCCAGTTTAGCGCTGAATGAATAAGAGTGTCTTGTCTTGTTTGCTGCTTTTTCACAAGTGGGATTAGAAAAATACATAGGCCTGTAAATGGTGTTTCTACAGTCTTAAAATAAGGGAAGGGAATGGACCTGGGAGCCTGTTCCAAGGGATCAAAGAAATATGTTTGTCATGAAAAAGTCATATATCAAAAGTGGCCAACAAATCGTGTGGCATCTTGGAGTCATTTTATTATAATTAACCTTCCTTACTGTTGGCTAAAAATAGATTTCTCCATCCCTAACCCTGACCAGACATATTAAGTCAGAAAGTCCGTGGGTGAAACGTGGGAATCTGTTTTTAACGTGCTGCCCAAATTATAATTACTAAAGAGAACTTTGGGAAATACTGGCTTGTTCCAGTTACTGCTGCTGAGAACAAAACACGCCAGAACTAAGTGGTATAAAATAACAATGTTATTATTTTCACAGATTCTGAGGATCAGCGATTTGGAGAAGAAAAAGGGAGAGTGCTTGTCTCTGTTCCTCAGTGCCTGCAAAGACTGGAGGTGCTGCCATCTGAAGGCTCCACTCTTTCAGCCAGTGTGCCCACAGCTGCCTCTCCAGCATGGCAGTCTCAAGCGTGGGTAGATTTCTTTACAAGGTGGCTGGCTTCTCTCAGAGTGAGCACCCCCGGAGAACTGGGTGAACACTGCATGGCCCCTTCTGACAGCCTCAGAATCACATGGCATCACTTCCACTACATTCTGTGGGTCAAAGCAGCCACAGACCCACCTAGATTCAAATGGAAGGGACATGATACTGTATAGCACAGGGAACTCTACCTAATGCACCATGGTGTCCTAAATGGGAGGGAAGTCCAAAAGGGAGGGGATATCTGTATGTGTATGGCTGATTCATTTTGTTGTGCAGTAGACACTAACACAACATTGTAAAGCAACCAACCATACTCCAATAAAAAATGAAAAGAAAGAAATAAATAAAAAGGGAAGGGAAATGACCCAACCTCTCAATGGGAAAAGTATCAAAGAATTCGGGGCCATATTTTTAAACTGCCATGTCTTCTTTCAATCCTTAATGTGCACCCATAAACTCTCCTTTTCTTTAGACATTCTTCACATTTGAAAGGTTTTGACAAATACCAGAGCAAGGCTATAGCTTACTGGTTCCTTGGAACCCATCAGTATTCCCAGATGATGCCTGAATCTGCTTATGAGAATATTCTGCTTTGTAAAGTTGCTTCCTAATACCTTCAATTCAGAAGCAGTTGCTGTTAATCCTGCCTTTAAACCCAATGCCATTCATCCATCCTCTCTTTGGACCTCCTCAGAGAGGTTCAGGAACACTAACAACATTTTACTCACCTTTTTGGTTCACATAAAACTAAGAATTAAAATCCTTGTAGTACACAGGTTATAAATGATGCTTTTTTTCCCAGACATTTCTTATAAAGTATTCAGTCTTACATAAAATATTGTGATCCAAAGTCTACAAGAGATTAAAGGGTGAATTTTCATCCGAATTCATCATTCACACATACAGTTCTTTTGGCTGGTGTCTGCCTTGTTTATGCATTTGAACATGTTTTATTCATGTTCCTGTATATAATTGTCCATGCTTATGTCACACAATCCATTCAAATGCTTAAATATTATAAATACACACATAATTTTATACTACTTGGGATTACATAGAAATCAGATGTGTCAGGTTTTTGTATATTTTGATGATATGACGCTGAAATAGTTGAGTCCGTAAGTTCAAATTTTGAAGCATATTAATCACTTTGTTACAGTAAAATGCACAGATGCGGTAGAACAATAGCAGTCTGTGTGATTGCTCTAGCAAGTTTTATTGGAAATGTGTGTATTTTTCCCCCAAAGCCATCTTCATTTTTTTCCTTCTATGTAAAATTGGTTCTGGAAAAAAAAAAGATTCAAATCCACATTGTCATTTTCAAGGAATCCCACTAGCTAATATGAGATATTTTATCACATTGGTAATCATATTCAGACAAAGGTTTTTTTGGACATGTGAAATTTTCAATTCAGCTCAATGGCTATAGAACTAAATCAGTGCACTGTCACAAATAGAACCGCATGGGCCCTATCGCACATGACAACCCTTCCATACAGCTCCTCTAATTTGATATCACTGCCTGTTCTAAATTACCATGGAGTTTTAAAGAATACTGTGCATTTGTTTTTGAATACGCAGTGTATTTTCTTCTAATTACATTCTGATCAGATTTCACAGAGGAAAATGCATCTGGCCTATCAATGGCATAAAATGGGTATTTCCTCAGGGGTGCGTAAAGTGTACATAAATCTCCGCTCCTGCCTGAGATTTGCAGAGATGCTAATACACAGGTCACTTGCACGCTGATTTTTTTTTGTGATTGGGGAGCAATGCTCACAAGCTCTCTGCAGTGTAATGAGATCATGGGCAGTTTGGCTTTACATGGATAAAGGTTTAGCTCTTTTGCAAGTAGTCCCTCTGCCCCTGTACGTTAGGTTCCTACATTGCCTTAATGTACCAGCCTCCCATTTCCATTTATTTGGGAAAAAAATAAAAGCAGTGTTTCCTTTAGTTTACTCAGACTGAAAGAAAAAAGTCACATAAACGCATACAGTTGTGTACTCCATAGATGATATTAAATAAATACATTATAGTGGCTTTCATTTTTAATGGCTCGATTTTTTCCTTTGATTGCCTTCACCAATAAAAGTGTGGTCTGTAGAAAAGCACCCTTCTGGATAATCCATTGTCTCATTTTAACTCATTTTTATCAAGGAATTCCCCCTGCAGCAATCTCCACTGCCAGCCATTAGCCGTGCACATCTGCCCGCAGTAATGACCACTCCTGTGTACATACCTGACTGCCATCTAATTTAGACCTCACCCATAGAACACTAATGCAATGTCTCCAGGGCCAGCTAAATTCTAGACTGTTGGCGCGTTACAGTTATCACTTCATTTGGTCCTTGAAAGTGAATTAAGAGCTCCTAAGGTTGAAAATAAGTCAAATGCTTATGCTGGGGACCCTCATCTTACCAGTGTCCAGGCTCATGTATGTTCTGACAGAGTGTGTGTCACATCACAGCCCTCAGAACTTTACTGCAGTTGTGGCCAAAATAATAGACATTTCAATCCAGTCCCTTCCTCTGTACAACTATGGGTATGTTAGTGTGATCACAAAGAAACAAATTTTGTATCAATAAATAGACCATTTATTAAAATTTGTGCTGACTTTTATTTCTCTTTGACCTGTTTTCTTACTTCTGTGAACAGGTCCCAATTTAAAGGGATTATTTAATTGAAGCAACAGAAATTGAAGGAATAATTTCAAAATTCTCATAAAATGCATCCATATCCCTGTGTTCAGACTCTGAACCTTTTGTCTTTTCTACTAAATTGTAAGGGACTAGAGAGCAGGGGCCATAGAGGGACACTGTATTCTCTACTAAGGTGGATGGACCATCAGAAGACGGTAGTAAGGACAGTCCTAAAATGCCACTTAAAGAATCTACTGAACAAGTGCATTTCTGGAGATGAGAATGGTCAGGAGACTACCACAGGGATCCAGACAAGAAATCATGATGCTTTGACTAACACTGAGGATGTCTCAAGAGGTATTTTGGAAAGAGAGGTAATAGGACTTGGATATGGACAGTGACGGTCTAGGAATGAGGCCGACTTCGATCTTAGCTCTGACGTATAAAAATCTTGGAAGTCATCACTCCCATCCTTAAACAAGAAAAATCTGGACAAACTGAAAATCACCTATCATAGAACTGAGATAGCAGGGCAAACCACCTCCCTTAAATCTAGAGAGATAGGCACAGCCCTGGGGGTAAAACAATCGAAATTAGTTTCCCTGGAGCAAAAGCCAGAGGAGCCATAAACTGGTAGGAAGCTTAACTGGTAATGGTGACAAATTGCTGGAGGCTCAGTGTAGACTGGTGTAAGAGTGAGAGATTCCTGGGGGAGGGACCCTTCCTGAGTTTTCCCTCCAGGAACCCCACCACGTTCTCACAGGGAGGATCTGAGAAAGAACTCTTCCCACTCCTAGCCCTGGCATGGGGAGGGGGAGAGCAACTGCTGTGAAACCCACCCAGAGCAATCTCCATAACAAAATCCTAGTCTCCAGAGGAAAGTGTTTCACCTCAGCGCAATTTTGAAACCTTACCTCACTTGGGGAAAGGAATTCCCTCCCCTTCCAGCCTCCTCCAGTCTTCCTGTCACACTTAAGCGGGGAAGAGAAAAGCCCATATTCATGAAGAACCAGGCTTCAAGGAAACAGACTGGGAAAACTGCAGTCCAGGAATGGAGCATGGCGCAAGGGGGAAAAAACTATACTACTGGGAGAGGGACAGAAAACCTTGTGAAGGCCACATCCTTGAGACATAGGCTCCTTATGAACCTATGACCAAGACTTAGAAGATTATAGAACACACCTCCTCCCCCACACCCTACAACTGCACCAATAGGTTCCAGTATAATAATAGTGGATTACAGCTAAAAGAGGTGAGAGATGCAAACTCTCTCCAAGGAACAGTACATAGGGAAGCCTCAAAGCCAAGAGAGAGAACAAAAACAAGGACTAGAGGAAACTCAGGCCTCTGGTACATCCAACTGGTAGCCAGATTAACATACACCCTCCCACTAAAGACCTATTTCTCTCAATTTGTAGCTCCCAATACAACATGCCTGGCTTTCAACAAAAAAATTACTAGGTGTGACAAAAGGCAAGAAAAAATAGTCTGTAGAGAAAAAAACATCATCAGAACCAGACTCAAATATGACATGGATGTTAGAATTATACAGAGAATTTAAAATAACTATAATATGTAAAGGTCTCTAATGAAAAAAGTTAGTAGACAGTATGCAAGAAAAGATGGGAAATGTAAGCATGGAAATGGAAACTCAAAGAAAGAATCAAAAGGAAATGATAGAAATCATAAACACAGTAATAGAAATGAAAAATGTCTTTGACTGACTCATCAGTAGAGGGAGTTGAAGCTCAGTCTCAAGTGATAGAGCAGACAGTGTTGGCATTCATTAAGAAAGGGAAATACAGATGGAGGAACCAGCTTAGACCAAAGATGATGTTTTCCATATTTGACCTGAAAGAGGTGGTTTCCCAGGTGGGTGGTCATGAGTGTTAATAGAGGTGGACTGAAAGGAGACATTCAAAAAAAAAAGTAATGGTTGAGATGCCAAAGAATGGCTAAGAAAAATGAGCAGTAAAAGTGCACACTGGGTTTGGCATTAGGTGATTACTGGTGATTAAAGCCAGAGCATAAAAGCCAGGGAAGCTTCCATGGGATGCTGGGACAGAACCCAGATTAGAGGGGAAGACAAGTCAAAGAAAGAGAGAAAGTGCATGCAGGGAGCCTGGGCTCCTCTTGCAAAATCTTCTCAGGAATGAGGTGTGGTGGGGAGGAAAGACAATAGATTCAGGATGAAGAGTTGGAGAGTGTTTCTAAAAATGGGAAAGTTGTGAGACTACTCATAAGTTGAGCATAAAATATTAAATATGTAGTAAGAAAGAGAACAGATTTATGGAGTAAGTACTATTCAAAATTAACTGGTAGAACTGGGACCCTAAATGCAGGAGGAGGAACCACCTTCAGAAAGAAGGAAAGGCCATCTCTTCCACTGAAAGAGCTCTCTTTCATAGCAAAAGGAGTGAAGGGGGAAATGAGGCTATGTATACAGATAAGTGTGCAGATGAAACTACCAGTCATTTTCAAACACTTTACATTTTGTACTTGAGTATCCCCGCAAAATATGTATATTTATTTATGTGTCACACAAATGCCACTGTCAATATTTATTTAACTAAAGCTTAATTTCTTTCTGTATTTAGATAAAAAGGCATTGTATACTACATACACCACATACCCCAAGATCATTGTGCTCCCTCCCTAGAACATACATCTTGAAGGTACCAGTCTGCAGCAGATTTTTTTTAAGGTTACGTGAAAGGAACTCGGTCAGCAAAAACCTAAACTCTTCTAATTTAGTTTCTGAATCAACCTGACCACCCACATGGACCTCAGAGCATCTCTCTTTAGCAACTCGTGCCCACCTACCTTGGAAACCAACTCTTGGTCCTCCAGCATCTATCTTGAGCCAAGCAACATTTGCCCAATTTCCTATCCCAGCTTCCTCCCCAGACAGAGCTCTTTGATCTGGCAAAATTATGAACAACATTTAGAGATTCACATCTTCCTAGCTGAAGTCATTCCCTCCAATGTCCCTTTCCTGTGTGTGGTGCCTAAAGGCAATCCCCACTTGGTCTGCCCTGGACTTGCAGACAAAAGCCAACAATTCCGAGCTAGTCCACAGCAGTCCTGCATTGCTGATTGAGCTTTGCTGTCACCTCCCTTGCTGTCAGCTGTCATTCTTCTCTTCCATTAGTATGATTGTGACTTGCAACTTCCCTGCCTTCTTCCACTTTTCTGCTTCTTAGCTTCTCTGGGCTGGGGACTAAAGACACCTGAAAATGTTGAGGCTAGAATACTAAGTGGGAATCAAGAATAATTATTGCTGAGGGGTGCTTCCCTGGTGGCGCAGTGGTTGAGAGTCCGCTTGCCGATGCAGGGGACATGGGTTCGTGCCCCGGTCCGGGAAGATCCCACATGCCGCGGAGCGGCTGGGCCCGTGAGCCGTGGCCGCTGAGCCTGAGCGTCCTGAGCCTGTGCTCCACTAAGGGAGAGGCCACAACAGTGAGAGGCCCGCGTACCGCAAAAAAAAAAAAAAAGTGCTGAGGGGCCCCGGCTTTCATGCAGTGACACGAGTCTCTTGCTTCATATCTTCGAGGTCTTTTCCACTTACTTTTTTGGATCAAAGCTGTGTTCCAGACTGGCCTCTACATACATGACACATCAGCGTATATATCTTGAGTTTTCTTAAAGCAAAATAAATACCAGCCTTCTTTATGACGCCAGCATCATGATCAAGCTGCAGCAAAATAAACATTTTATTGCCCCCTAAGAACTGGATAGAGGGAAGATGTTCAAACGTAATGTATTTTCCATCCTGTTTTAGCAAAGTGTATTCATAAAATTAGTACAAATGGTCACAACTTATATACTTCTGTTCTTTAAGCTTTTATGTTGGGGGCGGTCCTAATTCTTTCATCTCCTTTCATATTGTACAATATGAACAAATCGACAAATTGATGACCGTCTTCCGGGTGACCTTGACTTGGTAAAACTCAGAGAAGAGTTAAGGAAGCAAATACCCACACAGCTGATTCCCCAGGAGTGCCCCAGCTACAAAATAGAGAAGCATCTAGTAACTGCTCCATCTGTACCCACTAGCCTCATTTCCATTATAAGCCGCAAATGGCAAAATCAATGGGGAGAGATGAAACTGGAATATAAAGAGGCCTGAAACTTCTGCAAATCGCTGCTCTACCCTGGGAGGCCTGAGCAGAAACTCCTTGCAGAGTTTCACTGAGAAAGGCTATGCTATTCAGCCAAACTACTGAGCTTCTCCTCCAGGACCTTACTCCCAGAGTGGACAAATAGGCTTTGGGCAGCTCCCCAACTATCCAGGGAGGGAATAGCATCCCAGGCACCAAACTTCTGTAGGCCCACTCCCAGCGAGACCCCACGCACCGAGGGAGGGAGAAAAGCACATCTGCTCTGCTTGGTGATGGCAAATCAGGTGCTCGTCCTTAAGCCTCCAACCAACAGGATGGGATACCCCATGGGCAGGCAACAGGTGTATAAAACAGAGAGTGGTGGGGAGGCTTCTCCCAACTCAGGCTCACTTTATTCCCTGAGTAGTTAAATTCCCTCTTGCTGTCAAGGGGAGGGAGTTACCCCCAAGGTAGATTGCCTTCTAGCTCCCTGCTGCTCTCTGCAGAAATCTTCTTGGAAATATCCAACTCTCTCTTCTCCCATATTCACTTTTAATTCTGTAATAATTCATTCATCCATTTATTCCAAATATTTAACAAGCTTTTAATATGTGTCAGGTATTTTTCCAGGTGCTGAATCCCTGTACATCCTAGACAGAGAACAGAAAAGCAAATAAATATGTAGTAAAAAAAAAAAAAAAAAGAAGTCAGGTGCCATGCAGGAAAATCAACAGGGTTAGGGAAGAGAGCAATGGAGACAGAAAGGCCTCTCTAAGGAGATAAAATAAGAGCAGGGACATGAAGAGTAAGAAGGTGCAGCCATGGGCATTAAATTATAGCCTAGTGGGCTTCCCTGGTGGTGCAGTGGTTGAGAGTCCGCCTGCCGATGCAGGGGACACGGGTTCGTGCCCCAATCTGGGAAGATCCCGTATGCCGCAGAGCGGCTGGGCCCATGAGCCATGGCCGCTGAGCCTGCGCGTCCGGAGCCTGTGCTCCGCAATGGGAGAGGCCACGGCAGTGAGAGGCCTGCGTATCGAAAAAAAAAAAAAATTATAGCCTAGTGACCACAGAGACCTCAGGCCTACAAACCGTGTATTTAGAAACCAATGCTTATATATACAGTACCTCCCAGATTCTGGATATGCAGATTGTCTCCAGAGCCCTTCCCAGGTATCTGCAAATTCTCAAAGGCTTTTTTTAATTCTTCTTGTATATACTTTGGTGGGAGAGTTGGTGACAATGAAGCATTCAAAAGGTGGAAAGTGGAAAGGAAGGAGAAATTAATGGCCCTGGCCAAGACTGCAGCTAGTCACCCTCTATCTTTGACTAGTTATTCTAAGCAACCCCAGTTCTGGTGGCTCCCTTACCCAGTTGCTGATGCACCACATCCAGCCGCCACCATCACACTCATGTACTCCTTAGGTAACACAAGGCACTTCTGCCAAGTGCACATCTTGTTCCTGGATGGGATGTGACTATGAAAGGGTCCAGATTATACAGTCTCACTAAAAGCAGTACAAAGGTAAAAGGAGGTTTTCGTGGGGAAGCAATATTTTGGCTTGTGTTTTGGACAGATCACCAGCAGCAACATGGAGATGGGAAGATGGGTTAAGAGGCTGTGCCTATAATCCGAGCCTACTGACGATGACCTAAGCTAAATCCTTAGCCATACAGAAACAAAGAGGAAGATGAGTCCTGCTGACTTTAGAGAGGCAGACTCAACAAAGCTCTGCAGTTGTTTGGATACAGGTGAGGTTTCCAACCTAGGACGCTGGGGGATGGTGAAGTTGTGGAAGGGTTCAGAACACAGGAAGACAGGCAGGTCAGAATGGAAGCAGGAGATCATGGGATAGGCTTGGGACACAGTGCATTGGAGTTCCATGTAGTCAAAGCTGTGCCGTAGGTAGCAGGACGTATCCTCTTGAGAGCTACTCAGACCAGGGGTGCAGTGTTGTTCCACAAAGTCTCATTAAGCACCTGCTATGTTCCATGCCCAAAGCAATGCTATACACCCATTATTTCATTTCATCCTCTACAGCCTCATCCAGTAGGTTTGTCAGCTCCATGTTGACATATGAGGAAACTGTGGCTCAGAAAGCTTAATTTTCCCAAGGCCAGAGAGCTCTTTGTGCCATGCTCTCCCTGTCACTCATCTCCATAGCACCACCCTAGACACCCCACTCTGGGCTCTCCCATTCTGCTCTCATGCTCTGAGTCCTTGGGGAAGGAAGGTGGTCCTCAATTCTTGATGAGTTAGGAATTTAAGAATACCTATGCTTGAAGAACTCAGAAGAAGAGTCCTTCTAAGCCCACCTCACAACCTCCTACCATGGAGAAGCAACAGAGCACAGTGGTGATAGGCACAGACTCTGAATCCACCCTGCTGGGTTTGGATACCTGCCCTGTCAATTACTATCAATAGTTGTGTGACCTCTGGTAGGTTCTTTAACCTCTCTGTGTCTTGCTTTACCCACTTGTAACTAAAATATTAGTACAAAACCAATATTGTTATGTGAACATTGAGTTAACATAGAAATAGAAAGTACTTAGAATAACATCTGGCACATGATATGTACTACTTACATGGAGCTATACTATGAAGCTGACAGTCCTGTTGGAATATCTCTAGTGACATCAATTTTACTGCCAGTCTCCTTGAAATGCTGTGGCCTAATGGAAGCAGTCAGGCAACCTGGGCCCTGGTAATAACTAAGATATATCACTATAATTATGTTGTTACTGCTTCTTTTTAACTTTTTTATTTTACCTAATTAAGTCCATGCATTGATTCTGCAAAATCTTATTATTAATCTGGTGCAAAGTACCAGATTAGAGGTTGGAAGACCTGAGAAGTGAATCAGAAAAACACCTGTCCAGAAGTAGCTTACTGTATTAAGTAGACTCAGTCAAACACAGTGATCAATTTGTCCAAACAAACAGCCAACTCAGTAAAACCTGTATTTTTGGTCTAAGTTTCTTTTTCCTCAATCAGAACAAAGACATGGTTCAGAGATGGTAGTTACTGATTGGACATCAACGTGGCATCCCTATACTCTCAAGGAAGCTCAAGTAATCTCCCTCAGGTTCCATGGGGAAATGTGAGCCACAGATGTAAAGTGGCTTAACCAAAGCCACCAGGTTAATTTCCATCATAGGTGGAAACAAAATCAATCACTCCAACTCCAAATACAGTGAGCTTACCACTAGACATGCTGACTTGACATTCTGCTCCCCACTCCACTAGGTCACTGTTCAACATGCTTTTTTGATCATGTAACCCTATCAGTAAATAACAATTGAGCAGACAACACGATATATGCATTATAAATATTCTGCTATACCAATACATTAATTACATTATAAAAACTATAAAACTGTAAATTTAAGAGTTGAGATTTTTTTTTTTCTTTACCTAAGTGGATCATCTTGTGCATACCTGGAGTGGATGGCCCTCTCACTTTTAGAAACCACAGTGCTGGGTTCTGTCCCAGGAAGCCAGTGGAAACAGTATAGAACAGCTTTTGTGACTGTGTTTGTGTTCTATTGTCACTGTACTAGATTACCACAAATTCAGTAGCTTAAAACTACACATTTATTTTCTCATGGTTCCATGAGTCAGGAGTCCGGGCACAGCATGGCTCAGTTGGTTCTCTCTAAGTGTCTCACAAGGCTGAAATCAAGGTGTCTGCAGGGCTGCGTTCCTCTCTGGAGGTGCTAGGGGAGAAGTCACGTCCCTGAGGTTGTAGGACTAAGGTCCCTGTTTCCTTGCCAGCTGTTGGCCAGGGGTTGGTCTCGGCTTCTAGAGACTGCTCATCTTCCCAGGCTTGGGGCCCTTCATCTTCAAAGACAGCAAATGGTGGGCTGAATCTTTCCCAGACTTCAAATCTCTCTGATTTCCCTTCTGCCTCATCTCTCTGACAGTCAAATCACTTCTCTAAGACTCAACGTCTTTGGCAGAAAAATAGGGAAAATAACATCTACCTCAGATGACTGGTTTGAGGATTCAATGGGATAATAGGTAAGAAATTATTTTGAACACTGTGAAGCAATAGATGTGAGGAGAGGTGGGATTTGGGGGGAATTAAAAGGGAAAAGAAAGACAGGGAAGCTTTTCTCTGCATTTAAGATGATCAGTATGACTCTGATGATAGAAGAATAAGAGTTCAAAGAACACTAAAATTAAGGGAGATATTATTTGTAAAAGCATTTTGTAAATGCTATAGTGGTATATAAAAGTTGGAAATTTTTATAAAATATACACTAAATGAAACACAAATTAACATTAAGGCTTACTGAGATTTACCCTGTATCCCCAAAAGGATCATAATTTAAAATCGAAATGA
This sequence comes from Mesoplodon mirus, assembly GCF_964341445.2. NCBI lineage: Eukaryota > Metazoa > Chordata > Mammalia > Artiodactyla > Ziphiidae > Mesoplodon > Mesoplodon mirus. The sequence goes on along the minus strand of NC_138992.1, from coordinate 41,115,806 downwards.
GGAAAAACTGAACATGAGCCAGCATAATACCACAGAGCTACAGATATGCAAATACCATTTGGTAAGAACAAGTATGCCCTGGGCTCCACAGATATTGTCATGGAGTCAGTTACTTAACTTCATGCCCCAAATGTAAAATGGGAATAATAATAATAATAATAGTACCTACCGTAGGGTTGTGAGAATTAAAGAATTCATGTAGGATACTTAGCATGGTGCTAGGCTATAAATATTATCTATTATTTCATCATTGAACTTAAAAGAATGAGACTATGATCAATGAATCATAAAGCCAGAAATATGGCAACCAATAATCTATTGCTAGCTCACAGCCCTTTTAAGACAGTAAAAAGACTCACATATCCCTCAAAAAATAATATGCAAAAAGAATAAAAATATCTTTCAAGTCACTGTAGATAACAGGTATTTTACCCATTATGTACTCTAACCTGATGTTGTGTTTTTGTAGCTTTCAGGACATGGAGCAATAATTCAGCTAAAAGCAAAGGGTTTTATGAATTTGCAGTTCTGGAAGATGCTTCCGGCAGGTGTACCTTCATCCTGAGAAGATTTAGTTAGGGCTTGGCTGCCTAGAATGTTGACACCTGGTGGTTTTTATAGCACATGCTCAACTAAGAGTAATGGCAAAGGAGAGGACCGGGTGTAGACAGATGCATTACACTCTGGGCGTGAGTAAACTCTGCATTATCCAGCTGCACGTCACACATTCAAGTATTATACACACCACAGCAACTGTACCCCAGCTGTGGCAGAATTTCAAGATACTCTGAACTTGAATGCCCCTAAGAGACCTGTTGAGGAACCAAAAGAAAGTAAAAGTAGAGATTTAAAATATCAAATGCCTTACTGCCTGATGTGTTACTGTTTAACAGATGTAATTTAAAACGAAAATCAAAGGACTTTTCCTTTCAACGTGACAGGTCCAAGGGAAATTCTTAAAATAGAAAATATGAAGCAAATCCAAGTTAAGATTCTATGAGAAATGAAAGAAAGAAAGAAAGCACTGAAAGAAAAGTCAGTGAAAGAAGAAAAACTATAAAAGGACAACGAGACTTTAGAATGGCTGGAAATTTGGAGGAGACTATCTCAAAAAATGTATTTCTTCATACAACAAATATTAACTAAGCACCTACTATGTATCAAGCACTATGCTAAGAGGCCTCAGGGAGGTAACCTATGGGGGGAAACAAGTAAACAGAGAGGGACATTTCATGACAGGTGTAAGTAAAAACAGAATGACAGGGAAAGGACAGAGGAGGGGCACCTAGCTCTGTGGCATCAGGTAAGAAGGAAGAAGATAAACACAAGAAGACAAACGAGCGTCAATAGAAAAGGGAGACAGAGCTGCCCCGACCGAGGGAAAGTCCTTCCTCTCTGGACCTCAGTTCTCCCTGAGGTCCATAAGTGAAGGTTCCTGGGCTGTGTAATCAGCTCAGGAATCCTACGAATACTGTAAGCAGAAGATCATTTTAATTCCTCTCATTCTTCACACTCCACCTTCAATATGTGGGAAATGCTATCAGTGCTACGTTCAAAATATACTTCCAGGGGCTTCTCTGGTGGCGCAGTGGTTGAGAGTCCGCCTGCCGATGCAGGGGACGCGCGTTCGTGCCCCGGTCCGGGAGGATCCCACATGCCGCGGAGCGGCTGGGCCCGTGAGCCATGGCCGCTGAGCCTGCGCGTCCGGAGCCTGTTGCTCCGCAACGGGAGAGGCCACAACAGTGAGAGGCCCGCGTACCGCAAAAAAAAAAAAAATATATATATATATATATATATATATATATATATATATATATATATATATTTCCAGAATCTGACCTCCTCTCTCTCTCCATCCGTCATTATCCCTGTGGCCTGAGTCAACATCACCTCTCATCTGGATTGATGCTCTCTCCTCCTACCCAGTCTGCTTCTATACTCCATTCTCAAGAGCAGCCAGAGGGAGCCCATTCTCCTGGAGCAGGGCAGTCCTCTGTCCAGAATATTACAGTGCCTTCCCACTGTCCTCAGGCTCATGGACACAGTATGGTCTCTGCCCCACCCTACCTCCACTCCTGTTACACCCCCTTGCACACTCCTCTCCAGCTGCACTGGGCTATTTGCCATTCTTCCAACACTCTTCACAGGAACCCCTCTCTTTGCTCTAGCAGTTCCTGCTCTTGCCCCAGGTTCGCTCTGCTGATGTTCTCATCTCCCTCAAAGCTTTTCTCATATTTTGTAACTGAGCAGGACCCTATGGGGCCTTCCTGGGACAGACCCCTCCCCCATATCCTCTGCTTTAACTCCTCTCTGAGGTAGCCTAGAAAATAGTATCTGACACACGTTTCCTGAGTTGTTTTACAGAGTCGAAAACCCCCACCAAATGGGAGATGTTAACCGCTTGATGACCATGAACATGTAGCCCCCAGGCTACCCAACCTGCAGCCAAAAGACTGATAATGTTAACCCCTGTTACTTCACCATCAACCAATCAGAGAGTTGTGCATGAGCTGATCACATACCCTGGGATGCCCCTCCCCACCTAGCCTTTAAAAATTCTTTGCTGAAACCCATGGGGAGTTCGGGTGTTTTGAGCACTAGCTGCCCTGGACTCCTTGCTTGGCACCTGCAATAAATGCTGCACTTTCCTTCACCACAACCTGGTGTCAGTAGATTGTCTTTACTGCATGTGGGGGAGCAGACCCAAGTTTGGTTCAGTTACAATTTCACATTTTCTGTGAGGCCTACTCTGACCATCTAGGAAACCCTACAACCTACCCCTACACTCCTGTTCCTCCTCATCATCTGATAATTTACTTATTTGTTGTGTGTATTGTTTACTGTCACCATCCTCTCCTCTAGAATGGAAACTCCAAGAGGGCAGGGATCTTTGTGTGCTTTGCTAACCACTAGCCACTGTGCCTTAGAACAGTACCTAGGACGCAATAAGCACCTGGTAAGTATTTGTTGAATGAGTGAATACAACAATCTAAAGACAGATAAAAAAGCAAGCAAATCACAGGATCTGCTGGTAAGACTCCTGGTCACCCTCTTCTTCACCCAGCTCACTGTGCAGTTTAATAGAAGATAGGAGGGGAGAAGACTGGGCCCTCACAGAACCAGTGTACCAGAGAGCATGGCAGAATGGAAGAATACAGCACAGGATGTCTGAAATAGGATTTTAGTTTTGATTTTGCCACTATTGTGTGACCTGGGCTTCAATTTTCTTGTTTATAAAAGGAGAGGTTAGGTTAGATCAGGAAGAGGCAAACCTCTACCCTCGGGCCAGATCCAGCCCACTTCCCTGTTTTTATAAATAAAGTTTTATTAGAACACAACCATGCCCATTCATTTACATATTGTCAAAGGCTGCTTAATGCCACAGCTGCAGAGCTGAGCAGTGATGACGGAGACAGTACAGTCTGCAGAGCCTAAAACACTTATATACCCGGCCCTTTACAGAAAAAGTCTGCCAACCCCTGGGCTAAACCACCAGCATGTAAGAGCCAGAAAAGCAGACTTTGTTTTGTTCACCACCTTCCCCCCAGCAGTTAGACCTGTGCCTGGCATATGGCAGGTATTCAATACATATCTGAAGAACTCAGAGGTTTTCAGGCTACTCCACTGAGCCTTGAGCAGGTTAAATAATAATAGCAGTAGCTGATAGAAAGTACCACATGCAAGGCACAGCCTAAGCACTTAACTTATATCAACAACCCCATGAGAAAAGTTTTATTCTTATCACCCCCATTTTATAGATGGATAAACTGAGGCACAAGAGGATTAAGTAACTTGCCCTTCTAAGTAAGTGGGACAAGTTGGGACCTGAACTCAAGCAGTCTAATGCCACAGTTCATACTTGTAACCAGTGCACACACTGCCTCTCACCTGGCCAAAGGGGCAAGGACAACTGCTTGTTTATCTGTTTTATCTGTTGGCTTCTACACTTGCTCTTCTTTAAAGAGAGGACCTCTAAATTTTTTAAAGTTTGAAAATCACTGAACTCAATCTAAGTCACTTTAACACTCTAAAATCTAGTTTTAGCAGAGCTACTCTAAAGAAAAAAGTTAATAAAATTGCACCCCGTGCCCTGACCTTCCCTCTTCACACATGGAGCCCAAAAAACATTGTTACATGAGTCCACGGCAGGACACCACATGCCCTGAACTGCAGAAGATGGAGAAGACTCACTGCTTCTCAAAGAAAGAATAACCAAAAAAGCAATTGTAACTTTTATATCCATTGCACTCTCCAAAAAATATAGGAAAGAATAGATTCAAAGGGAATTAGAATCTAATTCAACTTTTAATTGATTCACTTATTGCAGAAGCTTAGAGGATGAGCTGGAAAGGTGCACAACACATGAAGAATTCCAAAGACTGAATCTGCAGCTGGTATAAGCATGGAGTGGCATGAAATTTCACTCCAAATTCCAAGGCTCCTGCTCTTGGCCCTAAGCTGCTCTTATTTTTCAGCATGTGAGCACATGTTTTCCAACACAGAGACATCAATAAGTCAGGCCAAGGATAACCTCTAGGTCATTAATTAAACCCTGTGTACAGGCATGCACACGATATCATCATACATAACATACGGAGCCATAAACACTACGTGGAACCAGCAACTATAAATTATGAGCATATAATTCCCTTGAGATTCATAAACCATAAAAATGAAGCTCAAGTGGTTTGTGTAGTCATTTGAATCCCAGAAGGAAATACAGCACCGTGATTCAAAAGTTGCTTATTGTTTACTTTTATATAATGGATGGATCCTACTTCTCAATTCACGCGTGCCCTCCTCCCACTGGGGCCATCCATCCTCATCCATCCATCCTGACTCTCCCTGTCAGCCTTCCCCTCTCAGCCTGGCTTCCCCCAAGCTCTCCCCTCTTCACAGAAAAGGCCCCTCCATGGCAGGAGCAGAAACAGCAGCCTGGTGGGAGTTTGGAGCTTCTCATCTTACCAGCAAATCTGAACAATTCACAAGAGCAGTGGAACTCTGTGAATTGTCAATGACTGTTTTTCATGGGACACAGCATATGTAACACTGCATTCCATGTATTATGACCTACTTATAGCTTTGGAAAAACAATGGTTATTGAGCACTAATTTCTTTCTTAAAGTATTGTTTTAAATTATTTCTTCCCATTCCCTTGTCCTCAAACTCAAGTCTCCACTCAAAACTATGATATCCTTTCCTTAAATCCTACACATTCATCCACTTATTAACCTAACAATAAGAAAACAAATATTTAGTGATCACTGATTATGTACTTAGAAATGTGCAGTAATCAGAAAGAGGTTTTCTTCTCACAAGAATGTGCAATCTGGTTTTAAAGTAAAATAAGATAAAATACACTGCAGAGCATGGGAATTGGAGTCAGGTAAACCAGGGTTATACCTGAATTCTGCTGCTTCTTAACTGTGTGGTATTAGGTGTGGCAATTTCTGACAGCAATAATTTTCTCATCAGAATAAGTGAAGATGGTAATATTTGCTTCTCTGAGTTGCTGTGAGAGTTCATAACATATACCTCTGACTTGCTACATGCCCTTGGGTAAGTTACGTAACTACTCAGTGCCTCCGTTTCCTCAGTCTGTAAAATGGGGACTGTAAGTGTCCTTCTCCTAAGGTTATTCTGAGGATTAAATGTGTTACTACATGCAAAACATGCAGAAGAGTACTTGGTACATCATATGCGCTCAGTAAATGTTCGTGGCTCTGATTGTTTCTCTACATGAAATGCCTATTCCATACCATTTAGTAGGTGTTCAAAGTATTATAAAATAATATCAGTAATAAATATGAAGTTATTTCATACCAAATTGTGTATAGACTGAAATAATTTTTTAAGCAGAGAAACACTCCCCAAAGAAGTGAACACAGGGACTCAAACACTATACACCCATGTCAATAGTAGCATCACTCACAACAGCCAGAATGTGGAAGAAACCCAAGTGTCCACTGACAGGTGAATAGGTTAACAAAGGTGGTACATACATATAATTGAGTTTTACTCAGCCTTAAAAAGGAATGAAATTCTGATGTATGCTACAACATGGATGAAACCTGAAGACATTATGCTACATGAAAGAAGCCAGTCACAAAAGCACAAATATTGTATGATTCCACTTACATGAGGTACCTAGAGAAGTCAAATTTATGGAAACAGAAAGTAACACGGTGGCTTCCAGAAGCTGGAGAGATGGGGTACAGAGTTTCAATTTGGAGAAGATGAAAAATTTCTGGAGATGGTGGTGATGGTTGCACAACAATGCAAACGTATTTAATGCCACATTGTACACTAAAAAATAATTAAAACAGTAAATTTTATATTACGTAACTTTACCACACAAAAAAGTTTAGAAACGGAGGGCACTGTAAAGAGGGCCCAAGAAGTCGAGGAAGTCTCCTTAGAGCAAGTGGTACAATAATTGCACCTTAAAAGACAGAAAGATCTGGGGAAATGTCATGTTTCCATGACATGACATGACTTGCCATGTCAAGTGAGGGGAACATGCAAGTGAGGGACCAGTTGGGAAAGGAGCAAGACGGCACGAGGCAGGCCCAGCTGGAGGCAGGCTCTCTGCTGACTGGGGAGAGCGGGACCACGGTGAGGAGGCCTGGGTGCAGCCCACACCTCCTCCTTCCTGCCAAGTTACCAGCGCCCACCCTCAAGCCATCCTGCGCTAACTTCAGAATTCATGCCACCTCTCAAACAGGTACCTTTCATCTCTCTTCACAGTTCCTCTTCCTTGGAAATCCCTTTTGTCTGATGAATTCCACTCCCTCAAGACCAGGTTCCAAGGTCACCTCCTTGGCAAAGGCTTCCCTGACTCTGGAACTTCCCCTACACTTTCTTTCCTCAGCAAGAACCAATGCTCTTCGAAAGTGGGGCTTTTATCTTTTTCCTATGTCCAGGTCCTGGCACCATGCCGGATGCATTGTTGGTGCTCAATAAATTTGTGTGGAGCAGGTGAATCCTGGGGAAGCTCAAGCAGTAGAGCTGAAACTCGATGCACTGGGTACTGGTTAAGACAGGGAGGTGATGATATGAGTGGGGGTGAAGGAAAGATAAGTCCCCAAACAAGCACACACAACGGATTGGAAGGGCTGAGAGACTGAGTCCAAGGAAGCAACCAGGAGGACCACGCCCAAGTCCAGGTAGGAAGATATGGGGGTCTGGATTAAGTAATTATGATGAGGATGGAGAGAACTATAGGGAAAAAACACCCTCCCCCTAGTAACTGATTAAAAATGAAAAGTCAAGAGCATTGATAAAGTTTTTTAATGGGTTAAATTTTTTTCTTTTTTTTTTTGCGGTACGCGGGCCTCTCACTGTTGTGGCCTCTCCCGTTGCGGAGCACAGGCTCTGGACGTGCAGGCTCAGCAACCATGGCTCACGGGCCCAGCCGCTCCGCGGCATGTGGGATCTTCCCGGACCGGGGCACGAACCCGTGTCCCCTGCATCGGTAGGCGGACTCTCAACCACTGAACCACCAGGGAAGCCTGGGTTAAAATTTTTACTGTGGATGGTTGAAATTATATGGCTTCATTGATTGAGACCTAGAGAATGGCAGGATGAAGATGTTTCGTGGGCAGAGTTCTGGTTTCCCGTGAAGCTGAGCCTCTGTGTTTACGGGAAGAGGAGAATGACAAGAAGTCCTGCCTGAAGAGTCACTCACACATCAGTCTCCAGGCTGCTACCTTTTCAACCTATTCCAGGCCCCTTTCTTTGTTATCCCATCTTTAAAGGTCCCTGTCTTCACAAAACCAATAGACTGATCTTCAAAGCTACTTCATTACCAGAACTTACAAAATAAAAATGAAGTTCAGTTATATATAACATTCAGTAGGAGATGAGTAGAAGGAACTTAACACACCTCCTTTAAGGAAAGAGTAACCTGGTCTAAACACCAGAGGGTATATTTTAAGGTCCCTGTGTGACTCTAAACAAGGGAGACACGTCCCCTACTTACCCTCTCCCCACTGTGGTGGCCTCTGGGTCAATGCTAACTTTGGCCTCCTGCCTGCCAATCAGACCGACCAGAAAAATGCCAAAGCTTAGAGGACTCACATGCTCTAACAGAAATAATCCAAGGTGCCTTCTAGTTACCTCTTAAGGGACATTGATTATTTGCCAATATACATACTGTAGCTTTGCAACAAGAAATTTTTGCTTCAGATAGTGGGAAGCTCCTAGTCTAAATATACATTGGTGGTGAGCACATTTATATCAGGGAATCATGACAGGGCAACAGACGGATACTCTTATCTCTGCCTTCAGGAGATGACTATCTCACTATTATCACCCTCCAACACAAAGGGGGAAACTGAGTCCCCTGAAAACAGGCTTTCCCATTGAGGGTAGACTGATTGATGCGGACAGCACCACTGCAGTGCTAGGAGCATCCTCAGAACAACAAAGGGCTACATATGGCCAAAAGGCTATGGAAAAATAAGCAGCATTGTTTAATAATTAAATCAGTATTGTGTCAGTGCTGGACTTCCTTGGGGAAAAAATATTTCTCAGACAATCAGCAAATAATTTGAGATGGGTGGACTACCTGCCGACTGATAATGGAGATTTTCATAAAACTCCAGGAAATGAAACTAAAAAGCAAGGTAAATCACCATCAGTTTATTTATGTTATTCGTACCATTCCAATTGTAAAACTCGATCTAAAGATGATCATCCCAGCAGGGTTACGGAGGTTCCATCTCAGTGCTCCCCACTGTTTCCAAAGACACATGTGCTCCTGCCTGGCCTCCCCACATACAGAGCCACTCGCTGGTCCCCCAAGAAGGTGACGAAGAGTTGTTCTCCCCCTTCAATCCCTGCATCACTAGAACCGCTAAACATAGACTCTCAGGATTTTAAGCCTAGGAGAGCACTCATTTACTAGTTCTCTCCCAGAAAATACAAACAAGGATCATAGAATGAATTCTGGAAAGACTCATTGATTTCTAAATGCTGGTCCTAGGACCTGTGACCATTGGGATGACATTTTTTCCAGTCCAAGGAAAAATGAGAATAAGGATGATGGGATGAGTTTTCCAAAAGATAAATTTGTTGAATTTAAAGAACTGGATTTTTTTTTCTGATAATATACGCTTCCTATATACACAGATGTGAATGTCATTTTATTCACAAAATGAAGGTAACACATCATACTAGATTTTTTAACATCCTTACAAAATATGATTGTCAATCCCCAAACATTGTTTTTGAAATATTGTTAGCTGATGAGATTTAACAGACTGGGAACTGTCCACTTGTCTAGCTTTCCCTTCTTTGCTTTAATCTTTGGGGCCACGGGCGCACTCCTCAGCTCACAGTGCACAGCCGTCATCAATCTGCACAAGGCTCCCCTTCCTGCATCAGCTTACCCTCATCCCTGCTCCACATTCCTCCTCCACTCCACCAGCTAAGTGCCCACCTCATAATGGTTACTGAAAAACATAAGCAACAGTCCATGCACATTAAAAGAGTATGCACACACAAGCAGCATCATGTATTTTATAAGTATCTATACACATCCAAGAACCTACATCAGTTCTCTCATTTTATGAATAAAGTAATTGAGGACCAAAGAAGTGAAGTGACTTGCCCTTGGTCACAAGAAGGTATAAGCCATCTTGTACTCTCTCTATTTTTCAATAAGGTTTTTGGCCATTTCCTTAAAAGAAAATACACATATACACACTTTTTTAAATTTCTGAAAAATAAAATTAATTACCCTCGTTCATTGAAATACTCATTAAATCTCAAAATCAAAACTTCCTATGAGTCTAGCTATTTCTATAAGGTTATACTGATCACTTGAAAGGTCTTGTGGACTTGATTCATCTAGGATATCACGAGTTGGAAAACAATTTAACAGGCATATTTTTAATGTGATATACATAAATTTGCTTTAGGGATCCTCAGAGGTGTTTTTGTTAAAAAAAAAAATCAGGGACCATTTTAACCAAACAATCTAGAAACTCATTTAGGATGCCTCTTAGCTCACCCCATTTTTTCAAACCTTGAGTCCTATCTTCTCTGGCATCTCCTTTCTAGATCCCAAAAGAAAGCATTTTCCTCAAGTCCCACCACCATTTGCATTCTATTTTCTACCTTCAAGGCTGGCTTTAGAAAATGTCTCCTTTAGATACATCAGAGTCAGACTCCCCCACGGACGTGTCCAGCTGAAGCCACAAGCTGGAGCACTGCATAACTCTTTTTTCACACCATTAGAATTCATGAAGCAACTGATTCTAGTATATGCACCCAAAATATTTAATTTGTTACTTCCAAGTACAAATCATAGGGTAATTTCATCTAAGTGTTTATAAAATACTGTAAAGTAGCATCCTATTGTTACCCGCCCTTCATCTACAAGAAACGATGCCTTCATTGAGGGGCTACCTGTCCCATAGGTTCTGACAAAGGAGATGGCTTAATTGAAGACTTGTTTATTTTATAATGAATAGCAGAAAAGGGCCCCGTTCTTGGCTTGGAGATTCCAAATTTAAACTGAAATCCCTCTTAAAAGCCAGTAACCAATTATATGACCTAACAGAGCCCAGCAGTATATCACGGCAAGTCTGTAAAGCCACAGGCAGCCTTGAACATCCACACTATGTCAAGAGCTTTAGTACTCCTTGGTTGAGAAGTGTCACAAGAATTAGGTTCTGTAATCACCAGCCTGAGACTAACACTGTGCAGCTTATTTCAGCAGAAGTGATGTTATTTCATAGCAAGAATGGCTTTCACTGCTATATGAAAGAAAACTTCCTTGTGTTAACCATTTGCATCCACCACTAATTATAACCATCCGACTTCTTTCTACAAACCACTCTCTGATCACAGCAGGACTATCCACTATTAAAATGCTTATTGGTTAGATTCCTTCTTCTATGGCTTTTCTTAGACCTCACCCTGATGAAATAAGCTTTAGTCTCTTACACATTGCTTCTACTGTATTTGTAAAAAATAAATCTTCAGATAAAGTACTCTATGTTTTAAAAGACAAAACAGAGACCTTCTAGATGGCAGAGGAGTAAGATGTGGAGATCACCTTCCTCCCCACTAATACATCAGAAATACATCTACATGTGGAACAACTCCTACAAAACACCTACTGAACACAGGTAGAAGACCTCAGACTTCCCAAAAGGCAAGAAACTCCCCATGTACCTGGCCATGTGGCTGACAGGGTCTTGGTGCTCTGGCCAGGTGTCAGGCCTGTGCCTCTGAGGTGGGGGAGCCAAGTTCAGCACATTGGTCTCTCCTGTCTCAATGTAATATCAAACAGCGAAAGATCTCCCAAAGGTCTCCAACTCAACGCTACGACCAGTTCCATTCAAAAACCAGCAAGCTACAGTGCTAGACACCCTATGCCAAACAACTAGCAAGACAGGAACACAACCCCACTCATTAGCAGAGAGGCTGCCTAAAATGATAAGGTGACAGACACCCCAAAATACAACATCGGACACGGTCCTGTACAACAGAAAGACAAGACCCAGCCTCATCCACCAGAACACAGGCACCAGTCCCCTCCACTAGGAAGTCTCAAAACCCACTGAACCAACCGTAGCCACTGGGGGGAAGACACCAAAAACAACAGGAAATACGAACCTGCAGCCCCTGCAGACTGCGAAAAGGAGACCCTAAACACAGTAAGTTAAGCAAAATGAGAAGACAGAGAAACACACAGCAGATGAAGGAGGAAGGTAAAAACCCACCAAACCAAACAAATGAAGAGGAAATAGGCAGTCTACCTGAGAAAGAAATCAGAGTAATGATAGTAAAGATGATCCAAAATCTTGGAGATAGTATGGAGAAAATAAAAGAAACATTTAACAAAGACCTAGAAGAACTAAACAGCAAACAAACAATGATGAACAACAAAATAAATGAAATTAAAAATTCGATAGAAGGAATCAATAGCAGAATAACTGAGGCAGAAGAACGGATAAGTGACCTGGAAGATAAAATAGTGGAAATAACAACTGCAGAGCAGAATAAAGAAAAAAGAATGAAAAGAATTGAGGACTGTCTCAGAGACCTCTGCGACAAAAATAAATGCACCAACATTCTAATTATAGGGGTCCCTGAAGAAGAAGAGAGAAAGAAAGAGACTAGAAAATATTTGAAGAGATTATAGTTCAAAACTTCCCCAGTGTGGGAAAGGAAATAGTCAATCAAGTGCAGGAAGTGCAGAAAGTCCCATACAGGATAAATCCAAGGAGAAACATGTGCCAAGACACATATTAATCAAACTATCAAAAATTAAATACAAAGAAAAAATATTAAGAGCAGCAAGGGAAAAACAACAAATAACATACAAAGGAATTCCCATAAGGTTAACAGCTGATCTTTCACCAGAAACTCTGCAAGCCAGAAGGGAGTGGCAAGACATATTTAAAGTGATGAAAAGGAAAAACCTACAACCAAAATTACTCTACCGAGCAAGGATCTCATTCAGATTTGACAGAGAAATTAAAACCCTACAGACAAGCAAAAGCTAAGAGAATTCAGCACCACCAAACCAGCTTTACAACAAATGGTAAAGGACTTCTCTAGGCAGGAAACACAAGAGAAGGGAAAGACCTACAATAACAAACCCCAAACAATTAAGAAAATGGTAATAGGAACATATATATTTATAAATACCTTAAATGTAAATGGATTATATGCTCTAGCCAAAAGACATAGACTGGCTGAATGAATCAAAAACAAGACAGGTATATATGTTGTCTACAAGAGACCCACTTCAGTCCTAGGGACACAAACAGATTGAAAGTGAGGGGATGGAAAAAGATATTCAATGCAAATGGGAATCAAAAGAAAGCTGGAGTAGCAATTCTCATATCAGAAAACATAGACTTTAAAATAAAAACTATTACATGAGACAAAGAAGGACACTACATAATGATCAAGGGATCAATCCAAGAAGATATAACGATTGTAAATCTTTATGCACCCAACATAGGATCACCTCAATACATAAGGCAAATGCTAACAGCCATAAAAGGGGAAATCAACAGTAACACAGTCATAGTAGGGAACTTTAACAGCCCACTTTCACCAATGAATAGATCATCCAAAATGAAAATAAATAAGGAAACAAAAGCTTTACATGATACATTAAATAACACGCACTTAATTGATATTTATAGGACATTCCATCCAAAAACAACACAATACACTTTCTTCTCAAGTGCTCATGGAACATTCTCCAGTATAGACCATATTCTGGGTCACAATCAAGCCTTGGTAAATTTAAGAAAATTGAAATTGTATCAATTATCATTTCCGACCACAAAGGCTATGAGACTAGATATCAATTACCTAAAAACATCTGAAAAAATACAAACTCACGGTGGCTAAACAATACACGACTTAATAACCAAGAGATCACTGAAGAAATCAAAGAGGAAATCAAAAAATACCTAAAAACACATGGCAGTGAAAACAGCACGACCCAAAACCTTTGGGATCAGCAAAAGCAGTTCTAAGAGGAAGTTTATAGCAATACAATCCTACCTCAAGAAACAACAAACATCTCAAATAAACAACCTAACCTTACACTTAAAGCAATTAGAGAAAGAAGAACAAAAAAACCTCAAAGTTAGCACAAGGAAAGAAATCAAAAAAATCATATCAGAAATAAATGAAAAAGTAATGAAGAAAACAAGAGCAAAAATCAATAAAACTAAATGCTGGTTCTTTGAAAAGATAAACAAAATTGATAAACCACTAGCCAGACTCATCAAGAAAAAAGGGAGAAGACTCAAATCAATAGAATTAGAAATGAAAAAGGAGAAATAACAACTGACACTGCAGAAATACAAAGGATCATGAGAGATTACTACAAGCAACCATATGCCAGTAAAATGGACAACCTGGAAGAAATGGACAAATTCTTAGCAAAGCACAACATTCCGAGACTGAACCAGGAAGAAATAGAAAAGATAAACAGACCAATCACAAGCACTGAAATTGAGACTGTGATTAAAAATCTTCCAACAAACAAAAGCCCAGGACCAGAGGGCTTCACAGGCGAATTCTATCAAGAATTTAGAGAAGAGCTAACATCTATTCTTCTCAAGCTCTTCCAAAATATAGCAGAGGAAGGAACAGTCCTAAATTCATTCTACGAGGCCACCATCACCCTGATACCAAAACCAGACAAAGACATCACAAAGAAAGAAAACTACAGGACAATATCACTGATGAGCATAGATGCAAAATCCGCAACAGAATACTAGCAAACAGAATCCAACAGCACATTAAAAGGATCATACACCAGGATCACGTGGGGTTTATCCCAGGAATGCAAGGATTCTTCAATATATGCAAATCAATCAATGTGATAAACCATATAAACAAATTGAAGGAGAAAAACCATATGATCATCTCAATAGATGCAGAAAAAGCTTTTGACAAAATTCAACACCCATTTTTGATAAAAGCCCCCAGAAAGTAGGCACAGAGGGAACTTACCTCAACATAATAAAGGCCATATACAACCAATCCACAGCCAACATCATCCTCAATGGTGAAAAACTGAAAGCATTTCCTCTAAGACCAGGAACAAGACAAGGCTGTCCACTCTCACCACTATTATTCCACATAGTTTTGGAAGTTTTAGCCACAGCAATCAGAGAAGAAAAACAAACAAAAAGATTCCAAAATGGAAAAGAAGTAAAGCTGTCACTGTTTGCAGATGACATGATACTATACATACAGAATCCTAAAGATGCTACCAGAAAACTGCTAGAGCTAATCAATGAATTTGGTAAGGTAGCAGGATACAAAAATAATGCACAGGAATCTCTTGCACTCTTATACACTAATGATGAAATATCTGAAAGAAAAATTATGGAATCACTCCCATTTACCATTGCAACAAAAAGAATAAAATACCTAGGAATAAACCTACCTAAGGAGACTAAACATCTGTATGCAGAAAACTATAAGACACTGATGAAAGAAATTAGAGATGATAAAAACAGATGGAGAGATATACCATGTTCTTGGATTGGAAGAATAAACATTGTGAAAATGACTATACTACCCAACGCAATCTACATATTCAATGCAATCCCTATCAAACTACCAATGGCATTTTTCACAGAACTAGAACAAAAAATTTCACAATTTGTATGGAAACACAAAAGACCCCAAATAGCCAAAGCAATCTTGAGAAAGAAGAACGGAGCTGGAGGAATCAGGCTCCCAGACTTCAGACTATACTACAAGGCTACAGTAATCAAGACAGTATGGTACTGGCATAGAAACAGAAATACAGATTAATGGAACAGGATAGAAAGCCCAGAGATAAACCCACACACATACGGACACCTTATTTTTGATAAAGGAGGCAGAATATACAATGGAGAAAAGACATCCTCTTCAATAGTGGTGCTGGGGAAACTGGACAGCTACATGTAAAAGAATGAAATTAGAACACTCCCTAACACCATAAATAAAAATAAACTCAAAATGAGTTACAGACCTAAATGTTAAGGCCAGACCCTATAAAATATAAAACTCTTAGAGGAAAACATAGGCAGAACACTCTACAACATAAATCACAGCAAGATCCTTTTTGACTCACCTTCTAGAGAAATGGAAATAAAAACAAAAATAAACAAATCAGACCTAATGAAACTTAAAAGCTTTTTCACGGCAAAGGAAACCATAAACAAGACGAAAAGACAACCCTCAGAATGGGAGAAAATATTGGCAAATGAAGCAACTGACAAAGGATTAATCTCCAAAATTTACAAGCAGCTCATGCAGCTCAATATCAAAAAAACAAACAACCCAATCCCAAACTGGGCAGAAGACCTAAATAGACATTTCTCCAAAGAAAATATACAGATTGCCACCAAACATGAAAGGATGCTCAACATCACCAATCATTAGAGAAATGCAAATCAAAACTACAATGAGGTATCACCTCACACCAGCCACAATGGCCATCATCAAAAAATCTACGAACAATAAATGCTGGAGAGCGTATGGAGAAAAGGGAACCCTCTTGCACTGTTGGTGGGAATGTAAACTGATACAGCCACTATGGAGAACAGTATAGAGGTCCATAAAATACTAAAAATATAGCTACCATACGACCCAGCAATCCCACTACTGGGCATATACCCTGAGAAAAACATAATTCAAAAAGAGTCATGTACCACAGTGTTCACTGCAGCTCTATTTACAATAGCCAGGACATGGAAACAACTTAAGTATCCATCAACAGATGAATGGATAAAGAACATGTGGGCACATATATACAATGGAATAGTACTCAGCCATATAAAGAAACGAAATTGAGTTATTTGTAGTGAGGTGGGTGGACCTAGAGTCTGTCATACAGAGTGAAGTAAGTCAGAAAGCGAAAAACAAATACAGTATGCTAACACATGTATATGGAATCTAAGAAAAAAAAAATGGTTCTGAAAAACCTAGGGGCAGGACAGGAATAAAGATGCAGATGTAGAGAATGGACTTGATGACGGGGAGGGGGAAGGGTAATTGGGACGAAGTGAGAGAGTGGCATGGACATATATACACTACCAAATGTAAAATAGATAGCTAGTGGGAAGCAGCCACATAGCACAGGGAGATCAGCTCCGTGCTTTGTGACCACCTAGAGGGTTGGGATAGGGAGGGTTGGAGGGAGACGCAAGAGGGAGGGGATATGGGGATATATGTATATGTATAGCTGATTCACTGTTATAAAGCAGAAACTAACACACCTTTGTAAAGCAATTATACTCCAATAAAGATGTTAAATAAATAAATAAACAAACAAATAAATGAATATATAAATATATAAAAGACAAAACAGCGTTAAAACTGAACAGATTTCTCATGGAATTTGATCAGTTTAGCCACATAATCACTAATCTGATCTTTACACCAATTAGAAAAGAATATCTTAGTTTTCGTCTGGTTTAACCATTTGTTGGAAGGGAGGGAGGGAGGGAGGGAGGGAGGAAGGAAGGAAGGAAGGAAAGAAGGAAGGAAGGAAGGAAAGAAGGAAGGAAGGGATGGTCCAATGCCCATCTGGCCTTGAAGGCAGGATGTGTGTCCCCTACTTGTGTACCTTGTCTTACATTTCCCCCCTCAATAGGAGCCCAGAATTGTGCACACACACTGATGATCTTTTTTCCAATCCAATTTGCCACCATTCTGAACAACCTTAAACTACATTGCTCATCAGACAATAAGCAGAGGCACCTGGCAATCCAGAGAAGCCCACAGTGTCATGATTCCTGACTTAACCTCTGCATCCATAGCTTTTCCAACATTTACTAACCATGTGGGTCAAAAGCTACATTACCAACCACAGACAAAGCTGCAACATCAGCAGCAGCTGTCTCCCTCTTCCAGACTACTGCCAGTCTTAAGAACTGGTGAGTAGAAGAATGGAAGGGAAGAGAATGAAATGGAATAGAATAGAATAGAATAGAATAGAATAGAATAGAATAGAATAGAATAGAATAGAATAGAATAGAATAGAATAGAATAGGATAGGATAGGATAGGATAGGATAGGATAGGATAGGGTAGGGTAGGGTAGGGTAGGATAGGATAGGATAGGATAGGATAGCTCTTCATCCTTCCTGGGGATACAAGCCTCTTTGATTAAGTAAAAATAAAATCTATTAAAACAGTGCTTCATAATGTTACCTCACAGTTTTCTTTCTTGTCACTTACGTTACAAGCAGCATGGATATCTTTAGCCTAAAATGACATGTGACTTGAGAGTAGGAAAAATGGCACACAATTCTCCCTAAGAAAAGATAAATGATTGTGAAAATAGATAGGTGTGGATACAGACGAATGTAATTTCCATCCTTTAAAAGAAAGAGAGAAAGCGAGTGAGAAACAAAGAAATATTGCTGGAGTCCTCGGTGACCCACACAGATCAAATTATACAGGATGGGGTAATATGATTGCCCGTTCTCAAATCAGACGGCAGATGTGCCGCTGCTTTTGCGTGAGCTGCGAGTGACAGCAGAGCCCTGCTGGAAGTCCTACTAAAAGGGAATTACAAGGGTGTGTGTTACTGCAGCAAAATTACATACAGAAGCACAACCTGACTGAGGCCTAAAAATCACAGAACCGTTGTCTTAACCTTCTAAACACTGTGCATTGAAAGAAAGGGGTATCATTTTAAAAAATTAAGATTGAGCACAGCAGTGTGACTTAGTTTGATTATTTTGTGTGCCATTAAATCATTGACTCAATTCATCTTTGCTCTTTCTTCCTCCGATGGTCTCTTCCCTTGTTTATACTGCCCCCTCGATCTTGACTTCCGATCATGAGATTTCAATCATAAGACTGAAAGTCAAGGATTTAGAAATTATTTCCTCCAAAGAACATTTTAAATAAAATATGTGTGGTAAACAGTTTTTATATACCTCAGTAAATACACTTCCATCATCAAAAACAATCTTGTAGCTTTTGAACAAACTAGAATCTTAGCTTTAGAAGAACTATAGCTTCAACCATTAGGGAATCTGGTCGGTTCAGTCAAATCATTTTACGTGTCTGAAAATGTCAGTCAAACTTGTTTTTACACTATATGGATTAGTGATTTTCAAACTGTGTTCCCAGAGCCACAGAACTCCAGAGGACAAAGAGAGATCTCTCACCCTCAGCCCTGTCGACTCCACCTGCCTATCTGCCATACCCCACTGAATCACCTGTGTCACCACCAGGTACCAGCCGCTGTCCTTTCACTCAGACCAGTGCAGAAGCCTCTTTATAGCTTTCCTTGCTTCTTCCCTGCCCACCTCCATCTGTTCTTCACATGGCAGCCCCAGCACTCTTTTTAAAACATAAACTAGTTCATATTTCTCCCCTGCCTAAGCTTTTTTTTTTACGGCTCCGCATTTTATTTCAAAGAAAATTTAAGGTCCTTGCCTCACCTTAAAAAACTCTGCATAACCTGGCATGTATCTACCCATCCTCCAGTTTGTGCCACTCTCTCCCTTACTCACAAAAGCTGCAGTTACAGAAGAAAATATTTTCCCTTCCGTGCCTTGAAAATACCAAGCTCCTTCGCACCTCAAGGAGTGCAAACCTCAGGGTCTTTGCACATGCTACTCACACTCTTTTCAGGGCTGGCTCCTCTTCATCTTCGTTTTGAGCCTCCATGCCCCCTCCTCAAAGAAGCTGTCCCTGACCACCCTATCTAAGTAGTTTTCTCCCCAGCATGGTTCTCTGCCACTGTATCCTATTCATTTCTTTCACAGCAGCCATCACAAAGTGTAATCATCAAGTTATTTATTCAATTTACTGATTGACTGACTGTACCCCCAACTAGACTGAGTTCCACGAGGAGTGATGTTAACACCCGTTCCCAGGTTCCTTTTGGGCTGTGCCCCTGCCTTATTTCATCATCAGCTTTTAGCAAAATGATAATGCAATTAATGTTTGATAGCTAAATGAAGGAAGTAAGGAAAAAATGAGGGAATGAACAAATCAGCCCATTTGTAACAAAGGCTTAAAAGGAGAACATATACAATAGGTAGGCCTGGGCTTCCCTGGTGGCGCAGTGGTTGAGAGTCCGCCTGCCGATGCAGGGGACGCGGGTTCGTGCCCCGGTCTGGGAGGATCCCACATGCCGTGGAGCGGCTGGGCCCGTGAGCCATGGCCGCTGAGCCTGCGCGTCCAGAGCCTGTGCTCTGCAACAGGAGAGGCCGCAACAGTGAGAAGCCCGCATACCACAAAAAAAAAAAAAAAAAAAAAAAATAGGTAGGCCTAACCACTGCACTCATATCATTACGGCCTGAAATTTAAATTGATAGGAATTCTACGTAATCTGAAGTTTCCTTACATGCCCTTTCCTCTCACATCTTAGGGGAAGACAAGGAAAGGGATTAGAAGAAAGTCTTGGATCTGGTTCTCCCCACTCCAACCAGCCTTGACTCCTGTTTGATGGGGCAAACCAAGGCAAGCACCTGGGTGAGCCTGAACCCCTCCGCCAGCAGCTCTCAGTGCCCTGGTTTAGGAAGCAATCTTTCCTTATTGGCCCATGGTCCTCTTTGCTTGTTGCTCGGGCAGCAAATTCTATGCTTCCTACCCAATTCTATGAGCTCTCCTGGAGCACATATAACATCTGGCAGTATCCTGAAATCACACATCTGGATGCTGCAAAGGTATCTCCATATATAACCCTACTGTTCTGCAGGGAGAAACATTATTTTTGGTTGAAATCACTTTTTCATTTATACCAGGTCAAAGGAAGTTCATTCTTCCCATTGTTCAATTTTCCTCTGAGTCGAATTTTTAATTTTGTCTCATTTTAAAATAAAATATTTTAAAATGTACTATTTTATATAGATATGCAGCTAAAAGCAAAGGCATGTATTGAGTCTAATTTACAAGAATGAATATATACACATACATATATATAAAAATTAAGTCTTATTTAAAATTCTAATCCACCATGCAATGTCAATGGTTTCTACACAACCATTTATCAATACACTTTACCATTTTTTCGATTTCAAAGAGATTGTTAACTCAAATCTGTCTTAATATTGGGAAGAAGCTCACCTACCAGAAAGTTTTAACTCAATACCAAAAAGAGAGAAGAAATTGATTTATTGTAAAAATTCTAGAAGCAAGTGATGTAATAATTTTCACAAATGATATTCATTTTAAAACTGAATGTCCTTGCTCAAAGTTTGCAGACAAGTTATAGAGCATTCTGTCACCTCTACATGCTAACAAAATTATAAAGCAATGTTCACACCATTTGGAAGAAAGCTATGTTTTTCCATTTCTGTTTCAATAATTTGGTCAAATGTTGAGAAAATGGGACCTCAAAAGAATCATAAAGTTTGGAAAAGAATGATGATTGCAGCTCTTTTAAATATTGAAGTTAAAATCAAGCCGAATGGATTTTCTTGAAAAATAATTTGTGGCAGATATAATTTAAGCTCCCAAAAGAAAGAAATCATTTCTCTGAGGATCTGGTGTTTGCATAGAAAACTACCTGGTGACCAATCCCAGCTCTGTTATATTTTATTTCTTAACGTTTTCTTTTTATTTCTTTACTGATTTATACATACTTTTCTCTTTTTACTTTAATTTCTTCCTCCTCTTTGTTTTCTGAAAAAAAAGAAGAAGGAAGGAAGGAAGGAAGGGAGGGAGGGAGGGAGGAAAGAAGGAAGGAAGGAAGGGGGAAGGAAGGAAGGAGGGAAGGGACTTAGGAGCAGGGGAAGGAGTCTTACATTCACAGTTTTTCCTAGTTCATGTGATGAGTAGTAAGCACCAAAATATTTCCTATCAAGTCAGTCACTTGAAAAATGTGAGCCTCGGCACGCTGTGTCTTTGATAGACTCCACCCCCTTTCCACATCTTCTCCCCAGATGTAAGAGGCCTGCCTTTCTCCCCCCAAGGGACACCCGCTCTACCACCCTAACTTTGGTCATGACCTATTATTTCAATGCTCTTATTTCAATTTGCCCCCCTCAAAGCAGTGTCTGACTGTTGCCTGCTCTATCTCCCTATTATCATAAACTACCTACTTTCTGTCTCATTCTTCTAGAAACTGCCTTTCCAGGAAGCATTGAGACTAGGTGGAAAAGACATGGACTCTGGAGTTAACACCTCTGGGTTTGAAAACTAGCTGTGCAACGTATAGCTGTGTGACTTCAGGCAACTTACTTAACCTCTCTGAGACCCAGCTTCCCTAGACGTAAAATGCGAATAATAATTTCTTCTGCATTTGTTGTTAGGATGTCTAAGTATAATAAACTTATTGTGAAGGGGTTTTTTACAGAGGTTGGCATATAGTAAGTACTTGATATATGAAGGTGGTAGATATTATAAGACTTAATATTTTTAACCTAACTTTCAGTTTGGAAAATGTCTGATCAACAAATAAATGTAAACATATGAAGAGTTAATATAGAATAATGTTTGAGAACCTTTACTTTGTATTTTTCATCCTAATATCAGACTTGAACCATTCCCAAAGATACTGTGAAAAAAAGTTCTAGAAAAACTTGGTTGTCAATTAGAGTGACAATATTGAGATGAACAAATGTGCAGAAAGAAGGCACCAAAAAAAAGCAGAAGTGTTCCTTGAACCAAGAGATTTAGTCATTTATTCAACAAAATTCACTTCAGGTCAGCAAACCTTTATAAAGCACCTACTACCTGCCAAACACTGGGAATAGAGAGATGATTAAAACATGCTCCCTGCCATCGAAGAATTTGCACACCAGTGAGGGACACATACCAAATTCTTTCAAAAATGATAAAATGAGTGACATGAGGGGGGTAGGCAAGGGGTCCTAAGGGAGCATACGAGAGGGACCCTTCACCTAATCTGTGGTCAAGGAAAGCCTTTCCGGAAATAGTCGACACCTGAATTGTCTTTAAAAACGAATCCAAATTACCTGTGTGAAGAAGAATGGAAGGGCAACCACTGCAGGCAGAACGAACTGCTTGAAGAGAAACAGGAAACATTAGGGCGTGTGCAAAAGTATCCAGCAGGAAAGCATTATTAGAATATCCAGTGTTCTGGGAGATGGGTGGCAAAGAAGGTCAGGCAGAGCAGAGAAGCACAGGGCCTTGTATGCTGTGCCAAGAGGCTTGCCCTTTGCTCTCCTTGTGATAGAGGCATGTCAAAGGGAGCTGACATGTGTGGATTTGGTACTGAGGGATCACGCTGGCTGCAGAGTGAAGAGATAGGCTTGGGGATGGGGTGAGAGGGAAAGGGTATGAGAGGGGAAGCAGGAATACAAGTTAGGCTTGAACGACAAAAATCCGAGAGTCCAAGTTCTTGACCTGAGAGATGCTATAGGTAGATTCATGGAATATTCAGAAGGTAAAATCAACTGGTTACACATAAAACCATGAAGAAATAATAAAGCAAATATCAAAATGTCAGACTCTGACTAATGGTTTCCCAATACTGGAAGTGGTCACAAGTACATACGGTACTTATATTAACTGAAGCTCCTGATTTGCCATCTGTAAATCAATGTAGTCTTTACTCTCTATACCTCACACATCTGTTTAATAAAATATTTTAAATTTCTGTTGTCAGTTTTTAAGAAGTACGTGGAGCTTTGGAGCTAGACACAAAGGCTAGACTCCAAAGTGGTGCTCCCTTGAAATTCTTTTTGCATTAGGTCCTATTTCTTTGCCACCGATTCTTAATTAAGGCAGATATAAGACTGTCCACACACTCAAATTATTTGACAAACTTGAATAAAATGGCAAATGTTCTTGATCAAATAATCATTTTTAACAGTGTTGTGAAAACTAAATTGACTCATCAATTCAAGCAAGATGGTTGAATTAGTTGTCCTGTTGACACATTTTCTTTAAAAAAAAAATTATCTGCCATTGCACAAAAGCCAAATATTCTTATGCATTGGAGTTTGATGCATCAAAAAAACAAACAAAATTTTCAAACTAGAGTGCCTAATCAAGGAGCTTTAATCATTAGTGAGTGACGGGAAAATTTATAATACAGTAAAAAATCCATTAAAAATTAGTTAATAGCTTTCCCTCAATAATAACCACACTGTTGAACAGAGATGTTCTAATGCATTCAGTATTTTAAAACAATGGTGGGTTAAATGTCAACCAATAGTGGAATGACTGAAAATGGTACAAGGTTTCTTTTGGAGGTGATGAAAATATTCTAAAGTTAGATGGTGGTGGAAGTTACATAACTCTGTAGCTACACTAAAATTCATTGGTTTGTACACTTAAAACAGGTGCTCTTTATGGTATGTAAATTATATCTAAATAAATGTTTTATTTTAAAGCCAAAAGAAGAAGCAGCATTTTAAATCACACACCAATCCTCTCCCTCTGAAGAAGGAAGAGATTTCCAAATGAACAACAACCATGGTCTCAGGGGTGAAGATCACTTGGAGGAACAGTCATCAGAATCCTGAAGGGATAACAAATGCCATTATCAACAACAACAAAAAACATATGGTGGGTAATTTGAAAAAAGATCAATATTCTCAGCCTCAGGAGTTTGAAATACTCTTGGGATGCTGCGGTGGTCACATGAGGACATAGTAAAAACACAAGGAAAGTCACAGGATACACATTAGCGGTGCCAGCAAAGAACTTCCATTAGGGAAAGGGCCATGTGGGTGCTCTTTGGGGAAACAATGCAGCTTTCCCGGGACTTGCTCCACATTTTGAACGAAGAATACACTGAATGTGAGTGGGCAAAACAAAGCTGGATCAGGATGGCATGAAAAAGACCAAGAGGTGAATGACGAAGGAAAGGGGTGGAGAGGCAGTGAAGAGGCACTGCCGTTGTGGGGTGAGTAATAAGGATCATGCCAGTCAAGGTAGGTTTTGTTATAATCTACCAGCAATAATAATAATCATCATCATCTATATTTGCTCTTACCAGCAACGGAGTCTAAACTCTTAAGTTCTGGGGAAGATGAAAGAAAAACATAAAAATCAACATTGTAAATAGACTAATTTTGACCTGCCAAATCCAGATGTGGAGAGAGTGAAAACATTTTAATAATTGAAAAGAGGAAATGTTTCAGAGAAAGAACCCAGTGACCACAAGCATTTAGGAGAAGAACAAGAGAGAGAGAGAGAAGATTCCAAATGGCCACTGGTTTTTGAATCTGAAGGAAGAGACAGAAACAAGGAGATTTACAATACTACAGTTTGGAAGAGAGAAAGGTTGTTTGGGATATTGAACTTGAGGACAGACCACCTAAGTGAAGTTATTTTACCAAATTGGGACTGGTTATGAGACACGTGAAGAGGAAGGAGAAAGAGGCAATGTTACCTGCACCCTTACCTTTCATTTTCTCATTCTTAGGTATAAAGGACTGGGACTGGTCCCAGAAAATTGTCTGAGTCCTCAGAACTTCAGCTTTTAATTAAAGATATTTGGTATCCTCAAGTATGTGTAGTTACAAAACAGTTAAAGTATGAATTAACAAGAATTCCAATGAACGTATAATTCAACAGCAATATATTATTGCTAGTTAAAGCAATTTTCAAGGCATGTACTATATTAGTTTTACAAGAACATTTGCTTCATGTGTTTTTCTTCTAGAAAATTAATAATTTTGGCAATGTGTTTGTGATGTTCTTTCTAACATGCGTCGTAGAAGGATATTGTTGCAACTGCTGCTTTGTGTATTCTGGCTCTCGAAGATGATTTCGCACTCACTAAGTCTGAAATTTAAATCGTGGGTTTGGCCATGGCTATTGCCAGACAGCAATATCACAGAGTTAGGATGAAGGTAAGAAATTTTTGTTGTCATTTTGGATTTCTAACTTTATTCAGAAAAAAAAAAAACCTACATAATTTCAGGCATGAATTACAGGCATGTGAGGTATTGACTAATATTTTTCTTTAAATGAACAGTTTTTGCTAGTTCTGAGAGTCTGCAGGGCATGTGCTGTTGAAACAGCTCTTTCCCAAACTAAGCAATAAATCTAGAATGACAGCTACACAAAGCCATCATCAAGTCGGGGAAGGGCTGTGTTCAGAGTGTAGGCATTCAGGTAATTGGAGAGTAAGAGGGAAACGGTGAGATGACAGGACCCTACTGTTGGAAGAGATAGCAGAGATCATTTTTAAATTATAATCTGTTCAAAATCATCATATTTGAGAGTATATAGAAGATCTTGAAGTGGTTTTAATGGTAATCACAGAGCTCATCAAAAATTTAATTTACCTCCTAAAATATTTAGGTTACCCTCTTAAACAACGGCACCAAGAACAGATTAACTTTTGTAATTAAAAAGACATTTTGCAGAAAAGCCAGTATGAATCAAGATGTGAAAAACTATGAGTTTTAGAGACCTTTTTAATGGAAATTAAAACCCTCTTTATGGGCTTCCCTGGTGGCGCAGTGGTTGAGAGTCCGCCTGCCGATGCAGGGAACACGGGTTCGTGCCCCAGTCCGGGAGGATCCCACATGCCGTGGAGCGGCTGGGCCCGTGAGCCATGGCCACTGAGCCTGCCTGTCCAGAGCCTGTGCTCCGCAACGGGAGAGGCCACAGCAGTGAGAGGCCCGCGTACCGCAAAAAAAAAAGAAAAAAAAAAAAACCCTCTTTATTTTAATTTATGCATTTACGTTTTTGGTCTTACATGGCATTTGGTCAGATACCAAGGAAAAAAAGGAAGGAAAGGAAAGAAGAACTTATGGGGGTTGTTTGTTTTGTTTGTTTTTGGTCACACAGCATGACTTGTGGGATCTTAGTTCCCTGACCAGGGATTGAACCTGGGCCCTCAGCAGTGAAAGTGAAGAGTCCTAACCACTGGACCACCAGGGAATTCCCAAACTTAAGTTTTTAAATATCCATTCAGTGAAATAAATGGAATTGTATGCTGGGAACATTTCTCACTAGAGTTACAAAAATTATAAATTTATTAATGAAAAGATAAATTTTCATCGGATTCACCATAATTTTGTTTTCCATGAAAATTCTTAAGACACCTCTCATAAAAGCATTTTTGAAATTTTTACAAAGGGTAGGCAGATCTTTCCGAAGCCAGCAAGTATATTTTAGGTATCTGGCGTGGAGATGTGTACATCTGCTCTATAATGCTCCCTTTACCTTACTGGCACGGCATTAAGAGAAAATGGCAAAGTGTCTCTGGAAAACTGATTCTGAACTCTTTTAAGACTAAAGAATGTCTTATGGCTTAAAGAGAAAGAAATATACAAGAGGCATAAAAATAAAATGGGTGATACAACTTGAAAAGTTTTTTTTTTTTTTTAATTAGAACTAGAACTTCAAATAGTTAGCTGGAAGATATTGTCAGTTAAACAAGTTTTCCAAAAGGCAGCATCTCAAACACCTCATGGAAGATGGCATGATTTAATGAGATCTCTAAGATGAGGAGCTAGTTTTCCCCATCCACCGGCATCACAATGAGAAAATAACTCTTCTACAGAAATATCCAAGATGAGGAAGTACTGTTTGTGGATTTTACATAAATTTGTAAAATTACTGCCTAGAAGATATGATTACAAACAAGTGGAAATCAAACATTTCTAACTCTAAGGTGGTTCAATACATAACTTGCTATAGGAGACCTGGGAAAACTGATGACAACTGGGAAGACCTCTTTAACAGTAAACCAGAGACATCTACTGTCTGAAAATGGACATAGCAACAAAAGCCATTTTATACATGGTTTGTAGAGGGCTCTGGGAAAAAGTGATGAGGCTGTCATAGGTGCAGCTAATTCTAGAAACCAGGATGAACCTTGGCTGCTGAGAGGGTGAGTATTCTGCAGAGACAGAAGGAAGAAGAGAAGAAAAACAGAAAGAGGGGAGTTGCTTTGGCATAAGTGATGACCCCGTAGAGATACATGGCCAGGGTGAGGTGAAGAGGAATGCAGGATCCTGGAGAAAGTGTTACCAGAAAACATTATTTTTTCCCTGAGCACTCAGCCCTTTTCAGGGAAAATCTCTCTCCTGAGCCTTTTACTGTATATAGCTTTCTTTTTCTCCTTCTTTCTTACCCTCTTCCCTAATTGCATCTTCTACAAAACTTAGGGGTGGAAATCTGTTGATGATACAGATTTTTTAAATTGCTTCATGAATTAAGGAATTTCTGGCTTTAAGACAATACGATAAACTTTTAAAACTACACTTATCCTTATGGACCATCTAGTCTTCATTTAACAGATAAGGAAACCAAAGCTAGGAAAATTTAGGTGAACTTGGAGTCATCCAGCTGGTGACAGAACTCAGACTGGATACAAGCTTTCCTTATGGACTGGGCCCAGTGGGAATACATTTTCCTGCAAGGTGGCCACTTTTACAAAATGTTCCTCAAAAGTTTTCCCACCTCCAGCCTATTTTTATTTGTTTTACATATGTTTGGAACTTCAGAGGCTTAAAAAATTATACATTTTCCTCATTTTCTTTGAGCTTTGAGGAAAATCAAAATTTAATATAAATACATAGCTGCAAGAGAAAATAAAATGGGCAGTTATCTCTCAGTTGATGTATCCAATCCAATATGTTTCTGAAAAGAATGAACTGATTTAAATATAAATTTTGTGTTTTGATGGCCTTTTTTAACACAATACAACAAAATGAAACACTTAGCTTTTTATCTTTAATTCCTTCTAATCTGTATGCAGCTTTTTGCCATAACACTATCATTCATTGTAGAATGCAACTTCCCAGAGGGTCAGGAAGTAGTCTTTAATTTCTTTGTAAAGCAAGTAGCTTAGGGTGACCTGGGAATTTACCTTTATGGTAAAGTTTTTAAATATTAATTTTAATTAATCATTGTTTTAAAGAAGATTTATTTTATCCTACAATTCGCATTGTAAAAATTAAATATGCAATGCCTTTGCAAGTCAGCTGCCATATAAACCAGAAAATCACTTCCTTTAATACATACTTTATCTGCAAGTAAAAAGCTTCAAACGCACCTTTTTATTTTAATGAGATATTTTATATATTCACATTTTCTCCCCCAGGAACATCCTGGAGAGGAAATTTCAAATGTCAAAATTAGTAACCAGGAGATTATTTTCACTGTAATCTTTTTATAAAGAAAACAGAACAAGGCCAGAGTATTGTCCAAAATCATTCTAGGTAGACAGGCTGACGACATTGAATTTAACCTGAGCCCTGTGTTCCTGGCAAACAGCAAAGGTTACAGGAATTCTCCCACTCTTTTGTGTTCTGCAAAACAGCTTAGAACCACCCTTCCCATATGACTCGACTTAGATGAGACTCATAGATGCCCCTTGTTTACCTATGGCAAGGCCAGCCTTTGCTTCACAAATGATTAGCTCAATCCCTTGACCCCACTGACAAATGGGAATAAAATGCTTGGTAACCAAACTTTGGTTAAGTTCCTCTCCTTTTTCAGTCCCTGAACTTGAACCTACTCTCAGCCTGAGACAGCATACAGCCCCTATTTATGGGTCCTCCTGGAGAAGAGGCTGGTGTCAAGATAAAACACTCTCTGATCTACTGTCCTGTATGCCATCCTTTCATCCCACTTCCCCACACCAGGCTCTTTCAGCTTTGTCCACTCCTCTTATAAAAGCCCTTTTGCCTAACTCTTAAGACACTGCAGATCTCACGGTCACTGGTTCTCTCTACAGCAATAGCCCCCTCACAACATTGCAATAGACCCTTCCCCCCTTTGCAATAATCCTTGCAAATGAAGTCTCTCCTTACTAAGTCCACTTTATAAATATTTGACAAAATCAAGAATTCTAATTAAAACTGAGGGAAGTTGACTAAATAAAGCAGATCAGGATTATAAGATAAAGTCTTCTTGTCCTAGAAGCAAAATCATACAATGTTCATAAGGGTAATCATATTTCTCAAAATTTTTTTCTGTTCTCCAAGATAAAATTTCAAAGCTTTTCAAGGGCAATGCTTTCTGGAAAATGTCTGCATTCAAATGAATAGTGAATTTTTTTCACAAATTGTTCTAAAAGTCCCAGTATTTTCCAAGTCATTCTGGAATGTCAAGTTCCCCAAACTGGTCCAGATCCAAGCTTACCTTTCATGAGTGAAAAAACTACTTATTTAGTATTAGCTCACTAAATCTTGCAATTCAGTATTGTACAGTGGGGTGAGAAATCTAAACATCTTTATTCAAAATTCCTGTCAAATTGCTCAGTACTCATTTGTTTACCAGAATAAAAATCTAATTTTTCAATGACAAAACCATACATTGTAAGGCCCAGTGCTACTGAAAATCTTCAGGACATTTCTATGGTCAGAACTGACCAATACCATATGCCATATTATGTAAACAAATACGTAACATTGGGCTCAACTGCATAAACCACAGGAGGAAACAAAAATGATGAGATGAACAGATGTCTTAGAAGCATAATCATTTCTCTGACAATCCAGGAGACAAAGACCTATGTTTCCCTTTGGTCTGTAAAAATAGGTTGGAAATCTTTATATACCCACTCTTTATTTTTTTAATTTTATCTATATACATATATATAAAACATTAATGAAACAATTAGTTGGCATTTCATAAACTTAACAGATCCAGGTAACTGTGAATTAATTTAGCTAATGCCCTTCTACACATGTTGGAAAAAATCATTCATTTCCCTTGACATCAGTTCTAGGCTCAGATCCAATGCCTGTATACTCTGATTCATTTCTACTGCATTTATTTAATGCTGCTATTTATTTATTCCTTAATTTGCTAAATACTTACTGGACACCTACTGTGTGCTAAGCACTGGGGATACGGTTCTAAACAAAATAGACGAAAATCTTTGTCCTCATGGAACATGCAATTTAGACAGAAAATGAACCAGATTAATGAGCAAAATATATAGAATATTAGATGTATTTTGTACTAAAGAGAAAAAATAAAGTAGGAAAGTGAGCTACAAAATGCAGTGGGGCAGGAGGATTTTAGGCACTGACAAGGTGTATTTGAGTCGAGCTCTCAAGGAAGTGAAAGAGCTAGCCAAGCAGATATCTGGCACTCCTGGCAAAGTGGGCAGCAAGTGCAAAGGCACAGAGGCAGGAACGCTGTCACATGCAGTGCTGAGCACTGCAGAGGATATGAAGATGAAGAAGCTCAAAGAGCTTAAAATCATGTAAGGAAGCTGACAATACAAATGTACTAAAACTAATATCCAGTAGACTGTTTTAAGAGTTGTAAGAGAGATACAAACATGATTCCACAGCAGTTTAGATTCCACAGCAACAGTATAGTTGGAAAATCTCAGCAGGCAGGGGCAGGTTGGGTTGGGGTTATGGGAGGTGGGGCGGGGCGGGTTGGGGGCCAGTCCCTAAAGGAGCTCAAATCTGAAAAGAGTCTGTACAAAGGACGTGGGCCGGTGAAGCAGCACCCACGGGGCCAACTAGAGTTAGGACCATAACGGGGGAAAAATAAATATTATGTAGATATATAAGCATATGGATATGGATATGATGTAAATTTATAAATATAAATATTCCACAATGTTTATATTATATATAAAACACGTTTGGACATATACTAAATATATCATGTTTCCCTGTGCATAGAACCTTCCTCGGGCTCCTCAAATGTATATATCAAAAGGGCCTCTGCTTATGTTTGTTATTTGAGAAAAAGAAGTGGAAAGTTCTTTGTCAAATATGAAGCCTTATAAATGGATGTTGGATCCAGCTTTAATTTAGCACCCGGAGAAGTCCAGATAATTAGTTTCTCTCACCTCTGCAAACAACCACCTTTTAACAACATCTTGAAGTGTATATAATACATTTCCCTCACGGCTCCCTACCCTCCACCTGCAGGCCTCATCCTCTGCCTTCTCCTTCCAGGGATCGAAGCCCTGCCTGCTCGGCACTCTCTGGGAACTTCTTCCTCCCAACACGCCCCCCACCCCACTCCCCTTTTCTTCCAGCCACTCGGTCTCTGCTGGGGTCGGAAGGATTCAAGCGAGAGCAAGACACGTCCATGGCCTCGACGTGAGGGAGGTTAGGGAAGGCCCCAGGAGGAAGGGGTTCATAAAGCAAGACCTGAGCCCTGGGAGAAAGGCTAAAACTTGCTTCCTGTTCTGAAGAAAGTTAGCCGAGGAAATGTTATCCAAAAGCGTTAACGATAACTGGTAGTATAATGTGTTTTCCCTCGGAGCACACTTACAATTTTTAAGAGGCTGTTCTAACTAAAATAAACCGACCTCGGGTGGTGGCCTCCTGAGAGGAGGCTCTTGGAGAGGGGTCTTTGGAGCCCCCTCCCAGCGGTAAGGCTGGGGGTCTAGGCCTCGGGCAGGTAACCCAGCCTGAGGAAGAGCTCACGCAGGACCAGCAGTCTACGGAGCAAAATTCACCCACCCCCGCTTGGCACTGGCCGTCCTGTCTCCCGCCTTGTTTCTTTTCACACCACAGTCATTCCAAGGGGAATGCTTGCATTCCTCATTTTGGATTAGTATCTGCCTGATGGTTAATAAATGAATATGAATCCTCTCAGTTTTAAAATTCATGTCCATCAGAATGTTAATAACCCTCTGCCCCAATTCCATTTCTTTCCATTGATTTGTAGAGATATGATCTGTCTCAGTTTCCCCATTAGGTTACCTAAGAATTACTGAGTTGCTATTTACTAGAAAATGCCTCATTCTGCTACTCTATGTATTATCCCTTTTAAAAGCCCTAAAAGCACCCTCAAATCTTCATCTACAGTATCTAGCAATTGTACCTTCTTACAACGCAGAAAACCTAAATTAATATTTAAGTTGGTGGTCATGTTTCCACACCACTTTCTTCCTTTTTGAATCTTTAAAAAAATATATTTAGGAGTTCCCTGGTGGCGCAGTGGTTGAGAGTCCGCCTGCCGATGCAGGGGACACGGGTTCGTACCCCGGTCCGGGAAGATCCCACATGCCGCGGAGCGGCTAAGCCCGTGAGCCATGGCCGCTGAGCCTGCGCGTCCGGAGCCTGTGCTCCGCAACAGGAGAGGCCACAACAGGGAGAGGCCCGCGTACCGCAAAAAAAAAAAAAAAAAAAAAAAAAAAAAAAAAAAAAATATATATATATATATATATATATATATACACATAAATTTTAAATTCCATTTCTAATTTTATTCCATTCTCTTGTGAAAACAGCAATTAAAATATTTGTAATGAATACACATATTCTGGCGTTTAAAAACATTACAAAATCAAAGTGGAAAAACATTAGAGGTGCTGATATTTAGATCAAGATTCAGATCAAGATGGTGATTAGTCTTTATATAAATGTATTACTTTAATTATTTTAAAATGTTCCTTTAACATGAAAGTAATTAATTTTATTCTAAAAGCATAAAGAAAAGCCCAGGAAAGACTTGCATTTTCTTATTTGGGGGCTTATTAACTACAATTAAGCAGTTTAAAAAGCTATCTGCATTTTTTCATTTGCCCTATACACAGTTCAAAAGCAATCGTTTGCTGCCCCCTGGCTGTAAAGAGATTCCTTACCTTCGAATAAAACTATTGTCTTTAAAAGAAAAAATTACTGTATATCGAGAAAGTGAAGTGGAGAATATAGAAAATGTATCACCTCCCATAGGTATCAGGGTACTAATTAATACTGATTAAGAACCTAAACTTTTAGATCAGACTGCCTACCATGTATTAGCTGTGTGACCTTAGTCAAATTACTGAACCTCTCTCTGAAGTTTCCTAATCCATATTAATAAAGCTAATGAGAATAGTAATGCCTACCTCCTATGATTAGTAAGAGAATTAAATAAGCTCATAAAGTGTTTCAACTGTTTGCACAGGTGTTAGGTATTAGTAGATGCCATATTTAAAAGCAACAGTGGGTAACTGGAAATTGTCCACCCTGACAACAACACTGCTAATCTCTCTGACCCTGCTCCATTTTTTCCTTTTGTTGTAGTACTTATTACCGTCTAACATACTGTAGAATTGGATTATTTATGACATCTATTATTCTTTGCTGGCATCTCACCACTGAGTAAACTCCAAGGGCACAGGGATGTTTGTTTTGTTCTTTGATGCATATCGCGCACCACATCAGAGTCTGGTACATAATAGGTACTTAATAAACATTGCTATTGAATGAATTTGTGGCCATAGTTTTGTCTATATTCATAAAACCTTAGACTTAAGGTTGCAAGGAGTTTTCAAGAACAGCACATTCATTCATCATACTTTTGTTGAAGACTTACTTGTGACCAATGTTGTTCAAGGGGCACGGTCTATAAAATGACTACTGCACAATTTGCAATCAAGGAGCAAACAAGAACAAAAACAAATAATTTCCATACAATTTCAATACAGTAACAACATTAAAAAAAATGTTGAGGATTAAAAATGAGAGAGTGTAAATCTCACCAGAGGAGTCAGAGACAACTGAGCTGAGGTGAGAGGCATGCTCCGGGCAAAGAACACAAGGTGTGTTCCAGCAGGGGAGCAGCTTAAAATGGAACCATGAAAGAGCACAGTATCTGCGGGACATAGAGGAGCACAGGGTGCTGATGATGGGGAAAGGAGATTGGTTGTGGTAATTATTGGCTGACATGCCCTTAGGTGTGCAAGGGCCATGTTTGTGATTATGGGTGTCAACAGAGTTTTTGCTTTGGTTTGGCTTGAGCCGGCAACGCTACAAGCTGAGAGAAAGGGTACCGATGAGGTGCAGGGACCAGGCTAAGAAAGGCGAGGTTGCTATAGGTGGATAATCCAAGGTCAGAGCAAGCAAGGAACCAGGAAATATAAAGACATGAGTCAGAGGAAATCATGGGGAAGAGGTCAAGAAGGTAACTATGGCTCTATACTGTATGGGGGTCCAAAGTATTATAAAAATGTTTTGTTGGGCCTCCCTGGTGGCGCAGTGGTTGAGAGTCCGCCTGCCGATGCAGGGGATACGGGTTCGTGCCCCGGTCTGGGAGGATCCCATATGCCGCGGAGCGGCTGGGCCCGTGAGCCATGGCCGCTGGGCCTGCGCGTCCGGAGCCTGTGCTCCGCAACGGGAGAGGCCACAGCAGTGAGAGGCCCGCGTACCGCAAAAAGAAAAAAAAAAAAAAATGTTTTGTTAAATTAAAAAGAAAAGTTTTATGGATCAATGTGTCAAAAAGACTAGCACCAGATATAGAGGGAGGCTGAACAGAATTGGGATGGCAAAAGAAGAAAAGTACCCAGCCTTGGACCAGAAGAGAACCTAGCTAAGTGGCCTCTCCAGAACAATTGGAATTATTTAACATTAATCCAGAGTCACCATATTGTCATGCCTGGGTAGAATCACAAACTTGTGTGTGTGTGTGTGTGTGTGTGTGTATTTTAATATCTAAGTTCCCTGGTTACCTAGTATAATGCATTCCACAGTGTGGATGCAGTTTTTCTCCTGATATTAAGAAGGAGAACCTGAACTGAGTGACCCTGACTAGCATTGCAGCCACCATCCTAGTGTCCAGAGAGGGCAAATCAGCTACAGAACACTAGTTAGTGGATAGTCCAAACAGATTCTCCTTGCCTGGGTGTGCTATCCCCTTCGAAGTTCAGGCAATGCGTCTAGTAGGCCAGCATGCTGACATGGTATACAAGAAGGCCAGCTGGAACTTACAGGATGATAGCATGTTAGTCCAGCACTGGGCTTTAACAATCATCATGTCCAGAAGATGGTGGAATAGTAGGAGGATGCGGAGTTCACACTTCCTCACAACTAGGGCATCTACTAGGTGCTGGTGGGGGACCTCGGACACCTAAGGGGATGGGAGGAATCCCCACACGACCAGGTAGGATGTGGGAGGGAATGTAGCCACCACAAGATTTATAATTACAAACACGGCTCATTTTATATTCTTATTAGACAGTGGTATTAGTTCACAGCAATAGAACTTGTAACTTTAGGATATGACTTGAAGGATTAGCTGTGACTCTTGGAGATCACAAATAGAAACTGCAATCATAGGGATTCCTAAAAGTTCAGTGTGAATAGTAGATAACACAATACACTAGGAAGAAGGAACATTATTCATTCTGCAAATATGAATTTAGCACCAATTATTGCCAGGAACATGCCTGGCATTTGATCAGGACTATAGACTCCTTGATAACTGTATAACTTTGACCTTGTCAAAGCATTAAACTTCTCTGAGTCCCATGGATTCACGTGTAAAATTGCCCTTGCCTGAAGAGAAGAGATTGGAATGAATGCACTCTTGAAATCCTTTTCTGCATCAAGATCTATGATTCTGTACATATTTCAATTTTGTAATCAAGGTCTCTAACTGGATATAAAACTGTATTAGAAAAGCTTACATCATAAATTTATAAACCACATTTTTGCACATAATTCACTATGAACATTTTCTCTCAGCATGTAACTATATTTCTTTAGTGTGTAAAACATTCAATTCTGTAATCAATAGTGAGCTAAAAAGAGAGAGAAAATCATATTTTGTACCATATTCTGACAGTTTTATTTTGAGGTACATAAGATTTTTTTTTCATTCATTTATTTAACACATTTAATGAGTATAAGGCCAGATGCTATACAGGAAACAAACATTCATAATGATCGTCCCTGTTCTCAAGTAACTGATCTCTGTAAAGCTTCCCCAACTTCCCTGGCCAGAGTTACTCCTAAAGGTAGAAATAGTTACTCCACTGTTCATGCCTCTATTACAATATTCAACATACTTTTTCTGTTTATATTTCTGCTTCCTCCCTAGACCATAATCTCCTTGGCAAAGGGATTATCTTATTCATCTTTGAACCCAGTACTTAACATATAAGGGATGCATGTTGAACAACTGACATGTGACTATTACCATAATCAATAAGGAAGAGATGGACAACCTGTGCTCCATATGTGACACCCTGAGAAGAACACACCATCAACTACATAGTATTTTTGCCAAGAATGCATAACCTCAGTCTGTTATTAGGAAACATCTGACAAGCACAAAATGATAAACATTCTACTAAGAAAGCGGGGCACAGAGGATTACATTCTTACAAAATATTAATGTCATAAAAGACAAAGAAAGGTTATAGAAATGTTCTATAATAAAGAAAGCTAAAGAAACATTGACAATTAAATGTGATACCTTATCCTAGACTGGATCTTTTACTGGAGTGGAAAAACTGCTATCAGGGATATTATTAGGTCAATGGACAAAACTGGACTATGAATGATAGACTAAGGTATTGTATCAATATTAACCTATGAATTTGATAACTTCATTATGGTTATGTAAAAAAGTATTCCTATTTTTAGGAAATATACGTGAAGATACTTTAAAGGGTTAAAATATATGTAACCTTCAAATAGGTCAGCAAAAAATGCTGCACGCATACATACACACACACACACACACACACACACCCATGCAAACATATGCAGAGAGAGCAAATGATAAAGCAAATGGGGTCAAATGTTAGCAATAGATGAACCTGGGTAAATAGTGTGTGCATATGTTCCTTGTACTGTTTTTTATATTTGCAGTTTTGAAATTATTTCCAAATGAAATGTTTTTAAAAGGACAAATATATATACATATATATGTGTGTGTGTGTATATATATATATATATATATATGATGCTCAACTTCACTGCTATTCACAGAAATGCAAATTAAAACAAGGAGAAAGCATTATTCACTATTGACAAAATTTTAAAGAATAGATCATATTCAGTAAAGGCAAGGGTGTAGAGAAAGTAATACTTTTCTCACACACCGTTGAAAGGAACAGAAATGTATAAGTCTTTTTAGAGGATAATTTGGCACTTAAATCTTTTAGCCCAGAAATTTAAACTTTAAACCATTAACCTTTTAAACCCAAAAGTTCAACTTCTAGGAATTTTTCTTAAAGATTGCACACACCTTGTGCACATTGATAAGGTATAAAGTGATCACTTCAGCATTGTTTGTAATAGCAAAAAATGGTAGATAACCTACATATCCAACAATAGGTTAATAGTTAATGCATAATGAAACATTCATACCATGGAGTACTAAATAGCCACTAAATAGAATGAGATAGATGTATATTCTGTTATAGAAAAATTTCCAAGTACATTATCAATATATTTTAAACAATTTACAAAATAGCCTACATAGTATTTACAATTCCATAAAAACTTAACTTGTGTCATTGTATGTTTTATATTAATAGAAATAAATATATATATACATATACATATATATATATATACATTTCTTTTTTATTGGCTGGAGTTTTATATAAAATAGTTACCACACCATATATATATATACATATATATATATATATATATATATGTATGTATGTATGTATATGTACCATCTAAAACTCTATTCAATAGAAAAGAAATATTTACCAAAAGAGAGAGATCAAGCTGGCAGAGTAGGAGGATGCTGGGTTCATCTTCCCTCATGAACACATCAAAACTGTAATGACATATAGAATGACTCTTGCTGAAATTGACCTGGGGACTAGCAGAACAGCTCTTCTACAACTAAGGTTATAAAGAAAGACCCACACAGAGTCTGGTAGGAAGTGAGGAGAAGCAATTTGGTCGGCACCTGCACCCCTAGTGGGGGAAACAGAGAGGAGAGGACATTACAAGCTCGGGGATCCTCCCAGGGGGGTAAGGGGTCCACGCTACATATTAGATATGCCGGCCCTGGGGTGTGACACCATGAAGATGAAGCATCTTAGCTGGTCTAAAACCCACTGGGGCTTATCAGAGGGCTGTAAGAAACTGAGACTCCACTCTTAAAGAGCATGCACAGAGCCTGGCTTACTCCCAGTCATAGCGCTAAGGCAGCACTCCCCAGCAAGCCAGGGCTGCCCCAGAGCACTCCTCCAGCCCGCACTGGGCTCCTGCTCCAGCCCCTCTTGCTCCAACACTGCTCCCCACTAAGAGGGAGTCTGCCATTGCCAACAAGAGTGCACAAACTTGGAGGGAATGGAGCCAGCTTGGACTCTGGCCCTGCCTCTGACCAGCATGGAGGCAGCCATTGCCAGCACATGCCTTCTGAATGCACACAACTGGAAGGGAATGAGGCTAACTCCAGAGCAGAGACCACCATCGTCATAGCATGCATCCCTGTGTACACTTGGGACGGGATAAGGCTAGCTCAGTGGTGTGACACCAACCCCTCCAGCCCAAACACAGGCTCTAACCAAGGTGCTTACCCCAGAGGAAAAATGAAACCAACACAGAAGTACAGCCCCAAGCCTCAGGCTCAGGCCACATCCCAAACCAAGGCAAAGACTACCATCACACCTGGAAGAAACCTAGCTTCCTCAAAGCTCCTGCTCCAGCCCCATGGGCCCTGCCCTAGCCCCTGATAGGGCAGTAACAGCCACTGATCATGGAGAAACCCCAACTTGCACCCGGCTCTTGCTCTAGCCACTCCACCTCCAGACCTACCCACCACCAAAGTGGTGGCTGCCAGCACACCTTGGGGAAGACATGATCCCTGCCTACTTCAGATCCAGTTCTCTGACCAAAGCCACTGGGCACACACAGACTAAAAAGGGATGCTCCCACACAAGGACACGACTTCAAAACCAAGTAAGGTAACTGAGTCACCTAATTTCATAGAGACAAAATTGAACAAAAGGAAAAGACAGAGGAATATGCTTAAAATGAAAGAAAAAGAAAAACCCTGAACAAAAAACCTGATGAAACAGAAAGAAATAATTTATGGAAAAAAAAAAGAGCTCAAAGCAATAATAAGCTGAACTGGGGAAAAGAATATATGAACACAGTGAGAATTTTAACAAAGAACTAGAAAATATTTTTTTAAAAAAGAATCAGGGCTTCCCTGGTGGCACAGTGGTTGAGAGTCCGCCTGCCGATGCAGGGGACGCGGGTTCGTGCCCCGGTCTGGGAAGATCCCACATGCCGCGGAGCAGCTGGGTCCATGCACCATGGCCTCTGAGCCTGCGCATCCGGAGCCTGTGCTCCACAACGGGAGAGGCCACAGCAGTGAGAAGCCCGCGTAACGCAAAAAAAAAAAAAAAAAAAAGAATCAGTCAGAGCCAAAGAATACAATAACTGAAATGAAAAATACACTAGAGGGAATTAACAGCATATTAGGTGATAGAGAAGAGCACATAAACAATCTGAAAGGTCGAATAATGGAAATCATCCAATCAGCAACAAAAAGAAAAACACATTTTAAAAAATGAGAATAGTTTAAGGGACCTCTGAGAAAACATCAAGCATACTAACATTTGCATTATAGGAGGCCCAGAAGAAGAAGAGAGAGAAAAGGGTAAAAAGGTATTTGATGAAATTATGGCTGAAAACTTACGGAACCTGAAGAAGGAAACAGATATCCAGGTCCATGAAGCACAGAGAGTCCCAAACAAGATGAACAAAAAGAGAAGCACACCAAGACATATCATAATTAAAATGGCAAAAGTTAAAGATAAAAAATAATTCTAAAGACAGGAAGAGAAAAACGAGTTATATACAAGGGAACCCCATAAGGCTATCAGCTGATTTTTCAGCAGAACCTTTGCAGGCAGCAGGGAATGGCAAGATATATTTAAAGTGCTGAAAGGACAAAACCTACAACCTAGGATACTCTACCCAGCAAGGTTATCATTCAGAATTGAAGAGGAGATAAAGAACTTCTCAGAGAAGCAAAAACTAAAAGAGTTCATCAATAATAAACCAGTCTTACAAGAAGTGTTGAAGGGTCTTCTTACTAAGTGGAAAGAAAAGGCTACAACAAGAAATAAGAAATTATAGAAAGGGAAAAATCCTGCTGGTAAAGGCTATGGATCAACCACTTAAATTAGCTAGTACAAAGGTTAAAAGACAAAAATTGTAAAATCAACTATAACAACAATAAATAGTTAAGGGATAGACATCAAGATGTAAAATATGACATCTAAAACACAAAACATGGTGGGGCAGCTGAAATGTAGAGCTTTTAGAATGTGTTTGAACTTAAATGACTACCAGTTTTTAATAAGTAGAAATGGTTATAGATCAACATGTAAATACAAATCAAAAAGCCTACAATAGATATACAAAACTAGAGAGAAAAGAACACAAATATAACACTAAAGAAAATCATCAAACCACAAAACAAGAGACTAAAAGAAGAAAAAAAGAACAGAGAAGAACTACAAAACAACCAGAACACAGAAAAAAAAATGGCAATAAGTGCATATCTATCAATAATCACTTTAAATGTCCATGGATTAAATGCCCAATCAAAAGACACAGAGTGGCTAACTGGAAGAAAAAATAAGACCCATCTATATGCTGCCTAAAAGATACTCACTTCTGAGCTAAAGACACACAGACTGAAAGTCAGGGGATGGAAAAACATATTCCACGCAAATGGAAACAAAGAGAAAGCTGGGTAGCGATATTCATATCAGAAAAAAATAGACTTTAAAACAAAGTCTATAATAAAAAACAAAGAAGGGCATTATATAATGATAAAGAGAACAATACAAGAAGCAGATATAATGTTCATCAACATATATACAAATATTAACAGACATGAAGGAAGAAATTAACAATAATACAATAATAATAGGGGACTTTAACACCCCACTTACATCAATGGACAGATCATCCAGAAAGAAAATCTATAAGGAAACACTGGCCTTAGATCAGGGTCCCCAACCCCCCGGCCGCAGACCAGTACCAGTCCGCAGCCTGTTAGGAACTGGGCCACACAGTAGGAGGTAAACAGTGGGCGAGTGAGTGAAACTTCATCTACCATTCGCTCCCAATCACTGGCGATCATTCGCATTACTGCCTGAACCATCCCCCCCGCCCCCTGGTCCATGGAAAAACTGTCTGCCACAAAGCCGGTCCCTTGGGCCAAAAAGGTGGGGGACCACTGCCTTAAATGACACATTAGACCAGTTGGACTTAGTAGATATCTACAGGACATTCCATCCAATACCAGCAGAATACATATTCTTTTCAAGTGCACATGGAATGTTTCTAGGAGAGACCACATACTAGGCCACAAAACAAGTCTCAACAAATTTAAAAGGATAGAAATTATATCGAGCATTTTTTGACCACAATGGTGTGAAATCAGAAATCAATTACAGGAAGAAAAATGGGAAAAACACAATCACATGGAGACTAAACAACATGTTAATAAAAAAAACAATGGGTCAATGAAGAAATCAAAGAGGAAATCAGAAAATACCTTGCAACCAATTAGAATAAAGCCATAACCTTCCAAAAATCTATGGAATGCAACAAAACTAGAGAAGTTTATACTGACAGAGGCCTACCTCATGAAACAAGAAAAATGTCAAATAAACCACCTAACCTACCATCTAAAGGAATTAGAAAAAGAACAAACAAATACCAAAGTCAGAAGAAGGAAGGAAATAATAAAGATCAGAGAGGAAACAAATTAAATAGAGACAAGAAAATGATGTAGAAAAGATCAATAAAACCAAGAACTGGTTTTTGGCAAAGATAAACAAAATTGATAAGCCATTAGCGAGACTCATTAAAAAATGGGGAAAGGACCAAAATGAACAAAATAAGAAATGAAAAACAAGTTACAGTCAGTATCACAGAAATACAAATAATCATAAGAGAATACTATGAACAGTTATATGCCAACAAACTGGACAACCTAGAAGAAATGGATAAATTCCTAGAAACATACAATCTTCTGAGACTGAATCAGGAAGAAATAAATAATCTGAAAAGATCAATTACTAGTATTGAAATTGAAGCAGTGATCAAAAAACTCCCAACTAATACAAGTCCAGGATCAGACAGGGGAATTCTACTAAACATAAAAAGAACAGTTAATACCTATACTTCTCAAACTATTCCCAAAAATGAAGAGGAGAGAAAATTCCCAAATTTATTCTACAAGGCCACTTTTACTCTAATATCAAAACCAGACAAAGACACTACAAAAAAAAAAAAAAGAAAGAAAGAAAGGAAGGAAGAAAAGAAAGAAAATTACAGGCCAAAATCCCTGATGAATACAGATGCAAAAATCCTCAAAAGTAATTTAGCAAATCAAAATCAACAACATATAAATAGGTTCATAGACCATGATCAAGTTTGATTTCTTTCTTTTAAAAAATGTTGTTTTTTTTTCTTCTTGGCCATGCCACACAGTATGTGGGATCTTTGCTCCCCAATCAGGGATCAAACCTGCAGCCCCTACAGTGGAAGTGCAAAGTCTTAACCAATGGACCACCAGGGAAGTCCCAAGTTTGATTTCTTCCATGGATATAAGAATGGTTCAATGTCTGCAAATCAATCAATGTGATATACCACATTAGCAAAAGGAAAGATAAGAATCACATGATTGGGCTTCCCTGGTAGTGCAGTGGTTGAGAGTCCGCCTGCCAATGCAGGGGACACGGGTTCCTGCCCCGGTCCGGGAAGATCCCACATGCCGCAGAGCGGCTGGGCCCGTGAGCCATGGCTGCTGAGCCTGCGCGTCCAGAGCCTGTGCTCCGCAACGGGAGAGGCCACAACAGTGAGAGGCCCGCGTACCGCAAAAAAAAAAAAAAAAAAAAAAGAATCACATGATCTTCTCAATAGGTGGCAGAAAAAGCATTTGAC
Source organism: Mesoplodon mirus (assembly GCF_964341445.2). Taxonomy (NCBI): domain Eukaryota; kingdom Metazoa; phylum Chordata; class Mammalia; order Artiodactyla; family Ziphiidae; genus Mesoplodon; species Mesoplodon mirus. The sequence continues at coordinate 41,072,785 of NC_138992.1, read as the reverse complement.
AAAACTCAACATCCATTTATGATAAAAATGCTCAACAAAGTAGGTATAGAGGGAATATATCTCAACATAATAAAGGCCATATATGACAAGACCACAGCTAACATCATACTCAATGTAGAAAATCGGAAAGAATTTTCTTAAAGTTCAGGAATAAGACAAGGATGCCCACTCTCACCACTTTTATTCAACATAGTACTGAAACTCCTAGCCACAGCAATCAGTCAAGAAAAAGAAACAAAAGGCATCCAAACTGGAAGGGAAGAAGTAAAACTGTCACTATTTGCAAAATAACATGATACTGCATATAGGAAACCCTAAAATCTCCACCAGAAAACTATTAGAGCCAATAAATGAATTCAGTAAAGTTGCAGGTACAAGATTAATATACAGAAATCTGTTTTTTTATTTTTTTGTTTTTTTAATTTGGCTGCACTGCACGGCTTGCAGGATCTTAGTTACCGACCAGGGATCAAACCCAGGCCCCAGCAGTGAAAGTGCCATATCCTAACCAGTGGACAGCCAGGTAATTCCCCTAAGAAAACAATCCCATTTACAGTCACATCAAAAAGAATTAAATACCTAGGAATAAATATAACTAGGGAAGTGAAAGACCTATACTCTGAAAAATATAAGACATAGATGAAGGAAATTGAAGATGATACAAATAAATATAAAGATCTCCCATGTTCATGGAAAGAATTAATATCATTAAAATATCCATACTACCCAAAGCCATCTATAGATTCAGTGCAATCTCTATCAAAATACCCATGACATATTTCATAGAACAAGAACAAATAATCCTAAAATTTGTATAGAACCACAAAAAAAACACAAATAGCCAAACAATCTTCAAAGCAAAAATGAACAAAGCTGGAAGTGCCCTGCCTCTGACTTCAGAATACACTACAAAGGTACAGGAATCAAAACAGTATGGTACGGGCACAAAAACAGACACATTGATCAACAGAACAGAACAGAGAGCCCAGAAATAAACCCATGCACATATGGTGACTTAAGCTATGACAAAGGAGGCAAAGCGATACAATGGGTAAAAGACAGTCTTTTCAATAAGTGGTGATGGGAAAACTGGAGAGCCATATGTAAAAGAATAAACTTAGAACATTTCCTCATACCATATACAAAAATAAACTTAAAATGGATTAACGACTGAAATATAAGTCTGAAAATAAGAAAACTCAAGAAGATAACCTAGGCAGTACACCCTTTGACATAAATCTTAGTGATATTATTGGCAGGGGGGGGTCTGTCTCCTCAGGCAAGGGATACAAAAGCAAAACTAAACAAATGGGACCTAATTAAACTTAAAAGCTTTTCCACAGTGAAGAAAACCATCAACAAAACAGAAAGGCCACCTCCTGAATGGGAGAAGATATTTGAAAGTCACATGTCTGATAACGGGTTAATATCCACAATATAAAAAGAGCTCATAAAACTCAATATCAAAAAAATGAATAACCCAATTTTAAAAATAGGCAGAATACCTGAGCTGACTTTTTTCAAAAGAAGACCTAGATGTCATATATATGATCATCTCAGTAGATGCAGAAAAAGCTTCTGGTAAAGTTCAACGTCCATTTATGATAAAAAAAATCTCCAGAGAGTGGGCATAGAGGAAAAATACCTCAACATAATAAAGGCCATATATGACAAACCCACATCTAACATCATACTCTATGGTGAAAAGCTGAAAACTTTTTCTCTAAGATCAGGAACAAGAAGAGAATGCCCACTCTCACCACTTTTCTTCAACATAGTTTTGGAAGTCCTAGCCACAGCAATCAGAAAAGAAAAAGAAATAAAAGGAATCCAAATTGGAAAGGAAGAAGTAAAACTGTCACTGTTTGCAGATGACATGCTACTATACTTAGAAAATCCTAAAGAAGCCACCAGAAAACTACTATAGCTTATCAATGAATTCAGTAAAGTTGCAGGATACAAAATTAATATATAGAAATCTGTTGCATTTCTATACATTAACAATGAACTATCAGAAAGAGAAAATAGGAAAACAATCCCATTTACCATTGCAATACAAAGAATAAAATACCTAGGAATAAACCTACTTAAGTAAGTAAAATACCTGTACTTGGAAAACTATAAGACACTAATGAAAGAAATTGAAGAGGACACAAAAGATGGAAAGATATACCATGCTCATGGATTGGTAGAATTAATATTGTTAAAATGACCATAATACCCAAGGCAATCCACAAATTCAGTGCAATCCCTATCAAAATACCAATAGCATTTTTCACAGAAATAGAAAAAATAATTTTAAAATTTGTATGGAAAAACAAAAGACTCCTAGTAGCCAAAACAATTTTAAGAAAGAAGAACAGAGCTGAAGGAATTATGTTCCCTGACTTCATACTATTCTACAAAGCTACAGTAATCAAAACAGTGTAGGGGCTTCCCTGGTGGCGCAGTGGTTGAGAGTCTGCCTGCCAATGCAAGGGACACGGGTTCGTGCCCTGGTCCGGGAAGATCCCACATGCTGCGGAGCGGCTGGGTCCGTGAGCCATGGCCGCTGAGCCTGCCCGTCCGGAGCCTGTGCTCCGCAACGGGAGAGGCCACAACAGTGAGAGGCCCGCGTACTGCAAAAAAAAAAAAAAAAAAAAAAACAGTGTAGTACTGGCACAAAAACAGACACATAGATCAATAGAACAGAATAGAGAGCCCATAAATAAACTGACACACTCATGGTCAATTAATCTATCACAAAGGAGGCAAGAATATACAATGGAGAAAAGACAGTCTCTTCAATAAGTGGTGCTGGGGAAACTGGATAGCTACACGTAAAAGAATGAAATTAGAACATTCTTTAACACTATATACAAAAATAAACTCAAAATGAATTAAAGACCTAAATCAGATACTATAAAACTCCTAGGGGGAAAAAAAACATAAGCAGAACACTCTTTGACACAGCAATATTTTTTTGGATCTGCCTCCTAAAGCAAAGGAAACAAGAGAAAAAATAAACAAATGGGCCTAATTAAACTTAAAAGCTTTTACACAGCAAAGGAAACCATTGACAAAATGAAAAGAAAACCTATCAAATGAGAGAAGATATTTGCAAATGATATGACCAATAAGGGATTAATATCCAACATATATAAACAGCTCATACAACTCAACATCAAAAAAACAAACCACCCAATTAAAAAATGGGCAGAAGAACTGAATAGATATTTTTCCAAAGAGAAAATGCAGATGGCCAACAGACACATGAAAAGATGCTCAACATTGCTAATCATCAGGAAAATGCAACTCAAAACCACGATAAGATTTCACTTCATGCCTGTCAGAATGGCTATCATCAAAAAGAACACAAATTACAAATGTTGGTGAGAATGTGGAGAAAAGGGAACCCCTGTACACTGTTGGTGGCAATGTTAATTAGTGCAGCCACACTGAAAAATAGTATGGAGATTTCTCAAAAAACTAAAAATAGAGCTGGCAAATGACCCAGCAATTCCATTCCTGGGTATATATCCCAAAAAAACCCCAAAAACACTAATTCAAAAAGATACATGCACTCCAATGTTCACAGTAGCATTATTTACAATAGCCAAGATATGGAAGCAACTCAAGTGCCCATCAACATATGAATGGATAAAGAAGATGTGTTATACATACACAATGGAAGGCTACTCAGCCATCAAAAAAGAAAATATTGCCATGTGCAACAACATGGATGGACTTGGAGGGTATTATGCTAAGTGAAATAAGTCAGACAGAGAAAGACAGATACTGCATGACATCACTTATATGTGGAATCTAAATATATATAACAAACTAGTGAATATAACAAAAAAGAAGACTTACAGATATAGAGAAAAAACTACTGGTTACCACTGGGGAGGGGGGCAATATAGGATTTAGGGATTAAGAGGTACATAGTATTATGTATAAGCTACAAAGATAAATTGTACAACACATGGAATATAGCCAATATCTTGTAATAACTACAAATGGAGTATAAGCTTTACAAATTGTGAATCACTATATTGTACACCTGCAGCTTATATAATAGTGTACATCAACCATAACTCAATAAAAAAAGATAATATTACACACAACTTTCAGCTTATAGTCAACAACTTAGATAACATGGACTGGTAGGGAGCATTGAGTTGATGTAAATGTATAACCAAGACTAAACCACTGTATGGGTTGTAGTTTCAAATATATTGTTAGTAACATTGATAATGTGCCATGAAAATATTATTAATAAAAACAAAATGTGAGGAAAGGGAAGAGGTAGGAATTATGAAGATGCTAATTTCCTTATTTTTCATAGGAGAGTTAAACATAGAACCTGAAATTTAAGCACATGTTTACAAAATATGAAAACTTCTATTCTTAATGACTTCCCTTTTTTTTTTTTTTTTTTTTTTTTTTTTTTTGCGGTACGCGGGCTGCTCACTGTTGTGGCCTCTCCCATTGCGGAGCACAGGCTCCGGACGCGCAGGCTCAGCAGCCATGGCTCACAGGCCCAGCCGCTCCGCGGCATGTGGGATCCTCCCGGACCGGGGCACGAACCCGTGTGCCCTGCATCGGCAGGCGGACTCTCAACCACTGCGCCACCAGGGAAGCCCCCCTTTTTTTAATCTTAGATCTTTTAGGAACTAATATCTTGTGGAACAGGAATATTATTTCCTAAATTTCAAGACCTCCTTATATTGTACTTTATTTCTTTTTTCTCTGTTATTAAATTCAATAAAATTAAAGTTAACATTTTAATTAAAAACAATGTCTTTAAAAGTATCCTATCTTTACCCCAATTTCAAAACAACTACAAAATTATAAGACTGTATAGTACTGACCCAAGGATCAACATAAAAATCAATGGCAAGAAGTTGAGATCCAGAAATTAATCCTTACATTGATGATCAGTTATTTTCAACAAGGGTACCAAGACACTCAGTGGGGAAAAAATAGTCTCTTCCATGAATGTTCTGGGACAACTATAATCACATGCAAAAGAAAGAACTTTGACCCCTCCTCACACCATACACAAAATTTAGCTCAAACTAGACCATAGACATAAATGTAAGTGCCCAAACTATAAAATTCTTGGAAGAAAATATACGAGTGATTCTTCGTGACCTTAGGTAGGCAAAGAAAGCTTTGCCTAAACTGAGCACCAAAAGCACTAGGAACAAAAGAAAAATTAGATAAACTGAATTTCATCAAAATTAAAAACTTTTGTGTTTCAAAAGATACTATCAAGAAAGTGAAAAGACAACCCATATATAGGAGAAAATATTTGCAAATCTATATATCTGATAAGGACTTATATCTAGAATATATAAAGAACACTTATAAGTCAGTAATAAAAAGACAAACAACCCAGTTTAAAAATAGACAAAAGATACAAATAGTTACTTCTCCAAAACAGATTTACAAATGGCCAATAAGAACATGAAAAGATGCTCAACGTTACTAGCCATCAGGGAATGGAAATCAAAACCATTTTGAGATACCACTTCATACTCACTAGGATGGCTAGAATCAATAAAGTCAGATAATAACAAGTGTTGGTGAGGATGTGGAGAAATTGGAGCTCTCACACACTGCTAGTGGGAATGTAAAATGGTGCAGCCACTTTGCAAAATTGTCTGGAAGTTCCTCAAAAAGTTAAACATAGTATTATCAAAGGATCCAGTAATTCCACTCCTAGGTATATACCCAAGAGAAATGGAAACATGTGTCCACACAAAAACTTGAAGGCACATGTTCATAGCAGCATTATTTGTAATAGCCAAAAAGTGGAAATAACCCAAATGTCTATCAACAGATGAATGGATAAGTCAAATTGGTATATCCATACAATGGAATATTACTCAGCAATAAAAAGAACAAAGTTCTGATACATATTATAAGATGAATGACCCTTGAAAACATTATCTTAAGTGAAAAATGTCAGTCACAAAAGACCACATATTGTATGATTTCATTTATATATGTCCCAAAGAGGTAAATCTATAGAGACTGAAAGTAGATTATTGATTGCCTGGGGCTGGAAGGATTGAGGAGAAATAGAGAGTGACCACTAATGTGTGCAGAGTTTCTTCTGGGGGTGATAAAAATGTTCTAAAATTGATTGTGGTAATAGATGTACAAGTCTGTAAATGTACTAAAAAAGATGGAATTGTACACTTTAAATAGGCAAATTGTATGGTGTATAAATTATATCGCAATAAAGCTGTCCCCAAAAAATGGATTAGGAAAATAAATTGTGGTTACAGCTATTAAAAATTTTTTTCATGTTAAGGCCAACTTGATTTATCTTAAAAATCAATGAACAAGTTTCTCTTGTTTCGAGTAATTAGATCCATTCAGAATATCTCTAATTTAAATGGTTTAGAATTGGTCCAGCTATAAACAAATAGGCCAGTAGAATAGAATGCCTAGAAACGGGCAAAACTATGTATGGGAAATTGGTATATGACAGAAGTAGTAATAAAAAAAAAAAAAAGAAAAAATCAGTTGGGATAGGGGGGTGTTGAACCAAAAATTCAATACATTAATTTGGCACAAGTGGTTATCCATATAGAAAAAGATAAAATTAGATCTTTACCTCAGAATATATACAAAAGTAAATTTCAACTAGATTAAAGACCTAATATTAAAAACTTCTGCTCTGCAAAACTGATTACAAACAACATGAAAAGACAAACCATTTCTATACAGATACTCTAAAGAAAATAAAGTACATATACATTGCAGCATATCTTGTAAATAGGAATAAAAACAACCAATATTTACCAGAAGAACGAAAACACCGTCATTTATTCATACAAAAGAAATCTATACAGTACTAAATGTAACAACATGGATAAATCTCTAAAACATAATGCTGTGTTAAAAAGTAAATTTCAAAAAGGTATTTAAAATATTATACCAGTTATGTAAAGTTCAAAAACATAAAAATAGTACATCATTAATAAACACATACATGTAAAGTAGAAATATACAAACAGGCATGGAAAGAATTACACACCACCTTGAAGATAGAGATTATTATGAGACAAAAGGGATGGGGAACAAGATGAAGGGGTAGGGCTTTAACTCATCTGGAACTTTTGCTTATTTAAAAAAAAACTGAAGTGGGCTTCCCTGGTGGCGCAGTGGTTGAGAATCTGCCTGCTAATACAGGGGACACGGGTTCGAGCCCTGGTCTGGGAAGATCCCACGTGCCGCGGAGCAGCTGGGCCCGTGAGCCACAACTACTGAGCCTGCGCGTCTGGAGCCTGTGCTCCGCAACAAGAGAAGCTGTGACAGTGAGAGGCCCGCGCACCGCGATGAAGAGTGGCCCCCGCTTGCTTGCCACAACTAGAGAAAGCCCTTGCACAGAAACGAAGACCCAACACAGCCAAAAATAAAAATAAGTAAATTAAAAGAAGGCTCAACATTAAAAAAAAAAAAAAAAAACTGAAGCAAATGTGGTAACATCTGCCCAGTAAATATACTACTATAGGGGTCAGTTAATTATTTTCTGTATGTTTGATATATTTCATAATGTAAAAAAAAAATCAAATAATGCCCCAAATAAAATATTAACACACATATAAAGATCTTATTTTTATAAGATTGCTTGTTTTCATGCCTATGTATGTTTATATATGTGTGTGTATATATATATGTGTGTATATATATATGTGTGTATATATACGCATATATATGCTCTACCTCTACGTTTTAGATAGGTAGATAGATCTAGAAAAATGTTCACCTAATATTAACATAACATTTTATCATATAGCATTGGCATTTATTTCCTTTACTATGCTTTTCAAGTTTTGATGGTACTTCTAATAACAAATATATGTCTTTTTTTTCTAAAAGTCAAAGAGTTTTGCTTTATTTTTTTCCATACCTTATTCATATTTCCTTGGTTTTTACCTAATGTACATTTCCTATTCCAGGACCCACCCCATCCAGTATATCACATTACATTTAGTTGTCATGTCTCTTTAAGGTCTTCTTGGCTGTGACAGTTTCTCAGACTTTCCTTATTTTTGGTGACCTTGACAAATTTTAGGAGTAATGGTCAGGTATATTGTAAAGTATCCCTGAACTGGGATTTATCTGATGTGTGTCTCATGGTTACACTGGGGTTATGGGTTATCAGGAAGAAGACCATAAGTTTAAGGTACATCATAAAAAGGGTACATACTAGTAACATGACTTACCACTGTTGATATTGACCTTAATCACCTGGCTGAGGTGGTGTGTGTCATGTTTCTCTGCTGTAAAGTTACTCTTTTTTCCCTCTTTGCAAGGAAGTCACCATGTGCTGCTCACACTTAAGGAGTGGGTAGCTATCCCCTAACATCTTTGAGGTCATAGCGTCTACAGAGAATATTTGGAATTACTAACATAGGAGATTTGTCTCTTCTTCTCCATTTATTTGTTTGTTTATTCCTTCCTTCCTTCCTTCAATCATTTATTTATCTTAGCATGAACTCAGGGATATTTACTTTTTAATGTGGGTTATAATCAATTACCATTTTATTTTATTGCTCAAATTGTCCCAACTTTGGTCATTGGTATCCCTTGCAATTGGCCCCTCTGTCTCTTTGACATAGCCCCCTCAGTGTGTCGTTTTGTTTTGTTTTGCATCAATTTTTCAAAGCAATATGCATAAAGATCAATGTATTAATGAGAGAGATGCTAATAGATATATTAATAACGCTTAGTACACTGTCAAGCACACTCAATCATAAGTAAAATTACTGATATAACTTAGCTAACAATAGTAGCTCAACAACAATATTATTAAAAAGTTCTACGTTATTTTTTGAATTTTTCACATTGGAAAACACTGATAGATCTATTAATAGGAGTTAACCTCTGTGGAGCACTTACTATGTCGGGTACCATGCTAAGCGCTTAACATCTACTGTTCCATTTAACCCTCACAATAGCCCTATGGCTAAACCTTGAGGAATATAAGGTTTAATTTCATCACTCTAGGAGTCAAGGATGGTGCTTCTCAAAGTGTGGTCCCTGGACCAGCAGCATCAGTATCACCTGAGAATTTGTTATAAATGCATATTCTTGGCTCTCACTCCAGACCTCCCAAATCAGAAACTCTGGGGTAGGGCTTAGAAGGTTGTGTTTTAACATGCCATCCAGGTGGTTCTGAGGCATGCTAACAGTTGAGAAAATGATGGAGCCAGAATTTAATTCCAGGTATGAGGCCTCAGAGTCCATCAAAGCCCATGTGCTTTATCACTTAATAATACTCCCCCACTTAATTACTAAAAAGAAAACCGGCTATAGGTGATCTCTACTTAAAAACTGGTGTTAAATGAGATAGGATTCTAGGGTAGTTTCATTCTATACTCTTGGCTTCTAGTGCTTGACCAAGTAATTTTTAATACTAAATTCACCACTAGAAGGAGCCCTTATATCCCCTCAAGTATTGACTCTTTAAAGCAAAAAATAAAATCATACAAACCAAGAAATGCCTAAAATTTTACTGGAGAGAGGTTTTATTTCTGTGCATCAGCATTAAAACAATTTGTTTAAGCTTCTTAACATGGGACAGCGGCATCTGAAGTTATACTGTTTAGGCATAAACACTAGCAAATAAATACAATATATCATGGTTGGTCATTTAACATCTTTCTTCATTTCTAAAATGCGACAGACACTTCCCTGGTGGTCCAGTGGTAAAGAATCTGCCCTCCAATGCAGGGGATGCAGGTTCCATCCCTGCTCAGGGAACTAAGATCCCACATGCTATGGGGCAACTAAGCCCACGCACCACAACTATTGAGCTCACACACTTCATCGAGACGCCTCAGCTAGAATGAAGCCCATATGCCGCACCTAGAGAGAAAACCCGAGCAGACAGTGCGCCTTAACGAAAAGATCCTGCACGCCTCAACAAAGATCCCGTGTGCCACAACTAAGACCCGACGCAGCCAAAAGAAAAGCATAAGGAAAATAAATAAATACTTTCTTAAAAATAAAATGGGACAAAAGGGTAGGGGAGGAGAAAGATTAACAAAATAATAACATAATTTAAATAAAATAATCTAATTTAAACATCATCACCTCTAAAGTTCTAAAGAATACAAAAAAAATTTTAATGATCCAGTTATGTGTATAGTTGTCTCTTTCCACGTTATTCAGAGCACTTGCATTAAAGATTGGTAAATCCAGCATCTGGTACATGATGAGTTCTCAGTAAGTAGGGCTAAATAAATGAGTGAATGAAGTTAATGTAACTCTTTGTCTCCACTGGACCTTTCTTAAGCCATCCCGCATTGGAATTTATTCAATTTTATGCAAAATAAGATTGTGCTGTTTTTCACAATAAATATACAAATATCATATAGTGGTTTAAGAAAAGGCAGTTGTAGTTTAAGAAAAGTCAGGTTACACTGCTTGTAACCTGGAACAATAATCCCGAGAGATTTTGGAATGCTACAACCAATGATGGGCACACCCTCTCCTTATTCCAAACATGAAATGACATTCATTGACTACTTAGTACTTTATTTATGTTTACATTTGTTTAATAACTTTGCAAAAAAGCATCATGGAGGGGGGTGGATCCTGGTACAGTGGAAAGAGCACTGGAGAGAGAGGGAAGACAAAGGATTTAATTCCAGCTCCCCTACTATCTCATCATGTGACCTTGGCCATGGCACTTGGCCTCCCCAGGCCCCCAGCTCCTCTTCTATGAAAGGTGTCCTAGGAGAAAGTATAGACTATAAGAAAGAAAGTTTCTCCAAGCAGTGCAAAGACTGGAGAACAATTGTACTGATGCATGTTTTGAAATGTCTGTTGACAGGAGAATAAGATCAAAGAGACTAAATCTCAGGAGAAGGGTTCCTAGAACACATTCAGCCCATACGTTGGGTGGAGACTGAAAGAGTGCACTTCAATATATATTTATTCAACAATTACTATACTATATATGAGGCATCTGCTAAAAGATTTGAGTTACATGATGAATAAGATAGTCCTTGCTATAGCACATCAATATCTTCACACAGATACCAGGATAAGGACTTTGATGGTTAATCTGTGTCAATTTGACTAGGCCACAGGATGCCCAGACGTTCGGCTGAAACATTACTCTGGGTGTGTTTGTAAGGGTGTTTCTGGATGGGCTCAACACTTGAATTGGTAGGCTGAGTAAAAGGGATTGCCCTCCCTAATGTGGGTGGGCCTCATCCAACCAATTTAAGACCTGACAAGAACAAAAAGGCTGAGGAAGAGGGATTTCCTCCTGCCTGACTGTGTGAGCTGAGATTTTGGTTTTTTCCAGTCTTCAGACCCAGCCAGAAACATCAGCTCTTCTTGGGTCTTGAGCCTGCTAGCTTTCATACTGGAATTCATGCCATTTAGCTCTCCTGGGTTTCCAGCTTGCTGACTACAAATCTTGGGAATTGGCCTCCATAATTATAGGAACCAATTCTTTATAAGAAAACCATATATATGGTTCTCTCTGGAGAACCCTGACTAATACAAGGACCAAACTCCTTAGCATGGCCGAGATGCCCTACAAGACCTGGCCCTACCTACCCTCCCACTGCAACACATATCATCATGCCCATTTCCTCTACTCCAGCCTCACCGGTTTTCTTCCATTTCCTCACACACACCATGCTCCCTCTGTCATGGGGTTTTCACTTACTCATTCACTGACAAACTCAGCTAATTACTGAGTTCCTACTATGAGTCAAGGACTGTGGTGGTATGGAAAATCTAACATGAACATGACAGCAAAGTGCTTGGTTTCATGGAGAATATATTCTAGTCATGGGAGGTAAACAGCATATAAACAAAGAGTAGCATGTGCTTCAAAGGAAACAAAAAAGGGTGATATGGTAATAGCTAGGTGATCAGAGAAAGCCTCCCTCTGTAGGTCTCTTTTAAGTAGAATTCTATATGATGAAAAGGGGCCAGGCATGTGGAGATATGAGAATGGAGTGTTCTAGGCAGAGAAAACAAACACAAAACTGACTCTGAAATGAGCTAGATATATACCTAGAGACAGAAAGAAAGATATTGTAGCTAGAGCACACTGGGGCAGTGAGAGAAGGTAGATGGGGAGGCAAGAGTGAGATACAGCCTTAAGAGCCAGAGTAAGAATTTAAAATTTTATTTTAAGTACACTGGGAGTGTGTCTTAGTCCATTGAGCTGCTATAGCAAAAATGCCACAAACTGGGTAGCACAGAAAAAAAAAAAACCCAGAAATTTACTTCTCACAATTCATGATCCAAGATCACGGCACTGGCCAATTCAGTGCCCGCTGAGACCGTCTGCTCAGTACACGATGTCAGCAGGAGCTAGAGAGCTCTCCGGAGTCTCTTGTATAAGAGCACTTAATCCCATTCATGAGGTCTCTGCCCTCATGCCCTAAGCACCTCCCAAAGGCCCCACATCCTAATACCATCACCTTAGTGGGTAGGATTTCAATATATGAATTTTGGGGAGACACAAACATTCAGACCCATCCAGCAGAGGCTCTGAAAGGTTGGCATGATCTGACCCACATCTTTTATTCTGCATTTCGATGTGTAACTATGGACATGAAGAGACCAGTAAGAAGGGTTTGCAGTAAAGGTGTATGATGCCAGTAGTCTGGATTATGGTGATGTAGAAATGAAGAAGGAATGGTTCAGGATACGTTTTGGAGGTAGAACAGGTGAGAACTGCCAGCATGCCTGGGGAAAAGAAAGGATGACTGCTAGGTTTCTGACTAGAACAATCAGCTGGAGGTTGGTACCATTTTCTGAAAGATGGAAGTTGAGGTATAGATGGGAACAGGGTGGAGGGGGGAGGGCAATTTGCCTGTATTATCCCTCTCTTTGGACTGTTTTTCCTTCCCTCTTCACCTAGTTACCCCCTTCCCAATTTTTGGATCTCAGCTCAAACGTCACTTTGGTCATTTCTCCAAATAGTTCAAAACAAACGTCTATATTCAGTATATGCTCTCTTGGTGTCATCTATTTTTCCTTAGTACTTGTGTCGCATTGCAAACGTGGCTACTAACATGTTGCCTTTTTTGCCCCTGCTGACAGCCTTCCCACCAGAAGACTTGGTAGCGAGACCATCCTAGATCATCCAGCCACCAGCAGACACGCCAGCTGACCAGGAATGTATGAAAGAGCCCAGCTGAGCAGACCCAAAGTAGAAAAACCACCCAGCTCACTCACGGAATCCTGAGTTTGCTAAAGCATTGCTGTAAGCCACTAGGTTTTGTGGTAGTTTGCTACACAGCAAAAACTGATACAAGAGCACACAACTCAGTTACAATCTTACATGTATCAATATTTGTTTGATTAGTGCCTATCCCTCCAAGTGGGCTCTGTAAGAGCAAAGACTATTCTGGTTTTAAGTTACCACTCCATGCTCAGAGCTGGACATAACATCTGGAACACACCAGGCAGTCAATGGATAACTTCCTGAATGAATGCAAGGGGAGAAGAGAGGCATACACTGTAACATGAGAGAATAAAAGTTCTGTAAGAGAGGTAACATAGGACTGGGGACATCCGTTTGTCCAAAACAAACTTTTATCAGCACCAAGTGCTGAGGAATACAAGGCCAAGATTACATTGCCTCTGCCTCCAAGAGCTCAAAAGTCTAGACTATGGGACAGGACACAGTACAAAATCAACAGAATACACGACTTTGGAAGGGGGCCCTAACGCTGTCTGGAAGAGGGAAGGGTGCAAGTTGTCACGGGAGGGTTCTTGAAAGAAATAAAGCCTAGATTTAGTCCTGATGGTGTTTACTTGGAAGAGCAGCAGAAGCGAAGGCCAAGGATAGGGGGTTTTGTTTGTTATTTATCTCGGGTTATATCGCAAAGGCTTAAGTGTCTCCTCATCAAACTCTAAGGCCCTTCAGGGCCGGGAAGGTTACGGGCGGGGAGGGGATTCTTATCTTTGTATTATTCCCAGTGTCGAACATTATTTTGTCCACAAAATGGGAACTCGGTAAATATTTGCTGAATAAGTGAAAAGCTGAATAAATGAATAAGGCGGAAAGCACTGCTCCTTCCAAGAGCCCACAAGTTCGGCTTCAACACAGAGAAGTGGACGATGAGCACAGTTTCTAAGACTCAGCGTTGCATAAGCAGAGACTGGCCCCACTGGCCTCCAGTTTTCCCTCCCTCCTCATTACCGTTTGACCCGCTTTTCTCCTGCTTTGCTCACAGTCCAGCATGTAGGGACGGAGGCGGGAGTTTGGTGGCGGGGCGCCTCAGGATGCGGAGAGGCCCGGCAGCCCCCAGCCTTCCGCCGCGTTCCAGACGCTCGCGCGGGCAGGAGCGCGCAGGTGGACGTGCCGGCCGGTGGGCGCGGGTGGGCGCCAGGGCACCTCTCTCGCTTCCGCACCCTCGCCCTGCCGGAGCCCTTGCCGCGCTCCGGGACGCCGGCGTCGACCGCGCGGGCGCGCGCCGCGTTGCCGTGGAAACGCCGGGGCCGCCGCGGCGGCGCGCTGGGCGGGCTCTCGGCCTCTCGCGCCCCCGCGCACGCCCGGGCGTTTCGGAGCCCCTGTCGTTGGGCCCCAGCCCCGGGTCTCCGACCGTGCGCAAGGCAGGATGTTGAGGCGCAGCTTGGAAAACCGGTAACAGCCCCGGGGCCGCAGCTGCCCAGGGCCTCCACACACGAGGGCTCGGGTGGGGGAGTGGAGCCTTCCTCCGTGGGCCTCCGCGCCGAGCTGCGGCGCGGAGCCGGGGGCTGGACAGTCGCCGCCGCGCTCTGGGGCCTACCTCCCTGGGCTGCGGCGAGCCCCGGTGGCCGGCCCTCAAGCTCCCCAGGCGCCGGCCTCCGCACTGCCGCGGGCGGTGCAGACGCCGGGTGGAAGCCGGGCGCCCGGGCAGCGCAGCGCGGAGCTGCTCCGGGAGCCGCCACCCCGCAGCGGCGCCGCCGGCCGGAGCCAGGCCTCTTCGTGCGCCTGCACTGTGGGATGTGGAAGCCAGGCCCCGAATGGGGACCTAGAGGAGGAGGATCGGCCTTGGGAGATGGTGGGATTTTTGAAGGTTTGCGCCGTCGAAGCTGCAGAATACCCCGGGAATGTTGGCATAATCAAATTAACGTGAAGATGAAGCCATCTCGTCTCAAATGAGAATGACTTGCTTTTTGTGTCACCTTTTTCTCTAGGGATATTCAAACCAGACAGCTGCAAGATGCTGTCACAAATGTGGAGAAGCACTTTGGAGAGCTGTGCCAAATCTTTGCTGCTTATGTGCGGAAAACTGCCAGACTGCGAGACAAAGCAGACCTCCTGGTGAATGAAGTCAACGTGTATGCCTCTACAGAGACCCCGAAGTTAAAGCAGGGCCTGAAAACCTTTGCTGACGAGTTTGCCAAACTTCAGGATTATCGACAAGCAGAGGTATGGAGTGAAGTCACACCGTCATGTTATGAATGAGCCCTGACGTAGTGGACGGAGGAGCCCTGAAGACTTGTAATCTACCTAACTGCAGTGGCGAACACGCTCTTGATGATAAACGTACCTTTTCATGTCGGTAACATTGTGTAAGTCTATTAAAGGGACGCTTCCTGTGATTTTACCGTTTTCAAACTGAACTCTAGGGTGTCTTGAAGTACTGAATTTCCCCACCTTACTTGCCAACTTTGGGCCATGAGGTGGCTATTTGCAGGGCGTAGTAAACGTAGTACCCCAGGGAAGAAAAGGAGCATGATTTGTGTCTTGTGTGCAGGTAGGTGTATTTTAAAGTATATATGGAGATGGAAGATGTTGGAAGTGGTAATGTGAGTGAATAAGTAGTAAATGAACAAAAGATTTTTGTTGCTGCTTCCGTGCTCTGGAAAGTTGACCAATGTTTCGTTGAAAGGCGGGAGGGGGGGGAGGGGGGGCGGAGTACAGTATTATTCATTCTAGTCACCATGGTATTATGCATACAAACCAGTAGTGAAATTTTGTGGAGTTGTTTGTTTTTTGTGGGTTTGTTTGGGGTTTTTTTGCTTTGGGGTGGGGGGAGGGAAGAAGGGGGTGGTGTAATGGTTTAAATTGTTAAAGCCCATTTACTTTAATACCTCTTCAGCACTTTCACTTATATTTACTTCAGGATTCAAGATACAGGTCAGAAATTTTCACTTTAACTTTTAACTTCTCGGAAGTTGCCCAATTAGGGCTGCATTGCTTCTTTTGTACTTTTCTCATCAGTGCTTTTCTTCCTTTTTAAAAGCCTAAAACAAATTTCAATTATCAAAAAACCCTCAAAATCAAAGAGAAGATAATGATCTTTGAACCTATAACTGCTAATCATACAGAACTTTGAGTAGTAATTACTTTTGGGGGTACTTTGGGGGAAAATGTTTCGTTCTTGTCATATGATATTTATTCTGTAATAAACAAGCAACTCTCAGGTATGTGTAACTGGGAACTTAATGTTTCAAAAGTAGTTTATACTCACAGATAATACTAGAACCCTACGTTAGCCAATAATTTCAGTGCCCCTTTCTAGAAAACCTTTATGCTATTTATCAAATAGCAAACTGAATTGATTTACATTTGTTCTTTTTATTTCACTTGCTTACCAAATGGTGGAGGTGCTAAAGAACAATGAACAAAAGGTAGGCTACAAAAAGGAGAACAGAAAAAAAGACTTGGCTAATCTTTACACTGAATAATCAGTGTATGGATTATTTGAAATGGAATAAATAATCCTGAGTATTCATGGATTTGATTTTAGGATTCCTAATATTAAATGCTCAATGAGAACTTGATCTTCTCCATTTTCCTAAAATTTTTTAAAATGAAACATTCATATACATTCTGTTTATAGAAACTAAACAAAAATGAATATGAAGCGATATACACTCACTGATTATATACACCTGTATCATCAAAAAAAAAGCCTTTTTCCTGCTACAAAAGTAATACATGTTCATTTTAAACAATTAAATACATGTCATCTTGTATTAGCTATCCTGAAAAAGAAAATTTTAATGTCCAGGAGTTATTTTTCTTATGCTATAGTTGTATACTTGCCTTTAAAAAAAAATCTGTTTCTTTAGTGCCTTCCACTAGTGCTATTAGTAAAAGGAGAAATTACTCAAAATCTGATAAATATTGTAATGTTTAAGAAAAACTGTTTAATACTAAATAAAAGAGAGATCAACCATACAGTATAACAGCTCAGAAACACTATTTATCTTGTTCTCTAAGTGGTCTGTAGGCTTTTTTGCTTTTGAGGATTGTGTTGTTTTAAATGTTTCCAATATGCTATATTTTTCAGCTTTGATTTTCTTATCTGGAAGGTTGGGATTTTACATTTCGAATATAATGTATGTAAAGTATCCATCCAAGTATTAAACACTCTGAAAGTGGTAGCTGTAATAAAATTTGAGGTGTCTTAAAACTTACCAAAAGCTTTTATTGCTACTGCACAGCTTAACAGTTTTTAATGTATTTGAGTTTAGATTCTGAGTCTTATCAGTTTCTGGTGGTTATTTTATTTATAAAGGTAACTGACAATTTAAAATTTTTCAAATATTAATCAGTGTAGTAATTATGTTCAGGTTCGACAGCACAGGTTTTATTTCAGAATTTAAATTTTGATATGTCTATGTTTCTTTTCAGTTATATTTTATAATAATTTTCAATAGGTTGAAAGACTTGAAGCCAAAGTAGTTGAACCTTTGAAAGCTTATGGAACCATTGTAAAAATGAAACGAGTAAGTAAATTCATTTTTTCTACTATTATTAGGTATTCTGGCAAAACATATGAGGTTTCCAATAACTGTCCTTTTAATAAAAGGTACAGAGTAGTGTTTAGTCATTCTTTTTACACACTCTGAAGCGTTCTTAGAACTTTGAGAATAAGGAAGTATTTTTATATACTACTGTAGCATCATAAAGCAGTTTTATTTATTATGGAAACTTTAAAATATTTAATATTTATATTCATGAAGAATATATGGACAGAAATTATTTTACTAAATGAATTTGTTTATATTTTTGTTTTAAAGCAGGCAATAACACGTAAACTAAAAGTGAATGTGACAAAGTTTTTTTCTTAATTTTTTTATTGAGGTATAATTGACATATATTAGTTTCAAGTGTACAACATAACGATTTGACGTTTGTATATATTATGAAATGGTCACCATAAGTCTAGTTAACATCTGTCATGATACATAGTTACAAATTTTTTTTTCTTGTGATGAGAACTTTTAAGATCTAGTCTCCTAGCAACTTTCAAAATGCAGTATAGTATTATTAATTCTAGTCACCAGGGTATACATTACATTCCTAAAGCTCTATTTTTTAAATCAACTTTACTGAGGTATAATTTACATGCAATAAAATTCTCCTGTTTTAAATGTACACTGAGTTTTAATAAATGTGTATACATCTGTAACTACCACCACAATCAAAATTTTATGTGTGTGTATATACATATATATAAATATATATATAGTTTTGCATTGAAATTGTGTCATTATTTGAGAGGATATTAAACTACACACATGCACACAGTCTCACACAAAAAGACACACACTGATTATGCAATGGTAATAATTCCTGTGGTAATGATGCCTGGATCAAATAGGGAGTGTTCTTCCATTCTTAAATCAGAGAAGTGTATATTTTACTCCTTAAATAAGAGATTTTTATTAACAACAAAAAAAAATGCCTGTTTGCAGGATGACCTCAAAGCAACATTAACAGCAAGGAATCGAGAAGCTAAACAGTTAACTCAGTTAGAAAGAACACGTCAGAGAAACCCATCTGATCGACATGTTATTGTATCCTTTGAACTTGGGTCTTTAAAAAGATATTTTGTAAGGTATGCAGTACAGAAGTAAATATATATGGAAATTATGCATTTCTACTTTAAATGTGCAAAGAATATGAATGTAAAGTTTGAAAAGAAACACATGCATTTACAAATTCTCACTATGGAAATTAGCTAATTTTAAAGACAATACACAACTTAATTCAGTCTTATGTTGTTTTCCACAAGATATTCAAAATATAAAACACTCATAAGTGTAGATTTTTTATAAAGAATAAATATAAAATTCTAAGATTTTTTTACATAAATGATGACTAAATACTAATTATAAAGTTAAAAATCTATCATTAATCCTAATATATCAATGCCCTCTCAGCCCTGCATTTTGAGAAAAGGAAGGAACAATTTTTTTCCCGGTAAAATTCCCTTCATCTTAAAAAACAACAGCTATGTGAAACCACAATTATGACTTCCAGCCAAGGACCCTCAGGATATTCAGGAGTATAATTGAGGTCCACAGCTGGACACAGATCTAAATAGGATTGTCTACTGTAACAAGGTTCTTCTGTTCAGAATGATTATTTGTTAAACTAGAATGTGCCTTGTTCAAAACTAAACAGGGCCTTCCCTGGTGGTGCAGTGGTTAAGAATCTGCCTGCCAGTGCATGGGACACGGGTTCGAGCCCTGGTCCTGGAAGATCCCACATGCCGCGGAGCAACTAAGCCCGTGCACCACAACTACTGAGCCTGCGCTATAGAGCCCACGAGCCACAACTACTGAAGCCCGCGCGCCTAGAGCCCGTGTTCCACAACAAGAGAAGCCACTGCAATGAGAAGCCGGTGCACCACAAGGAAGAGTAGCCCCTACTTACCGTAACTAGAGAAAGCCCACATGCAGCAACGAAGACCCAATGCAGCCATAAATAAATAAATAAATAGATAGATAAATAAATAAACTAAATAAAATAGCACCTGGCTAATTGCCAGCAACTGGGATAGGTGCAGTTGTATATAAAGTACTAACTTATCCCGCTGCCTCTTGTTCCCATTCCTTATGTCTCCTCCCTACTTCCTTAAGGTTTTTTACAGCCCACCTTTGCCAGAAACCACATGAGGATTGACTCTGGGGACATTTGAGGTTCCAGAACACCTCCATTTCTGAGGGGAATCCCTTGATTAGTGATTTTGGGGCTGCACCAACAGCCTGGTCCTCCTTCCTTTGGAACAAAGATACATACGCCCAACCTTGTAATAAAAATGGGCAGTCACTTGGCTGGGATCTACAAACTGGAGATTATAGAGTCTGGGTTTCAAGCAAGTCAGACAAACTAGAGAATGCTGGGAAATCTGACAACTATGGACTAAGGCAGAGACTAGAGAATATCACCAGTTTTTAAGAAGCTAGAGGTCAAAATTTTGCTGCTTTGTTTGGAGGAGGGGAGAGTACATAAGGGCAGAAAAAATGTCACATCTGGAATCTTGAGGAGGTGGTAAGATTGATTCAGGGGTATTGCTATGGACACTCGATGTGGAAATAAATGTCTTCCTAAGACAGAGATGCCTCTGACTTTGGTACTTTGCTGTAAACACTGCTGTGGAGGAGGCTGTCTTATACCATAGACAAAGCAGGTCAGGAGTTCACACGGGGAGATAAAGCAGCAACTGAATGGATTATGGCTGTAGATGAATTGCCACGCTCAGTGGGAAAGGTGTAGAACTCCAGTGGATTTTGACAACCTGAA
Organism: Mesoplodon mirus; assembly: GCF_964341445.2. Classification (NCBI taxonomy): domain Eukaryota; kingdom Metazoa; phylum Chordata; class Mammalia; order Artiodactyla; family Ziphiidae; genus Mesoplodon; species Mesoplodon mirus. The sequence goes on along the minus strand of NC_138992.1, from coordinate 41,052,270 downwards.
ACCAGAAAATAAAGGACAGTCTACGTATAAATGCATCCACTATTATAAAGATATTCTATCATAGCATCAAGAATATTTACCAGGATAGACCCTTAAAATTCATCTGATCTTCAAAAGAAGTACATTAAAGTTCAGTATATAAAATAAAAAAGTAGTTCTGGTATAAGAGGATGGGGTAAAGAAGAATCCCAGTGCTCTGCCTGGACCCCCTAAGGCCCCTGGTGGCTTCTGAAAAAGCTTCTTGCAACAGTTAGAAAAACACCAATCTGGCTCACTCTTTTATAAGCCATTTTGCACTCATGACTAATTTCATTAAATATACTGATATCCTTATTCATAAAGTTGTATCACAGTATTTTAATCAAAAGTATCTCCTACCCAAATTGGTATGTTATAGGATTTTGAAGAATTTTCAACAGAAGGAAGAAACAGAAATCTGTATCCACTTTGCTAAAAATAGCTGTGCGAATTTGGGCACGTGGCTATGCCCGAGTAAAAGGATTTGAGACTAAGAAATGAATCGTAGTTGCTGGGGTATGGTAGAAGGTTCAGATACCCATGTCCCAGCTGTGGCTTCTGCTTCCCTGCTCTTTGCTAATTTAGCCAACTCTACCTACCCTTCCAGATTTTAAAATGAAACTGTCAATAAACGGGGAGGGAAAAGACGTTAAGTCAAAAGTAAGTAGTCACGGTAAAGAATTTCACAAGTCACGTGTACTGAACAGTATTAGAAAAATGTCTGCTTGAATATTCTCATTAGTAAAAGGTTAACATGCATCATAACTGTTAGAAATTTTTTCATAATAAATCCTGCGATAGTTATATTTTTAAAAATCTGAACAGTAATAAAGAGAATTGTTTTTGATTACTGGTTATGATTAAAAGCATAAAAGTTTGCATGGTTTTAAGAAAACTTTACACCCTATATAGCAAACGTACACACACACAGATATATATAAATAAGTTTTAAATGCTTAGTTTCTTGAAATTGTATATCTGAATTAACCTAGTTGTAAGAGTATATAATCAATATAAAGTTATGATTAATGTATAATCTAATTGCAAGAAGATATTCTGTAATAGCATATGATTTTAATTTATTGGAAGAAATTGTTCTATTTGAAATGTATTTTTTTCCTTTATGAAAAATTTCAGTCACAGGTGGGTAATAAAGTGATGTGTGAAGAGATGGACCCCTATAGTAAACCTTTTTACTTATTTCAATTTATACATTTTCTTGAAAAAGAAAGCAAGGGCTTAAATGTCATAATATTATGTGTCACAAAGCTTTGATTCACAACTGCAAATTTTTCCTATGGAGTAAATATTAAGATGATGATATGTGATACTTTTGAGTAAACATAATACTAACATAGGAAACAGAACATTATTAGAAAGAATCTAATCAGAAAATTGGGCCATGTTTTTAAAAATATATTTTTGTTTAACAAAAAATTTTAAATATTTTGGGGCAAACTGTTGTCCTTAAGGAAGAGATGATTTTTTTAAAGAGAAATACATGATTAGATTGGAAATGTTCTGCACTTTACAGCACTGTAGCCACTAGCTATATATATGGCTATTGAGCTCTTGAAATGGCAACTAGAGTAACCAGTTTTTTAATTTACATTTGATTTTTATTAATTAAAATGTAAATAGCTACATGTTGCTAGTGGCCACCATATTGATTGTACAACATGGATCTAGATAGTATGAGTACTTTGAAGGAAAGTATTAGATTTTCCATCTAAGTTATTAGTTGCTGATATATATTTTTTGTAATAAGCATTAACTAAGTAGTAATAGTGTAATATTGTTAGCTTATAAGAAGAATATGCAAATAGAAAATCCATGCTGAAATAAATATTTGTAGTATATATTCTACTCTACCTGATTAGGATATTACAGAAGTATAAACATTTCATGTATTTAGAGAACTAGAAGATTGAAAATATCTCAGTATTTGTGGGGAGGAAGGGTTAAAGGGGAGAGAGATAGGGAGGAGAAAAGGAGATTATGATAAATGGCAGAGACAGTGAAATATGTGAAAGCAGTAGAAAATATAGAAAATTGTTTTACAGTAAATCATCATTTTATTTTATGTGGTAAAGTATATTTTGAATGATTGACACTGTTATGGCAAAAAGCCAGTACCGCAGTGGTAGCGTTTACAAAAAGACTCAGTCGAATGGATTCTGACTTGAGTTTTTCCTGTACTTTGGCGGGGACACTTTTGTAGGCAGAAACTGAATTACAAAGGGCCACAATGGATGCTGCTCGAACAACTCGCCATCTGGAGGAGACTATTGACAGCTTTGAAAAGCAGAAAATAAAGGATATAAAGGTAACAAAGTAACTGTTAAGGTTCAAAATATGTTTTCAAACATTATTTTTTATTTAAATTTATGACAAATTTAAATTACTGATTTTTTTAGTCCATAAATAGTCTGTGTGAAAAAGATGTAAACAAAAATATATCAAATGTTATTTTCTTATGGAAACAATGGTATTTAAAGGGGCTCCATTCCCAACCAAAGGCCAGATATTCAAATGTTATTACAAATAGTGTTAATCATAGAAAAATGACATTTATTATGTTTTTATGTATCAGGTACAGCTCTAGGCACTTTACATAAATTATCTTTTAATCTTTACAGCAACCCCATGAAAATGAGGTGGTGTTATCATATATTATGTAAAAAAAAAAAAAAATTAAGCAGAGATATAAAGTAACTTTTCTCAAGTATCATAGCCAAAAGTCTGAACTATAAACCAATTATGTATTTTAAAAATCTGTGCTTTCCATTATGATACACTATCACTAATTTTTATAGCTTATAAGTTTCTAATACCTACTTAATATCAAATAATTAAGAGTAACTAACCACATAAACTTGCATCCACCATGGTATGGTGTCACAAGAATTGACTTCTTATAACACATCAGTAGACTTTCAGGATCATGGACTTGAGAAGGTCTTCAGTGACTTTCTCATAGGCATCTTGGAGAGATTTGGAGGATTACTTATGTTATGTCCTTTAAAACAAGTCATCTAAGGATGCCTTTTGGCTCACTGCAAATTTTCCTGGAACAGCTTTTAAAGAAAAGTATTTTTTGTCATTTTAATAACTTATTAACAAAGAAAGTATCCTGCTTTCAAAAGTTATGTTCTTATCAATAAAATAGGTATTATCTGCCACTTAATTGTATCATTCCTCTCTACAATCCATGAAACAATATTCATTTGCCCTTTTATTTTTTTTAAATTTCCTATCATAGTTTCATAGGATTTCAGAACTTTGATTTTTCTGATAGCCAGGCTCAAAGGTCTCTACTTTGGTCCTGAAGATTAAAAAAAAAAAAAATTAAGCCTTTCAATTCACTCTGCACTCTGCTGTGTAGATTGCTACTCAGGAAGAGCACCTCAGGAGCTGCCCTGAGACAAACCCTTTTACTGACGTAGGAGAGTGTGGGCAGGGCATAACATTTTACAACTGCTGACATCCTCTCTTAAACTGAGGGAGAAGGGAAGTAAGATTAAAATAATTAGATTTAATCTGAAAAATGAGATTGGAGACTTGTGGGGTATGTCTGATCCATTGCCACCTAAGTAAGGGCTTCTTTAGTGAGCCTGATGCCTCACTCTACCACTGTTCTTCATGCCTGAAAACTTCTCTTTTACACATGGCAATCTGTGTCTGATCTTCAGGCTCACTTCAGTGTTCCATCTGCATGCTGGCCAACTCTGCAGGTGCTTTTAATCCCATGAGCATCACCAATTACAAAACGGGCAGAGACAGTGAGTGCAGAATTCCCAGCTACAATTCCTACGACCTGGGATTTCCTGAAGCAGTAGGACATGGAGTAAGGGACTGCATAGTGGAGGGTGCACAGAGAAGAAAAGGGCTTCCAAGCTTCTCTCTTGGCCCGCTATATCATGACCCTGGAAGAGGGAAGTCTTGTGGTGGTCACATAGAAAAAAAAAAGACAGGAAAAAACCTACTTTTTTAAAAATGGAGAGATAATTCATATACCATACAATTCTCCTATTTAAAATGTACAGCTCAGTGGTTTTTAGTGTGTTCAGATATTTACAGCCATCATCAATTTTTATCATCTCAAAGTGAGGCCTAGTACACTTTAACTTTTACCTTCCTGCTCCCCCAGCCCTCACCCCCAGCCTAAGCAACCATCACTAATCTCATGTCTCTTTGGATTTGGCTATTCTGAACATACATTTCATATGAATGGAATCATAAAATGCATGGCTTTTGTAACTGGCTTCTTTCACTTAGCATGCTTTCAGGGTTTATCCATAGTGTAGTATGTATCAGTATCTATTCCTTTTTATGGTGGAATAATATTCCATTGTATGGATATTAACCACATTATGTTTATCTTTTCATCAGTTGATGGACTTTTGGATTGTTTCTCCCTTTTGGCTATTATGATTAATGATATAAACATTCATGGACAAGTTTTTGTATAGACATATTTTCATTTCTCTTGGACATTTCATTTCAGTTCAACCATATTACCTGTTGAACTGCTGGTTCATATGGTAACTCTATCTTTAATTATGTGAGAAACTGCCGGACTGTTTTCCAAAGTGGCTGTGCCATTGTATTTTCCCACCAGTAGTATATGAGGGTTCCAATTTCTCTGCATCCTCACCAATACTTGTTGTTCATCAGACTTTTTCATTATAGCCGTCCTAGTGGGTGTAGAGTGGTATCTTACTGTGGTTTTGATTTGCATTTTCCTGCTGATGCTTATGGCCATTTGTATATCTTTCTTGAAAAAAGTGTCTATTCAGATCTTTTAATTGGGTTATCTTTTTTTATTGCATTTTAAGAGTTCTTTATATATTCTGGATACAGATCCCTTATCAGATATGTTTTGCAGTTATTTTCTTCCATTCTGTGAGTTCTTTTCACTATCTTGATGGTGTCCCTTGAAGCACAAAGCTTTTTAATTTTGATGAAGTCCAGTTTATCTTTTGTTGCTTGTGCTTTTAGTGTCATATCTAAGGATCCATTGCCAAATCTGAGATTATAAAGATTTATCCCTATGTTTTCTTCTAACACTTTTACAGTTTTCATTGTTAAGTCTTTTATGCATTTAATTTTTGTGTATCATGTGAAGTGAAGGTGTTAAACCCCATTCTTTTGCGTGTGACTGACTACCCAGTTGTTCCAGCACCATTTATTGAAGAGACTGTTCTTTTCTCATTGAAGTCTAGGCACTCTTGTTGAAAATCAGTTGACGTGGTTTTGTTTCTGAACTCCCATTCTTATTGATCTGTGTCTGTCCTTATGCCAGTACCACAGTGTCCTGATTAATTAACAGTGCTTTGTAGTAACTTTTCAAATCGGTGTGTGAGTTCTATTTTTTTCCTTTTTAAGATTGTTTTCGCTATTCTGGATCTGTTGTAATTTGGTATGAATTTTAGAATCAGCCTGTCAGTTTCTACAAGTCAGCTGGGATACTGACAGGGATTGCATCAAATCTGTAGGTCAATTTGAGGAGTACTGCCATTTTAAGATTAATTCTTCCGATCCGTGAACATGGGCTGGTTTTCCATTTATTTAAATCATCCTTAATTTCTTTTAACAATGTTTATCATTTTCAAAGTGTAGGTTTTGTGCTTTTCTTAAACTTTTTCCAAGGTATTTTATGATTATTGATGCTACTGTAAATGATTTCATTTCAGTTGTTCATTGCAAGTGCACAGAAATACAGCTGATTTTTGTGCACTGATCTTATATCTTGCAGCCTTGCAAAACTCATTTATTAGGTCTGATGGTTTTTTGCAGATTCCTCAAGATTTTCTACATACAAGATCATGTCATCTGTGAAAGTGTACACTTTTAATACAGACCCCCATGACTCTAGCAAACTCCCAGAAATATGATTTCCAGAGATTAATACCAGAGTCTGTTAAGGTTATGAATCTCTGTTCTGTATGTCTTTCCTCCTTACTGTCAAATTGTTCCTTTTCCAAGTTAGGCCTCATTTGAGATGTTTTATGATAAAGAGGGATGCACAGATCCTATACCCAAAAGCCTCGAAAATCAGTCAGAAGGGTTACTTTACCACCCCCTTATTTCTAACAAAAACAATATTCAGATACTGTCATGTTGATTTTACCATGTCTGACAGACACTTCTGTTTGTGAGATAAATTTTTGGAAAAGTCAAAACTGTTGATCCCGCTCATGTTTTGGGAGAAGCAGACACAAAACATTTTTTTTTTTTAAGAACATTCTTATTGTACCTGTTATCAGGCTACTGCTTCAGATGGAGGCAGAGCTTCTGGGTCTTTCTTTAACCTCCCTGGGGGTAGAAATGATTGGCAGTAGTGAGCACTGCTCATAACTGTATTAACTGTGTTTGAGGTGGGGTTTAATTGACAAGTACATCTGAATTTTAGCAGCAGTGTTAATTAGTAAGGTAGCACAATTTTTAGGAAAAGACTTGATAGGAACCTTGCAAAGAATCTGTCTTTCTGAGAAAAGCTGGTATGAACTTAGCTGTATAGAATGTGGAAGAAAACTCACAATCCTATTTGTTTCCCATGTAATGGAAAAAGTCATCAGTTATATGGTGTCAAGGAAATTTCTGACTTACGAAAACGATCTTGACCAGGGGTCACTCCTGGAACAGATAGGGACAGGAATTCAGTATTGGTAAAGTAGCTGACGTAAGCAAGAAATAGCTTCAAAACTTAATTTTTAGTAACTTTATTTTTCTTATAAATAAATATGAAATCACCATGACTTTTTTTCATAAAATTATTGAGAAAAATGTAATAATTCCACTGCTCAGAAATAAGCCGTTAGCATTTTGGTTTATATCCTTCCAGACTTTCTTTCTATGAAATATACACAAGAAATATATTAATAATAATAATAACAACAAATATTTCTTAGACATTAACTATGTCACACATTCTAAGCATTTTATATGGATAAACTCATTTCCTCCTCACAGTGTCCTATGAGAAAGGTAATATTATTACCACTATAGTTTTATTTAAATGGGACCACACTATATGTAGCATCTTTTTAAAATTTAATATATCATGCATATATTTGTGCTGAGGAAACAAAGATCCATATTGTCCGTTATGGCATCCTCATATAGTATTTTGCTACATGGATGTATCAGTTTATTTAACCAGCCTTCATTGATGGACATCTAGATTATTTTTGCAATTATAGATCTCATTGCATCATTAAACATCAGCCTTTTTTCTGGTCCAGTTATTCTTGTGGGATAAATTACTAGAAGTGACATTCTCATTCAAAGAGCATACACACTTTCAATTTGGATAGCTGTTTTTAACTTCTGTCCACAAAGCTTTAACTAGTTAACATTTCTGCAGAACCTTACATGAGCACACCAATGTAACAATAGACGAGTAGAAGTATTTTTAATAATAGCCAATCTAATAGGTGAAAAATCAGTATCATCTTAATTTGCTACAGTTACTACTGTTGAGGCAGAGTATTTTTTTATATATTTAATGACACATTTTTTCTTTAGTAAGTTACTCACATTTGACCTTAGCCTACATTTTTATTGAGTGTTGGCATTTTTCTTATTAATTTGTAAAAATTCTTTATATTGAGAAAATTAACCCATTATATTAAAGAGAAGATATGCTGCAAATATATTTTCCTATTTTGTTGCTTATGGTATGTTTTTACCACCTTAAAGTCTTATTTTTGCTGCCAGATCTATTGATCTTCTCCTTTTTGATTTCTGCCTTGGTGTCATGCTTAGAAAGGAGCTTTCATCCCCAAGATTATATAATTATTTGCTCATATTTTCTTCTAGTATTTGTATGATTTTTTTAATATTTTATTTTATGCAGTTGTATTTTGCACATGGTATGAGGTAGATGTCTAACTTTATTATTTTCAAATGGATAGAAAGTTCTCCTGACATCATTTATTAAATAGCCTCTACTCTGGAGAGCTGTCATTTCCCCTTTATTTGCCAAAATTATTAACAAGACCTTTTATGACTTTTTTCTTAAATATTCTGCTTTCTAATTAAACCGGATGGAGGCTTTAATGTTATGATAAGGAACATTTTCTAATTTAGCTGGTTTACTCCTTGGGCAATAAAAACAGCAAACTTGTGCTGAGCATTTACTCTAGGCCAGTTACCATACTGTACCTTTTCTTGGATTACATTTAATCCTTAAGGCAAAACCTAAGATGTTGAAATTAAGGAAAAAGAACAAACTGTTTAATATTACACAGCAGATTTGTTTCCGTCTTAATTTGAACCCAGGTTTATCTTAATCCAGAGCCCCTATTTTAAACTACTAGGCTACCTGCTTTGCAGAATACTTGCCGATGGGTAGAGAAGTTCATATTAGCTCCCCCACCCCCCCCACCAATAAAAATTAAGTACATACCCAAATGGCCTTCTAGTCACACAAAATAAAATTGAAAATGAGGAAAAAAAGTAATGTGTGAATGCCTCTGTCCCTGACCATACTGACCCATTCCAGATTAGCAGATTACATGAGATCATTGAAAGCTATGTTTATTTGAAGAAAATTTTTTCTAAATATGAATGGATATTTCAAAGTTCCACCACCTCTCTGGTGACTCACTGAAATTATTTTATTTTAAAAACACAATGTGTTTATGTTCTTTCTTATAACAGTTGTCATCTGATTCTTCCTTGCTATTATCCTTCTCCTTTCTGCCCATTTTCCCATGTTTTATGAAATTCTATCAATAGCTAGAAAGAAAAAGTATAACTGGTAGTTTTTCCTCCTTACTATACTCAGGGATATAACTGTCCTCTGTGATAATCTTAAGGCTTCATGGTTCTTGGGTCAAAAATTCCAAGTCTGGATTACTACCTTAGCAATGCCACTGATTCTCCATCACTGTTTTTGACAGAAGAGTTAACAGGGCCTTTCCCATCTTAAATAGATATATAGTATATGTTTTGTCAAGAAATAAAAGGTCAAACCATAAAGGATTAAACCAAAGTATCACAAAACTTGAGAGTGATTTTTCACTCATGTTCCAAGTAGTAAATAATAGCCATTTACTAATTAAAGCTACTTCTTAAAATGTTTTTTATCACTAATTGAAACTAAATTTTGAGACAGCAAAACGCTAACAGACTCAAAGTTGAGCTCTGTCTTTTAAAATGAGAGTGTAATAGATTCTCTTATCAGAGGATATGGATAAACCAAAATAATGTATCATTCTTCAGTGACAGACATATCAACATATTTTCAGGGCTTGCTTATGAGCTAAGGGGAATATAACTCCTATAATATGCTATTATTAAGAAATTGTTAGTTCAGAGATGACATCACATTCAGAGATTTTGGCATCAGGGATTTAATAACTATATTCAAATATTCAAAAAATATTTTAAATTATTTTGAATTTTTTCCATATTCCTCAAAGTTACCACAGTGGAATAGACTTGAATTAAGCCTAAACCTACAGATTTAGGTGTAATAAGGCTGTAAATGTTTGGATTTCATTAGTTATTAAATAGTGTGCCAGTCTATTAAAGATTTAGAATGTTCATTTGTAGGACTATTTAAAAATAGGAGTAATACCCAACTTAACTTGAGCGATTTAAGCTTAACCCCTTACTTTCTAGCTAGTCAACTATCTTAGGAAGACTGACAAGAGAAGTACCAGCCCTAGTCAAAAGCCATTCTACCTCTAAGGTATTCCTATCTGGAGATTTTTGGTGTGGAATCCAAAGTTGCACCTTGGCATAATGCTGTTTATTAGTCAGTTGCCAGTCCAGTATACCAGAGCACTTTGTGACCTATATGAAGTGACAGTAAAGGTCATCGTCAGTTATAGTTATAAGTCATTTATCCCAGAGCCCAATCTTTGCATTTAGCCCTACATATGTGCTTGGCAGCTCAGAAGGGTTACTTTCAACTACAGATTTCCACGGAGTAGCAATCAGAAGCCTGTTAGTTCTCCCTTAAATATTTTTCTAATCCTTAAGAATGGAGATGGAGAGGGGAAAAAAATCACAGGACACTAAGGGATATCTGTATGGCTACTTTCCAAGGTGCAGGACCACTCCTATCTGGGTGGTTAACACAGGAGAGCAGAAATGAAGGAAAATGAGTATTTGACTATTGCCTTCTAGCCTAACCCATCTCATCTATATTGCCCCTTAAAGGACAATGCTTGAGTATTTTCTGTCCTATTCTTATTCTGCCCACTTCTCTTTACATTAATGCTGATTTTTTATTTTGATAAGGGACAAGATAACAAAAGGATAGATCCTATTTTATTGAAAACTTGTCTGGCTTGTATACTTTCCCTACCTACCGATTATCTCACCTCTGCTTAGATCAACATGCACATCTTTATTCATTCTCTTTGCTCATGACCTTCCCTACCGTAAGTTGTCATCATCATGCTCATAGAGTTTACCTGTAGTTTATTTGCAAAGGAAATAAATGATTCCAGCGACAGTACAATGAGCAAGAGCTATAACTTTGAAGAATCAGATCCAAGTCTTAACATTATAGCTGTGAGAACACTGGACAAGTCATATATTTGTAAACTCGAAAGCTCTATGCAAATGTATGGTGCTATTATCAGTAGTAGGAATATCATTATTACCAAGTAATCCCTTTGTGGTTAGAGAATACAAGTATCATATAAATATGATGGGATAGAATTCTTGCCTAAAAAACATTCTTTTAAACATCAGTTGGAGTTGCTAAAAAAAAACAGCTTCAGAACTAAACTGCTTTAGCTAATACTTATAGGCACTGAGCAACAAGAGTACATAATGACATACATTTTAGTCAAATCTTTTTTAAAATCATGAATATCTAATAGAAGAACCGACTAAAAAAGGGAAGTAAATAATAAGATAGGAAATATTTTGTGTAATTTGAAAGTTTTGCTGCAGAAGGTCTTTGCAACTATTTTTATTCCAGTTATCTTTTGTACTTCATCTGCCCTGTGGAAAAACAGATACCTCTGTGTCTCATAAAATGCCAAGACTATATAGTAAGGAATAAATTTACTAAATTCGTGAAGCAGTTTATATGATTGTTTAAATTCAAATCCTTTTTTTTTAGACTATATTTTCAGAATTTATCACTATCGAAATGTTATTTCACGGCAAAGCTTTAGAGGTCTACACTGCTGCCTACCAAAATATACAAAAGATTGATGAAGAAGAAGATATAGAGGTAAGACTATGTCTATCTAAGCTCAGTTCTTCTATTGATATGGAAATGTTTAAAAGAAAGCATTAGTTTGGGTAAAAATAAATTAGAACACTACATGGTTTAGATGTTATTGTATGCAGTTCCAAATAGCTGAACCTGTATGACTTTCTATTTATTTCTGTTTATTTTTTAACTGTTCAAATTAACCATGGTAGAGTTCCAAGGATTAATCCAAGGATTAATATCTAGTAAAACATAGAAATAAAGCCATTACATGAAATAATGTATCATTTTGACTAGTGATATGTCACTTACATGTACTAAAAATAGCATTTATTGATTTGAGCTAACATTTGAGTGTTTATGCCACAACACCCAAAGCTTGACATGCATTTTCTCTCTCACTCCTGTGATGTAGGTACTGTTATCATTCTCGTTTCACAACTAAAGAAACAGGTGTAGAGGTTTTAAGTAACTTAACTTGCCCTTGGCCACTTAGCTAGTAAATAGCAGAATCTGGCTTCTAACTAGTTTTGTAGGACTTAATCAGTAAGCTATGAAATAAATGTAGGTTTGCTTTGTACGGATAGTTAAATGCAAATAAATCTTACTGGCCAGCTAACATTAGAGCAATTAAATATCAAAGCCTGGTTTCAGCAAGCTCACCTGAAGAGTTAATGTCCTACAATATTACCTTCCAAAAGGGGAAAAAAAGGCAAAGTATTTTTGCTGAAATAGATATACTCTGTCTACAGTAGAAGTGAAAAAGGGCACGTACTCTCAAGATATAACCAGAATTTTGTATTAATAAGTGATAGAATTTGACAGTGTCTGTCATTTCGTAATTTTGAAGATTCCATTTTTTTTTTAACTAAAGTATCTATAAAGAGATCCCCTGGACCTTCACTTCCCACTACTCTACTGGTTCCAAGAAACTTGAATTCAGTAAAACCAGATTATAGCTTGGCCAAAATGAAGAAAAGTACATGTTTTAGTATGTGTATATACATTTTCCAGTGCCAAAATCTGATCTCAGTTTTACCTCAGTTAAGCATACATGATCGTATTTCTATTACTGTTTGGTAATAGATGGCTTAAGTGTCTATTCCCTCCAAATACTAAAGCTAAAGTTTCTAAATTTTTACTCCTTTTTATATACTATTTTTTTAAAAAGATCAAGCTTTTATCTGTAATTTGTAAAAGTAGCAAATGTTTATATAGTGATTACTTTGAACCAGCTACTCATCTATGCATTTTCATTGTATTATTTTAACCCTACCATCAACTTTAATAAAAGTATTTATTATCCTCACTTCTGTGGATGAGAAAACTGAGGCATGGTGAGGTTAAGGAACCTCCCAGAGGATCCCATAGCTAGTAAGTAACAAAGCTGGGAGCCAAACCCAGAAGTTTGACTATAGACATTGTATTTTTATCCTATCTATACCGCCAGAAGCATGGTTCTTGATGAGTGACATCAACCATTTCCTACAAGAAACAACACTACATTGAGTGGCAGGTTCAAAATTGATCCCTTGCTTTTCCTACCAGACTTAAGTTTCCTTTACAAGTATTTTCATTCTCCTTTTTCTAATACCCTTGACCCAATACACTTGTCACTAAAGTCACTAAAATTTCCTTCAAGCCCTTTGGACCCCAAGATTTTCCTTCTCATTCCAGAGGTCCTAGATGTCTTTTTTGTCACACCACTTCCTTTACCACTTCTCTTACCACTGTTCTTCATCAGCTAGCTAGGTAGCTTGTAGGATTCATTTAAAAAAATTCAAGATCTCAGGGCTGTGTGGTAGATTAGTTTTTGAGTATGAACTTCCCCATTTTTTCTAATGGGGCAGTATTGAGCAAGTTAACTTTTTCATGCTTCAGCTTCCTCATCTGTAAAATAGAGATACTTATAGTGCTTACCTCATAAAAAGTACATGCATCAACTGTTTATTGAGCACCTGTTATATGCCAGACAGCATTCTAAGTGCCAAGGATTTAGCATTATAAGAATTGGTCCAAGTTGTCAAAAAGCAGAAACTTAAAAGGAGTTCAGACATTTAAAAAATATACTGTGTAACTATTTACGTTTTATAATGTGAAGAAAAAAATATAGAAAGAAAAAAATATAGTGTGCTCCAAGTGTATGTGATGGAGGATTCTAAATAGTCTAGAGAATCAAAGAATGACTTCTTAATCAGAAGTTTGAGGGATAAGTAGGATACTTGGCAACAGCTTTCAGGCAGAGAGCTCAGATAGATACATATACAAAGGTCCTGAGATGTAATGAACTATAGGCCTAAGCTATCACTACGATGCCATACAGAAATTGTGGAAAGGAGAAGAGAGCAGTCTGGGGAAAGTTGTGTGGGACAAGTCAAAGTAAAATTACATCAAACAGCTACCAAGATGAGGAAGGACCATTTTAATACAAGTTTCTTGGAAACAAGTAGAGAAAATATGCAGAGAGGAACAGAGAAATAAGATGCTGTTCTTCTTAGATAGCAGTACTGACTTATTCAGGCAGCAGCTAATTTTTTGCATCTAGTTATCAGAAACCATCTTACCTGATTTGTTCTTCACATAAAAAGTACTGTCAGGCCCATATTCCCCTTCGAAAGATCACCTCTGTACATTCAGTTCAGAGCATATTCAGATCTTGAGACTCACTCCTAGAAGAGATCTTGGACCATATTGGAAATGCATTATTGCCAATAAATTAATATTCCTGTAAATCTGTTGTTTTGCAGTAGGAGACTAATATTCAACTGGTTTAGACTTTTACCCCAAGGGTTGTAAATTATCTTCCATTTCCCACTTTTATCTTTGCTAGAAAAGCTAAAAAAGGAATGTTGTTCTAACAAAAATATATTTCTTCCAAATACCAGTGGATTGAGTCGTCCAGTTTTGATATCATACCAGGATGTCTGGCACCAAAATATAATTGGGTCCTCAGTAAACTGTTCAATAACCTAATTACTAGCATGCCTGAATTGCCCTTAAACCAAGTCATACCTCTTGCATTAAGTTTCATCCCTTGATTCCTTTTGTGTCCTGCACTTCTTTAAGGTTTAAAGAAATGTGTAGAGACATCCCCTAGTTTGGGTCGTTTTTTCTCAAAACACCCAGATTAAGTTCATGTTAACATCATTCATTTACCAGGCTACTGTCTTAAGCTGGAAGGAACTGCAAAGATAAAACAAGGCTTCTTGCTCTAGAGGAACTTAAAACTAGTTGTAGAAACAGACATGTAATTACAAAACAGTGAGATAAAAGCTGTACTGAGGGTATAAACAACAGGAGCTACTGACTAGAGAACAGGGGAAAACAGAAAAAAGATGGCATTTGACTTGGCTCCTGAAGGATGAGTAAGTGCGCTGAAATTCCAGGCTGAGGAACCAGCACTGCAAAGTCACAATAGTATTACATGTTCTGCATATAGGTATATATGCTACAAGTGAAGTATAATGGGTAGGTTTGGGTGATTGTAAGCCTTGAATGTCACCTAAGGCATTTAGACTCTCAATAGTCAGGAGCCAAAGTTTTCTAGTAGAGAAATCATATTTTGGTCTGTAGTATGCTAATTCTAAGTAAGCTAAAGATGTATAGAGTCAATAAATTAAAATAGAACTACCTCAGGTGAGAAATTTAGGGAGAATGCCCAGGCTTCTAGCTTGGTCTAAGGTTTTGGTAATGTCTTTCACTGTAAAGGTGAATCCAGAGCTACACTGTCCAGTATAGTAGCCATTAGGCATATGTGGCTACTTAAGATTAAATTATACTTAAAAATTCAGTTTGTCAGTCACGTAAACATTTCCAGGGCTCAGTAGCCATATGTGGCCTTTTTGGACAGCACAGAACAGCAAGCATTTCCATCATCTCAGAAAATTCTATTGGACAGTGTTGGTCTAGAACAGAAGGTACTGGGGAGCATCAATATGGCTATCAGAAGAGTCTGCAGAGAATTGGTGGAAGGGTAGCCATTAAACACTACGTAGATCTTTCAGAGAAAGGTGGCAAAAAAGGTAACGTGGCCTAAGGGAAACCCTTTAAAACTATTTCAGGTATATGCCGTAGAAAAGGGGATGTGAAGAAACAGAGCAGGTAGCACATGAAGAGTTTAGTGACGGCATGCATGGAAAAGCAGCTTCAGGACAAGGTCAGCTGAGGACAAAAAGACACCTTTGGTGACAGCAAGACCAATTTCAGTGGAAGGGGAAAGCCTAATTGTCGTTTGTTGACAAATGAAGTAGAATGTTTGAGAAGTTTTTTAAACAGTAAAGTTATACCTTGAAGTAATTTTTTTTTAACGGATCTTGCTTGTTTGTGGGGGAGGAAAACTGGAGAAAGAGAGCTTTTGTTTGTTGAAGTTTCGCTAAAGGGAAAGTGCACCTTGGAGAGAATCAGAATGACATTTGCTTTAAAAAAGGAAAAGGATAGGGTGAAGAGTTGAGGGAAAAAAAGAGGGAATATGAAGAAATTCACATCTGACAGACTTGCCTTGTTTATGTTACAGAAATGGTGGAAAAGCTACAGGTAGGGAAGCTTAAGACCACAGTAAGATTTGGAACTACTGCTTTAAGGAAAAAGAACCGACAAGCGATGGCATTCCAGATCCTAGTGAGATTGGAATCCATAAATTAGAGTGGCTCCATCTACTCTTGTGATGTACTGTGAAAGCCACCAGTGAATTTAAACTGATAAAGAGTTGAGGATAAGCAGAACAGAAAGAATCAAAGGTGTGACTTAGTCTTCCCACTGGCTTGCATACTCTGAATGTAGGAACTTTTCACGTTTCACCAGCAAAAGCTCTTAAGTGATTGTTTCAGGGCCCGTCGTCATCTTAGGTGGTTCAGTAGAATTTTTTAGCTTACATCTTTCCAACTTAAATTTTTTTTTAATTTTTGTTTTAAATTTACAATAAATAAATGAAACTTTGTCCCCAGTGTGGGCCTCAAGGGGAGTTGCTTAAAAAAATTCAAAGCTAAGGGGAACTTAACATGATAAACTAAGGGGAACTTAACATGATTTTCTAGATTTCCATTGTTTAGTATCACTTTATAACGTTTTATCATTGCAACAGGTTTTCCGAAATTCTCTGTATCCACCAGATTATTCATCCCGTTTAGATATCGTAAGAGCAAATTCAAAGTCACCTCTTCAGAGATCACTGTCAGCTAAGTGTGTATCTGGAACAGGACAGGTGAGCTAGAAACCATAATTTAAAGGAATGTGAGGTGAGCTACTGCCTTTGGAATTGTTCAGTATTAAAAATGTTTCCCTTAAGTCACAGGACTTCGAATAACTTACCCTCTCTTACCCTCTTATGTAAAATAACAGAAGACTGCACTAGGTTCGGGCTCTTAATTCTTATATCATCTGTAACGTATTACTCTCTGAAGCAGAACACTTGGGAGCAGAGGTGGAAGGGACAGGAAAATGCTGATCTACGTTTGTTCTCTGGTACAGCATGAAGAGCAGATTCTGAAATCAAACTATTTAGGGTTTAAATCCCACTATCACAGCTTACTGGAAATGATACCTAAAAAGGGCTTTTGTTGAACATTCTCATAGATCCAGAAGCACATATCTTTAGGGTAAAGAATCAATTTTCTTTTCTTCTATATCCAGAAAGCCTGAAGTACCTGGTATCTAGAACAGGGAGGGGTCAACCACCTTTTTCTCTAAGGGGCCACACAGAAAATAGCAGGTTTTGTGGGCCATATGGTTTCTGCCCCAACCAAAAGCAGCCATAAACAATACATGAACAAACCAACAGTTGTAATAAAACTTTATTTACAGAAACGCCACAAACTGGGCTATAGCTTGCCAACTCCTGATTTAGAAAGCTATGGCCTTTTCCATATCTAGCCTTCAGAATTCAAAATTGAGCAAAATATTTTCAAAATATAACTTTCAGGTAAGTGTGACCCAGTACCTTCTGTTTTCATTTGATTCTCCTCTAGGCATTTATTTACTGCTTTTTATTTATGCATCTCTCCCCCTAACTAAATTATATTTTTATTATTCCAGTACTAAGTGCCTTGCACATAAATTCCATAAATCTAGTAGTATAGTACTATAATATTATAGTATGCAGAGTTTTGACCTTTTAGAGCTAATAATATCACCTAAGTTAGCCAAGATCTGTGTAGCACTTTAGAATACATAATCCCAGAGTTTCTCAACCTCAGCACTGTTGGTTACACTAGTTAAATAGATATTAACTTTGAGCCAGATAATTTGGAGGTGGGGAGGGAGGCAGGGGTACTGTCCTGTGCATTGTAGAGATGTTGAGCAGCATCCCTAGCCTCTACCCACAAGATGCCAGTAACACACACACAAACACACACCCCAGTTTTGACAATCAACAGTGTCTCCAGACATTGCCAAATGTCCCCTGGGAGGTATAGTCACCCTCAGAAAAGTTTGAAGCAGGACGACCCAAGTGGCAACAGTCAGGACTTAAAGCCAAGTAGTGAATTCAGATTCTCAACTCATTACATTTAAATCACACTACTTTTAAAGTTTAATATTTCAGTTGCCTAGTTGAAATATCCTTGTGTTTTTGCCATCCCTTTAATGACTCTCATTCAGATACCTGTTTTTTTGACCTAAGAACTGTTTAACTTAAAATATTTTTTGACATTTATAATATACGGAGACTATACTTTTCTCTGAAAGTCGGTTATTGAAGTACTGGTACCCAACTGGAATCAAATGGCTAATTTCACATTTTTCTTCAAAAAATAACATGAATGAAAATTTTTTGCATCTGTTTTCAAACCTTAAAATACAATAATTCATAGGGAATTTTCATTACTAAAAATTACTACTTATGGACATTTTTCTGAAATACTTGTTCTACGTGTACTTCTCTATCAGGGCGTATTATAAAGATACCAAGCATGTAAAAATATTTTTTAGTTAGTATTATTTAAAATGTTTTAACTTTTAACAGGTATCCACCTGTCGACTAAGAAAGGATCAACAAATAGAAGATGATGAAGAGGATGAAGACTTAGATGTTACAGAAGACGAAAATTAAATTTCTTAAGTAAACTGTGCATTTCCATTTTCCTCTTAAATGACTTGGAATCCAGAATGACTGAAACTGTAAAACTTTATACTGGCTGGAAATCCTACTGGAAATGGAGAAATTATTAAAGGAAATGTATGCTGACCAAAAATGAAGGTTTTAAAAAATATTACACACCAGTCATTTCAACATTCTGTCTAGCAGCATGTGATCTTTTTGTATAAGTTCCATTTTTTTAAAAAGATTATGTATGTCAGAAGTATTTCATATTAATGCATTATACCTAGTTGAGGTTACACTAGTTAAATAGATAACAACAACAACAAAAATCTAACAATTCCACTTGCTTCCTTTAGGTTAAGACACCATGCTTTCAATACCAGGAAAGGGTCCTAGATAGTCATTCTGATGAAATACAAATTCTGTTCCATAAAGCTTTAATCAAAAAGCCAAGTTTTCTTTTTTTACTTTTTTTTCACTTCTACTACAACCTGAAGTTTCACCATTCAATATATAAATTTACTTTTCAACGAGAGTATTATAGTCACTCTTAACAATAATAGGACACTAGGATATTGGTGTTTTACAACTATACATAAAGCATAAATTTTAGCTTTAGAAAGCTACATTCAGCTTGATTCTGGTTTTAAAACGAAGCCACTGTCATACTAAAGCGCTATATATGGCACTACATCTTTTGCAAAGCTATGATTTGGTGGAATGTTGCCCTAAAAAACATCATGGAAAACCATAAATCAGTAAAAATTCTATAAAACTTTTACCAGATTACCATCTAATCAATAAAAGAGTGTACAGTCACTCTGGTTCCTGAAAATATAAAACAATTTAATCAGAGCCTTTCAGTATGTCTGATGCTTTTATTCTTTGGATGGGGAATTGTACTTCTGTTGTTTCATAGATCCCAGTCAGGCATATAAAAATAAGGAAATGATCATTTGGGATTACCACAAAAAGATAACAGAAAAATAAAACTTTCCAGAAAGCTTTTTTGACTTTGTTATTCATGATTCTGTTCTTAACAAAGCACTGCTTCATGAAAATAGCCCTAAGTGATAAATTTACTTAGTTTTTAAGTAAAATATTCAAAACATTTTAAAATCCTAAATAATTTGATATTCTTAAAAAACTGAGGATATCACTGCATTTTTATTTTCTCAGTATTTAATCTTGGTATTTGTAGCTGGGAGAAAAAAAAAACAGTTCTAGTATTGCTCTTGCTGCTTAGGATAGCAATTCACTTCTCTTGAGCATCAGTTGCCCTATTTGTAAAGTTAAAATAGTGCCTGATATATAAAGCAATCAGTAAGTAATTCTGATATAAAATGTATGCTTTGGCTACTTCAAAAAAATATTCTAAGGACAAAAGGAATATTACACAAAATACTTTTGATGTCAAATTAAATTTTAGACCAGACGTAGGTTGGCAAACTCCTTAAAGGGTTACACAGTAAATATTTTTACAGTTTGTGAGCTGAGAGAGAAAATCAAGGCTATTACATAGGTACTTATGTAACCCTATTTAAAAATGTAAAAACCTCTTTTAGCTTCCTTATAAAAAGACAGGCTATAGGCGTCCATTTCTTATCTCCGAAATAGGTTTATTAGGGTTATTGGAACTAAATGATATAGTTAATTCATATGTAATTAAACATCATAAATACACAGTATCACAGCTCAGTAAATATTAGCTTACATTTAATACAAAGATGGAGGTGATAGGGTCACTGCTTAATAGGTGATATATGGACCAAGAGCCAATGCTCTTGACAAGTGTTTTCAGTAAGTGGTTAAGTGTGTGCTCCTAACACAATGATTCTTACCTATCTCTTGGTTGGGATGAAGTTTACTTTCTAGGCATGATCTATATTTTTCAGAATACCTCGAGTCAAAAGTGTTTGGCTTGGGCTTCCCTGGTGGCGCAGTGGTTGAGAGTCCGCCTGCTGATGCAGGGGACACGGGTTCGTGCCCCAGTCCGGGAAGATCCCACATGCCGCGGAGCGGCTAGGCCCGTGAGCCATGGCCACTGGGCCTGCGTGTCCGGAGCCTGTGCTCCGCAACGGGAGAGGCCACGACAGTGAGAGGCCCGCGTACCGCAAAAAAAAAAAAAAAAAGTTTGACTTTAAGATAATTAAAATGCCACTGGATATTAAACTAGAGAACCAATATGCCACTATACCTGATACATCTAGGAGAGGAAACAAAACTGGCTATGAGATAGATAATTATTGAAGCTGGGCGATGGGTATATGAGGATTTAGTACACTATTCTCTTATCTGTTTGAAATTGGTGGTGTGCTGGTAATTGGCTCTCTGGGGTGGAAAATGCCCTGATTTTCTGCATTTACCAATTTCCATGGTGTAAATACTCCTGCCATGGCCAACTTAAGTTATTGACATATCACTGAAGGCAGAGTTGGGAACAGATACGCAAAAATGGCTCCCAAGCAGTAGAAGCCAGCTTTCTGTAATAAACTTTTTAAAGTTAAAAAATATATTAAACCAAAGATTATGGAGTAAATTAACTATTCATATCAATCCATTAATTTTACAATCAAAATACAAAGCCTGTGTTTACTACTATTGTGATGGCCTCTTATCTACCACCACCATCCCAGCCTAGATTGAGAAGCAGTTCAATATTAAGTGATACTGCACTTTAAGCTTCATCTTAGCTTTTATTGATATATATTTAAGATGCATTTTTAAGTCTTCCCATATACTCCTCAAATAAATCATCTAAATAATCTCTGAGCAGTTAAAAATATCATTTCTTCCTACTGTCATTTTCCTAGCTGCTTGTAAGCTTACTAGTTTCAAGAGCCATACTGATGTGCTTTTCTGAACCAAATTTACCATTTTATTCATTCCACTAGCAAGAACGACACTCAACATAATTAAAAACACACAGAAACTTCTGTTGGTTTTTATTAGACTTCTTTAAATCACTAAAGATTAATCCAAAATACTTATAGCACTAACTGGCTAAATACTGACAAAATATTCTACTTCTGCCATACCCTATTATTAAATGACTAAACTACTGATATAAATTCAAACTTTATTCTTATTTGCTCACTGTGGGAAATATCTAAATCACAGAATTAAGGAAAATTAACTTTGTTTTATGTAAACTATAAAAGGCCAACCAAAGTCAAATCATGTTTCATAAGATGAACAGTTTTAAATTAGAAGCCAATACATAATGTTTGTCTCCCAGAGAAACCCTGGATGTTTTAGTTACTTTGTCTTTTATTAACAATGCTTGGGCATACAAATTTTACCTTTTCTTAATGCTATTTTTAAAGCAAAAATGGAGGTAAGAAAATATCCTTTACTCTTGAAAATATTTTTAGCATGGTCTTACTAAAATTAAAAACAGCATTTAACAAAGTTAGCAGGCAAAAGTATTAAGAGCATGAACTGGAGTGTGTAGTCTGTCTGGGTTGAAACTGGCTCCATGATTTACTAGCTATGACTTTAGGCAAGTAACTTAAACTCTCTGAATTTCATTATCTCATTTGTGAAATAGAGCTAAATACTCTTAAGCTTCTTAGGGAATAATTAAGATTGACATTATGCATGTAAAGTACTTATACTGCCTAGCACATAGTAAGTGCCCAGTGTAAGCATTAACATTATGATGGTATAGAAAACCAAATCCAGTATTTGCAAAATGTCTACACTAAATGTCAAATATCAAAGAAGTCAAAATTCAATCTCACAAAAGTCGTTATATTTAGTCATTGAGTCTTTGGATAAAAAGTTTTGAAATTAGGAAATGAGAACCTAATTTTAAAAATACAAGTTATATGAATCATCAGTAAATTCTTCCTAGAAACACAAACTATGTCCATTTATCAGATTCTTCCCAGCATTAGCCTGAAAGTCCCCTTGTACCTATAATTACTTTTTATTTTTTTTTGTCTTTAAGTATTTTGAGTAAGTCTTATCAGTTTGGTTGATGAGATGTTGGAAGAAACCACAGAACTATACACAGCACTAATACACTATTATTACAGAATGTTTGGTCTCTCCTGTCATAAATATTACCTTATACAGCTGTTGGAAACCTTCATAAAAGAAGCTATAATTCTTTTTTCTCTTTATACAAATACAAGTTAGTTGGTCTATTCAGTTGCAATTTTTTTTATTTTTATAAAATCTTGAAAGTTATGATCATCGAAGTTTTAAGAATTTCCTAAGCTTTTTACATAAGTAAACTTCAAGTTCACAGTCTGTCAATTTTGAACTATTAAGGGGAGGCTTAACACAGTAATATCTCAGACAAGGAAGAGGGCATTAATTCTGCAGGCAGTTAGCAATGAAAATGCTAACCCTGAACAATCAGTCACTGACCATTTCCTTATACAGTTTGAGTAAAAAGATGCAGACCACAGAATGGAAACAAAAGTGAATATAAAACTTATCTTCCCCAAATACAGTTCTACTATACAAGTTTTGACGTTTACCCATGACATCAACAAAAATTAATGCACTCAGGGAATTAGTTCTCTCCCCCACTGGTCAAAAAAAAAAAGCCATATATATTTTTAAGTTAGAAAAAGTGAACGGCAATTTGCAAGCAAAAGAAAACCAGATTCACGTTCTACTATTTACATGTGTTCTATTCACAGGTCAAAATTAAAATGTTTCTTTTCATTAGTAAAAAATAAACACAAAAAAAATGCATTTTACTGCATCAATACTGTGGGGAGGTAATTCTGAATTTAGAAATGCTCTCTAGAGCAAAATTAACTTAACTTTGCGGGGGCCAACTGGCCTATCATTCAGATCTTTAATAGCAGCCATAGCTTCATTGTAGTTTATCATGGCAACAATGGCTTCCCCTGTAGGTAATCCTTGCTCGTTATACTGTATTGAAACTGAATCAGGTATGATTCTGTAACCATGGAAAAAGTCTAGAATTTCATTAACATTAGCTTTAAATGGAAGATTCATTATCTTAATGGGTGTTACTCTACCTGAATTACAATTTAATTTTGGATCAGGCATAAATCTCCCCTCAGGAAAACTTCCCATATTACGCTTTCCAAAATCAAACTTGCCACCTTCTGGGCGACCAAAATTCACAAAAGGGCGATGACTTCTAAAATCATCAGGGGGGCTCCTAAACTCCTCACCAGGAACTCTAAAACTGTCAGTAAGTCTAGGGTCCTCCTCTGGAGCTTCCCTGAGGTCTTCCTCCGGGAGCCGCCTGAAGTCCTCATCAGAAGGGCTTCTAAAATCTTCCTCCTGGGGACTCCTGAAGTCCTCATCAGGAGGGTGCCTAAAGTCTTCATCTGGAGGGCCCCTGAAATCTTCATCCAGTGGGTGCCTAAAATCTTCCTCTCGGGGGCGCCTGAAATGCTCCTGGGATGGCCGCCTGAAATGTTCCTGAGGCGGCCGTCTGAAATGCTCCTGGGGTGGCCTTCTGAAATGCTCTGGGGGCGGCCGCCGGAAATGCTCCTGAGGTGGCCGCCGGAAGTGCTCCGGAGGCGGCCTCCGGAAATGCTCTGGGGGTGGCCGCCGGAAGTGTTCCGCAGGTGGCCGCCTGAAGTCCTTCTCAGGAGAACGCCGGAAATCCTCCTCAGGAGACCGCCTGAAGTCCTCCTCGTGGGGCCGCCTGAAGTCCTCCTCAGGAGGTCGCCGGAAGTCTTCCTCTGGAAGTCGCCTGAAATCCTCCTCAGGGGGCCGCCTGAAGTCTTCCTCAGGTGGCCGCCTCCATTCCCCCGGGGGAAGCCGTCTGAAGTCCTCCTCAGGAGGCCGTCTCCAATCCTCCTCAGGTGGCCTCCTGAAGTCTCCCTGGGGGGCCCGCCTCCAGTCCTCCTCAGGGGGTCTCCTGAAGTCTTCCTTGGGAGGCCGCCTGAAATCCTCCTCAGGTGGCCGCCTCCAGTCCTCCTCCCGAGTGTGCCTGAAATCCTCCTCCGGAGAGTGTCTGAAGTCCTCTTCCCAAGGGCGCCTGAAGTCCTCCTCAGGAGGCCGCCTGAAGTGTTCCTCCCGAAGGCGCCTGAAGTCTTCAGGGGAGTGCCTGAAATCCTCCGGGGAATGCCTAAAGTCTTCTGGAGGGCGCCTTTCAGGAGGTCGGAAATCCCCCTGGGGATGCTTGAAATTGTCCAGTTGCCTCAAGTCCTCTTGCTGATGCCTAAAGTTTTCAGAAGGGCCAACCGAGTATAATGGTAGATCATTTGAGTCAAATGAAAGGGAATGATCATCTCTATCACATGACTGTGAATGGTCATGCATTCTCTCACTGGACATTGAAGAAAAATTTACACCAAACTCCCGCATTTGTACCTCAGATATGAGCCTTAACAATACCTCTGTCCCCAAGAATCTTCGTCGGTTTAAACGTTCAGCTTTCATGGCCTGTTCTTCTGATCTGAATTTCACCAATGCTTCTCCTAGACCAACTCCCTTGTCATCATAAAGCAAGTAAATGTCATCCTCAGCAAGAGAAAAGTCTGCAAAGAACTTCTGCACTTCAACTTTTGTAACATCAAATGGAAAATTTCTTATATATATGCACAGTTTCTGGCCAGAATAGCCTTCTTGAGAGTATTTTTGTGAAACGTGTCCAAGCCTCTCTTTCTCTGTTGACGCTGGTCTTTTCTTTTCATAACATTCAATGAACTTCAGCATCTGTTTTCTAGAAACTGGATCAATATGAACTGGACGATACTGTAAAACAGTCTTATGTAAACCCAGAGCAGTGTTATAGTCTTTCAGAGTCTTGAACATCACAAAGGCATATCTTGTTCTTCTTTCATCCTTATATAAAAACCTAATCTGTTCATTAGTCAGATCAGTATCTCTAAAGAAATTTCTCAAATCTTTTTTGTTAATACTTAGGGACAGATTTTTTAAGTGAACATAAAATCCAAGAGGAGAACGAGAACGTGTTCTTCTGGGAGACTTTGAATGAGATCGTTTCCAAAAATGTCTATCATTAATTCCTCTTGGTGGAGAATGTTCTTCAGTCCTCATAGAAATGTCACCCTCCTTAACTGCATTACCTCCAAACTCAATCCACTGTTGTTCCGAGCCTTGCATTACTTCAATAAATCTTGAACCCATAAAACTTCTATGACATTTAAGACCTCCTGAAGCATCAATACATGAAGCAAATTTTACTATGGCATCACCATTATTTCGGCCATCATGATGCTTTAAGAAAATTACTCCATCCACACACAAACCAGAGAAAAAGACACGTACATCATCTTCGTTTACTAAGTAAGGCAAGCCTCGTAGAAACAAGTAAGGATTCTCTGCCTTCAATGGCCGTGTCTTTCTTGGCCTTAAATCACCTTGTCCTGTACCATTAGTATGAAACCCAGCATCTTGATTAATCGGAGAGCCATATCCAGAATTACTTGCTTCTTCTTTAGTAGCCTCAACAAAATTAGATAAGCTGCCAACCCCTGGTGCCCCAGATCCTGGTCTCTCTCGTCCCATGCGATCAGTTCTTTTCATTTCTATAGTCTTCTGCATTTCTGCCTTACTACTAAGAAAAAGCTCTACAGATGAATCCTTGATAAACCCTCCTGAACGACTTACGGCACGTCTTGCATCTTCATCTGTTGCAAAAATAATAAAAGCCTCCCCAACTTCCCCTCCAATTATATGCACTCCTCCATCAGGAATAGTCAATCCCGTGAAGAAGTGACGAATATCCACAGGCCCCGCAATAAAAGGAAGCCCCAGTAAACGGATGACTACAGCCATGCTGAGCTCAAACCACAGCAATAATGACCTGCAGACAGAAAGGTACACATAATAGCAAGTCTTATTTTTGAAGTACCTAATCCCAAACTAAGCTTAATAGTTACTTGGTTCCTACCTTCTTCAGCATTTATAAATGAAAATAAGACATGAGTTCACAAAGATATTGACTGTATCTAATTCTTAAGAAAAAAAAAGGAATAAACTTTCTCCCAACTAAACATACAAATAAATAAACCAGCTACTTTGAAGAAACATTTCCTATCACCTAACCTATACAGTATGAGCATCAAAAACATCACATCTTCTTTGTAAGTCTGCCAAGTGCTACTTCACAAGACCAAACAATTTTCAGACGTATCTTCTACTGAAACATGGGAGAGAGCTTTGGTGATTAAAGAATTTTACCAACCACAACGAATTTTACATACTTAGAAAAGACATCTATGGTCAGTATATAATTGCTGCTCATGATAATAAACTGCTTACCACTAGTGCATCACTGACCAGACATAAAGTACAGAAGCCATATGTACCTAGATGTACTATTCTACTTTGCATTTTTTTTTTTGTCAAGCTTCTGTGAAACGCCTTAAGCTCTGGGTATCTTACCTTTTTTTATTTCTTGGAGACCTGTTAATTCTGTAAAAGCAACTTAACTGTGGAAAGAAAATGAAATATAATTAATCCTTGGACCCTGCAATTTATCTTAAACAACGCCAGATTAGGATATTCACTTCAGAATTACCTATTAAAAGTGAAGCAGTATAAGGAAGCACAACTAAGGGCATTACAAAATGGTTATCTTTGTTCCAAGGGGAAATTAATCATCCTTCAGCAAAAAGAAGGTAGAGATTCCAAGTAGACATCGGCAAATTATTTAGAAACAAAAAACCTGAAAATTTAACAATCGGTCCTTGATTGGAAGTGACACGAGGAAAAAGGTGATGGACATGTTATATATTTTGATTGGAGTGTTGGTTATATGGTTGTATAAATTTATCAAGGCTAAATGAATTCTATCCTTAAGGTCTGTGCATTTCACTGTATATGAATTTTATATCCACTTTAAAAAAAAAAAACTGTTCTACAAGTAAAATGACAATTTAACACCCAAAATTCCCAAAACACCTTCTATTCATTTCCACCTATGAAAAGACCAACATCTAATTCATTATGTCCAACTCTCCTGCAAATCTCCTCCCTTTCAAAACATAAGACCAAATCAAATTAATAAATGATACAATGAACACGAATGTTTCAAATTCAAAAACCAATTTTTAAAGCAATAAATCCAAGACCAATGGCTACCATTTGGACACAATTTTACGTTCTACATATACACCTCACATTTCTAAACATGGAACCAAATTTCCTGATTCCACTATAATTAAGACAAATAATAAAATATCCCTAAAATCTAAAATCTCAATTACTACTACTCTTATACTCAACTATTGCTACTCCTTATCTTAAACTCCTAAAAAACTATTAAAATTCATCTTAAGCCAGAAAGAAAATATTCAGATAAACACAGAATCTTATTATGCTAATAAGTTTATTCCATTTCAAACAACTATCCTGCATTCTACCGAGGAAACCCAAATGACATTGTAGAAAGGTAAAAATATAGTAAGAATATATTAGTTTGGGGCTTCCCTGGTGGCGCAGTGGTTGACAGTCCACCTGCCAATACAGGGGACACGGGTTCGTGCCCCGGTCCGGGAGGATCCCACATGCGGTGGAGCGGCTGGGCCTGTGAGCCATGGCCGCTGAGCCTGAGCGTCCGGAGCCTGTGCTCCGCAATGGGAGAGGCCACAACAGTGAGAGGCCCACGTACCGGAAAAAAAAAAAAAAAGAATATATTAGTTTGGAATGTTTGGGGATATCAGTATTAACAACTGAAAAATCTCAATTTAATATTCCTTAAGGAAATTACATCTAATACTTTCAGAGGTACCCAAACAAAGTAGTCTAAACCAAGTAAGTTTTTAAGACCTGCTAAATTAATGATTATAAGTTTATGTTTTTAGTGTGCAAATAAAGGTTTTAATTCAGTACTTACACCTAAGTACCACTCATCCACAAAAGTGGTGTCTGAAAACATGTTCTTTGAGGTCTGCAAGGCTTATTTTCCTTTGAAAAATGTCCAAAGATTACTTTTTAAACTACAAGCTAAACTAACAAGGATAGCAAGAAATTAACTGGCACATTTTACACATCTGAATTATCAATGCCAAACTGATATTAAAAATATTAATTAGTTTTACTATAAAATATTTGCATGGTATATGGGGGAGGGGCAGAGGACATATGGGAAATCTTTGTACCTTCCACTAAATATTACTGTGAAACTAAAAAACCGTTCTAAAAAACAGTCTATTAGAAAATACTGCACTGTCTCCCCAACCCCACACCCACCCCCACCCCCGCCAAAAAACGTGTATAAGCTTAGTTTCTTCAACACACCAACATCCACACCAACATTTTAACAAAAACTACAAATGGCTTCTGAAATAGTTGTCCACATTACTGTTCCAAGACTCCTTCCTATGCAAAATGACTTAGCTCCTTTTTTGCTTTTAAAATATTTTAGAAAGCAGTGTAATAACATCATTTTGTCCCTCCTAAACTTTTTTAAAAATTCAAAAGGGAACAGAAATATATCTACAGAAAAAGCTGAGAACATTTCACAGAATAATTAATGCCAAATACAAAAAAAATGTCTTATAGGGGCTTCCCTAGTGGTGCAGTGGTTGAGAGCCCGCCTGCCGATGCAGGGGACGCGGGTTCGTGCCCTGGTCCAGGAAGATCCCACATGCCGCGGAGCGGCTGGGCCCGTGAGCCATGGCCCCTGAGCCTGCGCGCCCAGAGTCTGTGCTCCGCAACGGGAGGAGCCACAACAGTGAGAGGCCCGCGTACCGCAAAAAAAAAAAAAAAAAAGTCTTATAATTTATCCTCCCTAATTTGTAAACAATATTCTAAGTAGTTCCACAAGTACAAATTCGTGAATTGCAATTCAAGTAGAATATATAAAATGTTTCTTCTAATTTGCCACAAATATAACTATTGCTTAAACTTTTCTGCCCTTGAGATAGAAAAGTAATGTACCATTTATCCCTCTAAAAAACACACCTAGGAGACCACCTATAAGAAACTAGCTCTGAAAATGAGCATCTTTCCTGTGGTTCCCATGTTATTTCCTTAAGCAAATTCCCCAGAAATTCTATTCTTAGAATATTACACAAAAAAAGTAAAACACAGAAATACCCTAAAATACTCTACACTTAAAATTTTTCTACTTACGAATGCAACAAAAGTATTTTTGTGGCTGTGTTGGTTTGAAGACAGTGATCTGTTACAACTTCTAACCTATGAAAAGAAGGAAGTGGGTCCTTAAGAGCTCATTTAAGGGCAAGTCGCTGAAATTAACAAGCTCATTTTAAATAATTTTGCTAATTTTATCCAACGATTCATCCCACTTAATCATCATTATCACAAAAAAAAACCCACGAAATGTGCATTCTTCTCATCAAGACTGAAAGGGAAAAGGGAGGAAGGTTAAATTTAAATGGTATTATTTCAGATCCATTTATTTTAACTAGAGAATAGCAAGTCATTTTCCAGACATGGTGAGGGGGAGAACACACTGCCACTATTTCTTAAAACCTAAAGTTAGGATGAAGCACATTTGAAGCACAAACGCAAGAGTTTCCCCTGCAGAAAATAATCTACCCCAGTCCACAATGATTCTTTATGACGATCTGCCTTTTATCCTTTTATAATGTAGATGGTTAAAATAAAAAACTAAAGGCATGACGACATAGAGCCAAGTCCCCAGTAGGAACCGTAAATGAAGATGAATCCACACGGCACAGGAATTCCCATAACATCCGTCATCCTCAAACGGATCATCCGAAGGCATTGCTTCTATAGCCCAAAGCCTTTGTCCATACTCCCAGGGGTCAGAGCTTCCTTCTTTCGCACCAGGCCAAAGTTGCTACGTGGGATCCGATGCTGTAGCCAGACCTTCAGCCAAAAATCAGCCTTCATATTAACCTGGACCGCCCAACCTCCATGCCTTTCCGTTACACCGTCCCAAGGGCAAACATTCCGCCCTAACTCGCCAAAGCGTGAACTGTCCCCAAATCTACCTGAAACACTTTGGCTCCCCTCAAGCCTAATGAGCCAGGCCTTCAGCGCTTTTCTGCCACCGCTGACTACGATGACATAGCAAAGAAAAAAAAATACCTATGCAATCCTTCGAGATCTTCACTCTCAAGCAGACTGGCAAGTGCACACACACCACCACATGGACGGGGGAGTCGGTATTTAGCAAGGAAAGAGGGTGCCCTAACGACAGAAGCTACGCTAGTTCCTGGCGCGGCCCCGCCTTTCCCTGTGCTTCCGTCCCGGCCGCCAACCCCTCCCAGCCCCCGGCGCCCCAGGGGTAACTGCTTCGCACTTGGCAATAAACACACACCGCTGCTGCCGAGTCGGAACCACAAAGCTGGTGGCGGGGGGCACTCCTCGTCGCAGCAGCCTCCCCAAAACAGGCAGACCCCTCAGTGAGCCTAGAAGAAGATGGCGCCCACTCTCCCCTCTGCTCCGGACAAACGGACGTACAGTTTGTCTGCCCATGCGCTCTCCAGGCGTAACCCACCACCCCGGCGCCCCGGCCACGTTTGCGCACGCGCCCAGACGCTCACCTACTTCCCGTCGTCCAGGGAAGGGAGGTGGCTCCCAAGAGCGCGCTCGCTCGCCCTGGAGTTGCTGAGCTCCTGCGCATGCTCAGATTCCAACCAAGCCGGGAACTTCAACAAGGGACAGGAGAGAGCTTCTGAGACAAAGTTCGGGGTTAACCCGTTGCTGCGGTGAGAGGCTTCAGTAAATAACAGCCCAAATACACTGGACAAACGTTCGTGATTCCCAGGAGTTAAGAAAAGAGACGCAAAACCGGAGAAACTTTTGCGATTTCTTCATCTTTTCAGCGCTGCAGTTATGTGTTCTAAGCATCTAACGAAAGCCTCTTTGTAAATACTTTTAAAAGACCAGAAAAATGTTAGTGTTGCTGCCTTAGATGTTCCAGGTACAGTGCCAACATCCAAGGGGCTTAATAAGTGCATACATACTCAACTTTAGGGACATTTATGAAGTCTGTAAATGTCTTTATACAGTTCTTCCTACCTTTGGGTTTTTTGAAACAGAACACATAAGCCAATTTTGCAAATTGGGAAGCGAAAAGCACAGTTACAGGCACGTTCTGTGGTGCCTGCTTTGTAAGAACTGGTGAACAACCTTGTGTTTTATTATTTGCAAGTAACAAAGCAGCCCACCACGTTTTATAATTACAGGATACATTTATGGGTGGATTCAAGGCTCACTAAGAAACTATTACTTTAAAGCATTGTTACATATGAGAGAAAAAAATGAGTTTTCAATATCTCCTCTCCCTGCAAAATACCCATTCTCTTTGAGAAAGAAGAGGTAGTTTAACAAGTGAATAAAAGGTGGTTCTCTGAGTGAGCCACCATTTACTCACTTGGGCAAATTACTTAGCCTCTCTATGCCTCAGTTTCCTCATCTGTAAAATGGGGATAATATTAGTACCTGCCTCTTAAGGTTGCCAGAAATGTTGAATGAGCAAATATATGTAAATATCTGAGACTACATAAGTATTAGTGACTTGTTTCAAATGTCAAGGTGATCCCATAGACAAGCAGCAGATGTCACCTCAGGGAGCTAGGCTCAATGAATAGGCAGCATTTACCTTGATTATTTCCAAAACTCCAGGGTTTGGTCCTAGCCTAGCAAGCTCAAGAACCTGAATTTTAAAACTAACATCTATTGAGAGTTTATTATGTGCCAGCCCCGGTGTATTATCTCATTTTATTCTTACAACTACTTTTAGAGGTAGATACTATTATTTTTCCTATTTTACAAATAAGAGAAACTGAGGCATAAAGGATTGCATAGCTTGCCCAAGGTTACAGAGATAGTATTAACCAGGAATTGAACCCTAGTTGTGTGCTTCCAGAGAACACTGCTCTGAATTATACAGGGAGAGTATGCTATCTTCTGAGGCAGACTCCATGTAAACAAGCACACAGAAACAATGCTCCAAAATGTCAATATTGTCAATATTAATTCACAAGAAGAAACACTAGTAAAGTGAAACTGAGATCAACTCAGGCTGACCAGCACTTTATGGCTGTAAACACTCTCTATATGAAGTCAAATGATGAGAGGGTTGTTTGCTAAGCATGAAAATAGAACATGAGTTATCTAATGTCAAAAACTGTTTTTCAGTTAAGGGTACCTAAGAAACCCATCTAACCCATCTTAACAAAAATAAAGCTGTCATTTAATGAGCACTTACTATAACGCTCATCTGAGCAAGTGTGCTTAGATCAGACTCCTTCCCTTGGAGAGGCTTAGACAGATAATGCCAGCTGCCCTTGTTTTTCAAAGATGACCATCCCCCTTCTAGTCACATAGATTTTCTCCGAACAGAACAATATAGTGAATGGCTGTTTTTTTCTAGTCTGCCTTCTGCCTTTCTCTGATGACTACACCATTACAACCAAAAGAAGAAAATTCCAGTCAAGGTAATTGAGTTTACCTATATGGTATTCTGGCTATTGAACAGTTTCTTGAGCCTTTAGTGTGTCAACACGAAAACATAATCGTTTTAGAAAACAGAAAGAAAGTTTCTGGAACAGCGAAACAGAAGACTATGCCCTGAAACATGGTAACCACACCGAGCCATGACCACTCTTTGGCTCTGCCTGGGCAATTGGTCAACTTTTCTAGGCATGTTACCACAACTACAGCACTACTTACCCTCCTGCATGATTTTTGTATCAGTCAGTTTTCAGCTGTCCTTTCTAGGTCTTCGGCATCCACAAGAACAGCCTTTCATCACTTGCTCTCAGAGTTCCTCCATCTTCTAAATTCCAAGGACCCTCTTGCAAACCCTGACTTCCATTCAATTCAACTGGTATTTATTGAGCATGGACTGTGTGTCCAGAACCTTGCTAAGGCTCCTGAAAGACAAAGCTGAAGAAATCACGGTCCTCTTTCCTCAAGAAGCTCATACTGTAGCAGAAGAGACAAGCCCACATGTGCAGCCAGTCATCCCATACAGGAGGACATGTAGAGCATAGGAATTAGGACCATGGGCTCTTGGATCAGCCAGATTCAAGTATAAACCCCAGCTCTTCCACTTCATGACTATGGACAAATTCCTTATCCTTAAACTTCTCCATTTGTAGAGGAAGTTAACAGTACCCACCATGCAGGGCCATTATGAGGACTAAATGAAATAATGCTTGTAAAGCATTTAGAACAGTCCCTAACACACAGTAAACTCCATTACAGTTGTCCCTCGGTATCCTCAGGGGACTAGTTCCAGGACCCCTTCAGATACCAAAATACAGGGATACTCAAGTCCCTTATATAAAATGTCATAGTTTTTGCATATAACCTATGCACATGCTTCTGTATACTTTAAATCATCTCTAGATTACTTATAATACCTAGTACAGTATAAATGCTATGTAAATAGTTGCCAGTATGTGGCAAATTAAAGTTTTGCTTTTGGGAAATCTCTGGAATTTTTTCCCAAATATTTTCAAACTGCAGTTGGTTGAATCCACAAATGTGAAACCCACGGATATGAAGGGCCAACTGCATAACTTAGAAATCAAGAAAGTAGGCTCAGAAATCAGAATACCATAGTTCCAAGCCTAATTCTGCCACTTGCTAGCTGTATCATTTTAGTTGAAGAACTTCAGTTTCTTCACCCATCAAATGAAGATAACAATAGTAGAGTTGTGTAGATAAAATCATCTTTATATATAAACATTAAAGACCCATAGTAAAGCACCAGGAAAAGCATATAACATGAAAATCTTACATGTCTCTCTGGTGGCCTGTATGCTCCTTTCCAGTTTGTCCTCTGCAGTGGTTCTCAGGGGCTCACCTACAAAACCTCCAGGAATCACTGGAGCACTGTATGGATACTACTTGTTAAATAAAGGAAGTTGCTCAGTTGTGTGTAACAGAAGTCAGATCCGAAAGACTTAACAGAATCAACAAATGAATGATGTGTGGTCAATTAGAATTGAACAGGACCCCAGCATTCTAACTTGGATAACTTCTTGCCTGATGTAAATGAGAGTCTTGTCTCCATGGTAGAAATATGGAGGAGACTAAGATCCTGAATATTCTATGGATGCTATAGTTAACAAAAAGGAGGCATGCAGGAAGGGTACTGGATAAAATCTCTGGGTTTCAGTGATGAAGCTATGACCCCCAAATCTCACTGTAGAACCTATTTCTAGTGAACAGGCAGGACCATGTGTGAAACAGGATGTCTCCTTCTGCTTAGGCTTCCTTTCCCTGTGTTCCATCCAGTCCCAGGAACATAAAACAAAAGGAGGAAGCAAGAGGAAGACCTAAGAGTCTACAGAGAAATTCTGAAGAGAGAACAAAAGGAGAAAACGAAAAAAAAAAAAAGAGAGAGAGGGAGAGAGAGAATCCAGAAGACCTTGCATTGGAAAAAGCAGTCTCATGGAGCCCTCACTCAACTGCATAAGAATGAACCTTGGGTCTGGAACACTTCCTTACCAAGGGTTAAGGAGCCCACACAGACTGTGCGTGGTTTATTACCTTGTGTGGGAATATGTTTCCTTGTTTCAATCTCAATGAGTACTCTTTTGTCTCTGCTTAAAGCATGTGCCTCATATGGTACCTGACCAACCCCACTGTTATGACTGTCCTCTAAGGTGAGGGAACAGGGTTCCTTTCACTGCAGCATTAATGGGTGCAGCGCCTAGGCTAATTACCCTGTATCAGCAGCAGGGAGAGACCCTCTAGCTATGGGGTGCAGATGCCCACTATTGAAGCTGAGCTTGCTGTGCCTCTTCTCTATGTAAGTTAAGTGCTGTCCCATCCAAGGCTTGACTGCATTGTATTTTTTCTTTTTCTTTTTTTTTTTTTTTGAAACTCCAATCAATATCAAGATGCAATAGGCAGAAGTGTTTGGAGTTTTCCCCAGGATCAATAATTGGTGCATTGTACTCTGCTTGACACCATGCCATGTGGACACCAAACAATTCTGTCTGAAAGGACTATGGCCAGAGGCCTCGTGGTCTAGGTCTAACCCACATTGGTCCTCTGCTCCCTTCCCAGGGATGAAATGAGGGAAGAGAGCATTGAGCTCCTCGTAGAGTTCGGAAGATGACAATAAACTAGAGAATGAGGGAATGAAGCAAGTTTTGATCTTTTCCATTTCAACACATGTGTATTAAATGTTTATAATGTATTACACACAACTCCAGGAGACAATGGTGAACAGAAATGGACATGGTATTTACTCTCGTGAAGACTATAGTTCAGGAGAAGAGAGAAAACTAGTGAAAGAACTATTCAACTAAATGTAAATTTACGACAGGGCTAAGAGCTGTAAAAGGGAAATACATGTTCCTCTGACAGTATTTCATAGGAGGGCCTGGCCTGCTCATGGAAGTCAGGAAGAGAAGTGACAGATGAGCTGGAAGGAAAGGAAGAATTAACAAGGTAAAGGGAAATTGCTGGGAAGGGGAAGGGAGGAGAGGTGGTGCAGGCAGAGAAGTACACAGGCTCAGTGGCAATCAGAGAAATGAAAGAAGACCAGTGTGGGCAGAGTGCACAGGACAATGAAAGGCTGCAGGAAGAAGTCAGACCCTGCTGGGGGTTACGGTTCATGTTAAAGACTTTGAGCTTTCCAGTGGAAAACCAATGAACTATTTTCAACAGAGAGGTGACATACTACACTTGCATTTCAAAAGATTACTCCAGCTGAGGTCTGGAGAATGGATTAGACTGTGGCAAGAGTATGCACATGAAGACAGGTCAACAGGTTATTTCGACTTCCAGTTTAAGGTGACAGTTTGAACTGTAGTTATTTTCACTCCTTTCAGAAATCCAAATAAAATATCAGAAAGGGAACTTTCAAAGGATTTCTGACAAGAATGAAGATGATACGGTAGGAGACAACAGCAATAAAACTTTGCAAGCCAGAATGAGATGGATAGGTGATCGTTTCCTTTGTGAATCCAAGAGGATTCTGAATTGACAGTGAAAAAAGCTAAGAAGCAACCTTATATGCACCAAATAAGTCCTCAAAGGCTTAAGAGGCCTCAATATCTTCTGCTGGGGAAGGAAGTGAAAACAGAGTTGATTGAACATCAATTTATAAAGCACTGAAGACATGCACTTAAGGCTCTTTCCTTCCAGTACAAGAAACCTGTCTCTCCCCCACTATAGCAGAAGATTGAAGGTTTATTCTCTGGAGAGAGCACGACTTAGGGACAATGGGTACAGATGAGATCAGAGGCTCTATATAGAAAAGAAGGGCATCATGTGAATGATGAAATTGAATGATGAAACTCACACTCTCTTTCCCCACTAAAACTGGTAACCAAGCTTAAATCCTTCAGGGAGAAGATTATTTCTGGGGAATTCAATCAGCACAACAGGGGAGCAACTACTAAGTAAGTGTGGGGGAAGACTAAAGACATTTTCAGATATCCAAGGTCTCTAAAATGTCCATCTTATGAACTCTCTCAGGAAGCTGCTGAAGTATGTGCTCTGCCCAAAGAAAGAAGTAAACCAGGAAATAAGAGGATATACAATCCACTAAGCCTGAGATCTCTCTTTCCCTCTTCCAGCTTAATAGAGTGCATATTCTCTTCAATCTTGGTTTACTCCCTTAAGGAGAGATCATATAATATAGTGGTTAAGAACACGGATGCCTGAGGCAACAAAAACAAAAATAAACCAGTGGGACTACATCAAACTAAAAAGTCTTCTGCACAGCAAAGGAAACCATCAATAAAATAAAATGGCAACCTACCAGATAGGAGAAAATATTTGCAAATCTTATATCTAATAAGAGTAACTATCTGAAATATATAAATCACTCATACAATTCAGTAGCAAACTCCCCCAAAAATCCAATTTTAAAAAGGGCATAAGATCTGAATAGACATTTATCCAAAGAAAACATACAGATGGCCAACAGGCATGTGAAATGGAGCTCAACATCACTAACCACTCAGGAGATCCAAATCAAAACCACAATGGGATAACACCTCACACCTGTTAGAATGGTTATTATCAAAAAGACAAGAAATAAGTATTGGCCAGCATATAAAGAAAAGAGAACACTTGTAAACTCTTGGTGGAAATGTAAATTGGTGAGCCATTATGGAAAACAGTATGAAGGTTCCTAAAAAATTAAAAATAGAACTATCATATGATCTACCAATTCCACTTCTGGGTTTTGTTTCGTTTCATTTTGTTTTGTTTTGTTTTGCAGTACGCGGGCCTCTCACTGTTGTGGCCTCTCCCGTTGTGGAGCACAGGCTCCGGAAGCGCAGGCCCGGCAGCCATGGCTCACGGGCCCAGCCGCTCCGCGGCATGTGGGATCTTCCCGGACCGGGGCACGAAACCGTGTCCCCTGCAACGGCAGGCGGTCTCTCAACCACTGCGCCACCAGGGAAGCCCCCACTTCTGGGTTTTATCTGAAGAAAATGAAAATACTAACTCAAAAAGATATATGCACCCCCATGTTCACTGTAGCATTATTTATAATAGCCAAGATATGAAAACAACCTAAGCAACCATCAATGGATTAATGGATAAAGAATTTGCGAGATATATATATATATATATATATATATATATATATATATATACACATACATATATACACACACACACACACACACACACACACACACACAATGGAATATTATTCAGCCACAAAAAAGAATGACATCTTGCCATGTGCAATAACATGGATGGAACTTGAGGCCGTTATAGTAAGTGATAAGTCAGACAGAGAAAGACAAATACCATATGATCATATGATCTCACTTATGTGTGGAATTTTTTTAAAAAAAAAAAGCCAAACTCATAGATA
The DNA here is from genome assembly GCF_964341445.2 of Mesoplodon mirus. NCBI lineage: Eukaryota > Metazoa > Chordata > Mammalia > Artiodactyla > Ziphiidae > Mesoplodon > Mesoplodon mirus. The sequence goes on along the minus strand of NC_138992.1, from coordinate 41,014,314 downwards.
CAGAGACCAGATTGGTGGTTGCCAGAGGCAGGGGGTGAGCAAAATGGGTGGAGGGTGTTCAAAGGTACAAACTTCCAGTTATAAAATAAATAAGTCATGGGGCTGTAATGTACAGCATTGTGAATATAGTTAATAATACTGTATTGTATATTTGAAAGTTGCTAAGAGAGCAGATCTTAAAAGTTCTCATCACGAGGAAAAGAAGTTTTAACTATGTGTGGTGACAGATGTTAACCAGACTTATTGTGGTGATCATTTTGTAATATATACAAATACTGAATCATTACGTTGTACACCTGAAACTAATGTTACATGTCAGTTGTGCCTCAATAAAAATAAATAAATAAAATAAAATATTTTCCTTAAAAAATAAGAAAAGAAAAAGAACACAGATGCCTGGATCCTAATACAAGTTCTTATTGGCTCTCTCTTTTCCTAAATTTCCTCATCTATAAATGGGGGATAACAGTATCTACTTCAAAGGGCTACTGTGCGGATTAAAACCACTTGGAGGAGAACCTGGCCCATAGTAAATGTGTTAAATATATTGAAAGGAGATTCATAGTTCTGAGGAAGGATTGAGGGTTTTTTTAATGATAGCACATGATAACTAAAGAAGCAAAGAAGACACTCAAATAAGAGAAAGATAAAAATTGTGGTACGGTACATGACTCAAATGTGAGCAGCATTTAAGTAGTCATAGTAATGTAAAAGTGATTACTACTCTAACTGAAAATTTAGGGAACAGTTTTCATAACACACACCTTCTGTGTCATAGGTATTAGCGACAGAGTGAATGCTGGTCTTTTGGGGAAGGTCACATGACAAATACTAGGCCTAATGGTGGCTAATAGTTAAAGTTATCTAACTTCCTTAGATGCATTTTCCCACACGTACTGAGAATATTATACGTGTGTGTGTATTTTCCTTACTAGTAATAAATCATCACTTTTATTATGAAGTTTGTGGTTTTTGGGGGAAAGCCAAAAGTCATTTCAAGATACCACTGATGAATAAGGTGGCTTCAAAATAAGCCAGATTTTATTGGGGGGGGAGAACATAATACAACAACAAAACAAATAGAATACAACAAAAGCAGAAGTGAAATTTAAATATTAAGAAATAACTTTTTCCTTTTATGACCCAGAAACTGGCTTTGAAGGTAATTCCAAAATGTTTCAGGGCTAACAGCTTCCAAGAGTGCCCATTTTGAAAGCCAACAATCATGTATGTGTATATTTGATTTTAAAAAATAACTTCCTTTTTTATTCACAACTGGACTAAAGATCTCATTTTATAAACATGATGTCTATGCTTAAAACACAGAACATGGAAACACAAAGAAAGGTCTGTCAGGAAAGATCTGCTTTTAGTGCTTGAGCCAATCTTCCAACATTGCATATTTCAAATCAGTGTTTTTCCTACTTTTTTGACCAATGTATTTTGACAAATACATTGTTGGAATGTCTCCTTTAACACGAAAATGACCTAGTCTGTGTAAATTTTGATGTAAATATCATTTAACAGTTTAAGGAAGCAATACTTAATTTGTGTGATAATAATAAGATATTTTCTTTGCTGTGGTTATCTATTTCGCGACCTCCTAAACTGATTTCACGTCCCGCTAATGGGTCGAATAGCACAGTTTGAAGCAAACGTTTTAAATAGCCGGTCCTACCTGCCAGGCTCCAGGGTTACCTTGCCTCTAACTCATCTTTTCCCAGACCAGCCAGCTTCCCGCGGCTTTGGTAACCTAGCAACCAGGCAGCGCAGGCAGACACTTCCGGGCCGCAGTTGTCCAATCAGCTCTGCAGAGTTGTCGCGGAGGCTGATGGGGCGCCGGAGACTGCGCGGCCGCTAGTGTGTGCATCATGGTGACGGGCGAACGCGGGACTGTGCTGGCAATGGCGGCTTGGTCCACCTTAAACGCTGCGGGTGTGACTCTGTTCCTCTTGTTGGTCCTTCTTCCCGTCTCACAGGCTCAGACCTTCTTCTTCCCTTTCCGGCAGCCGGAGACGTGCGGCCACAACCAGTACTTCGATATCTCCGCGCTCTCCTGTGTCGCGTGTGGAGCCAATCAGAGGCAGGATGCTCGAGGTGAGACGGTCCGGGATGGGCCCTAGCCAAAGTAACACCTCCGCCTTGATGCTGTCCCCAGACCCCTCGTCACTAAAATATCTTTTCGTCTGCGGAAGAATGTTTCAGAAAGATTAACTGCCAAAGCCTGAGAGGAGGGTTTCCTTGGAAGATTGAAGCTTGCACACAACGAGTGAGGTTGGGGAAACCCCGAGTCCGCTACCTCATAGGCTGTCGTAATTAATTTCTCGGCTCCAGTCCCCAGCTCCTCATCCGGGGGGGGTCTTTAGGGAGGCACCTGGAAAGCTGACTACCGAAGGAAGAAAAATAGAGAAGTAATCTGAGGTGCAGAGAAGCAGGTGACAGAACAGGTCAGGGAGAGAATGCAAATTAGCGCTTGTAAACTTTGATCGTTTTTGATCTTTTCAAATCCCAGAATTTAGAGCTGGAAGGGACCTTAACCGTAATCAGGTCCAGTCTTCTCGTTTTACAGATACGGAAATGGAAGCCCAGATGAGGTCGTAATGTCTTCTTTGTCTTCTAAATTGGGGACAGGAAGAACTCCTGTCTCTTTGCCCTCAATCTTGACCTATGTGTTTCCACTATACAGTCTGTCCGTAATATTATAGATTTCCCTAGGATTTAGCCCTTTCATTGTTGAATATTACTGATTGCCCTTAAAGTCTCTTTAGATTAAACTTAACTTTTTTTTTCTTGAGACGTTCATCATTTGGTCCTAGTTGTCCTCACTGAAACTGCTCAGAATAAGACTTTTCCCATATTATAAAGTTTAGAATGTTTTTAATCTCGGTTTGGGCACCCAGGTATTAACTTTCTGTCATCTTGAAATTTGATGTATCTTTATTTAAGTCACTGTGTAGGACAGGTCAGGATTCTCAGGTGAGGAAATATGAATGAGAAAGCATTTCCCAGACTCTAAAGTGTAAGGTTCATAGTTATGAACCCTGATATCATAAACATTCTACTACATGGATTCCTATGGGTGCTGTATCCACTTAAAGCCTTCTTAGAGAATGCTGTCCTTACCTATCCAGCAAATTGAGTAGTGATTATCTCATAAAGTTTACTATCTTTCCAAACAGAGGAAAACAGTGATTTATTTGAATCGAGATAACTTTCCTAATAAGGTTTTGTTTTGACAAAGTAAGTTTGAATTCATTGAATATATGTGTATGGTTGGATGAAATAGAAATGTAAAATCCCCCATAGCAGTTAATCAGTAGTTTGGTTATTAGTTTAATAGTTATAACTTAATAGTTTATTTATGCTTGCACTTCAAATGGTAGCAAACACAATACCTACTGTGTGCCAGACGGATTCTAAGACCTTTACAGATAATAACTAACTTATATTAACCCCGTGAGGTAGGTACTGTTTGTTGTTCCCATTTTACCAAATTGGAAGCCAAAGCACAGAGCAGTTCAGTACCTTGTTCAGGGTCACACAACTAAGTAGCAGAATCAATATTAGAACCTAGGCAGTACTGGCTCCACTGTGTTGCTTTTTTTTTTTAATATTTATTCATTTGGTTGCGCTGGGTCTTAGTTGTGGCAGGAGGGCTCCTTAGTTGCGGCTTGTGGTCTCCTTAGTTGTGGCATGCAAACTCTTAGTTGTGGCATGCATGTGGGATCTAGTTTCCTGACCAGGGATCAAACCCCAGCCCCCTGTATTGGGAGCGCAGAGTCTTAACCACTGCTCCACCGGGAAGTCCCTCTGCTGTCTTGCTCTTAACTACTACTTCTCAAAATCTTAAGAGTTATTAAAATTTTCCTATCTTAGAGTTTTATTTATCAAGGTCAAAATTGGCTCTTTTCTTTTTAGGAACTGTATGTGTGTGTCTACCAGGATTTCAGATGATCTCTAATAATGGAGGACCTGATATTATTTGTAAAAAGTGCCCAGAAAACATGGTATGGAGTATTTATTTTAAAAAATAATCTTACTGTAAAAAATAGTAAATTAAATACCTTTGTTTTTTAAACTACAATTTAATGCTGTACTCTAATATTTTACCACAGATTTTAAAATTATTAAGCCAACTTTGTTTTTACTAGAGTAAATTTTGGGAGATCAGTGAAATTTTGCAAACTTGGAAAAAAACAAAGATATTGCTTTACTTTTTGAAATCTGAAAAAACACAAAGCTGTGAAAATTTGAGGGTCTTTATTTTTATTTCATAGAGAAACTGAGTTATAAAAGCAAATATCAATAGATGAGTGAATGATACATATTTAGAGCAGTTTTACATGTGTGTATCATTTGGTACAGAGTGAGTTCAGTGTCTTAGAATTAGCGTCAACAGTTTTATATAATATTCATGTTCATAATTATATCTGAGTGATAAGTTCATGAAATGCCAGTTTCATCAGTAAATAGGTTAATATCTGTTGCTGTTTTGTTAATCATTTCATTATGTCATAATTTTTGGAAAATTAGTAAATTAATAGTTACTATATATGATGATTCTTAATTAACAGAAATATATCTTTGAATCATTTTGGGTAATTAGGAGTCAGTGTGCCAGTTCTGCCTTTATAGTAATGTTTCTTCTCATTGTATTAAAAAAAATTGAGTCTGGGAATTTAATATTTAATATATAAACCAGTCCTTGTTTATGACTAGTACTTACAGGTTTGATGATCATTTTGAAACTTTATATTTTTGGAAACATTGACCCTAGCTGAATTACAGTGATAAAAAGCTGCTAATATGAAATGGTGCCAAAGCAGATTTATTTTTCAGTGACATTACTAAGCTATCATAATTTTAAAATAGTCCTACATGTATAAATGTACCAACAAATATAGGAGCATTTCTTGATATATCCAGTCTTTTCAACCAAAACCTAAAATAATCTGTGGCACTGTTTTGTTGTTACCATTGTTTACTATTAATTTTGGTTACATCCATATTTGTAATAAAATTACTGTATTTTTACCCCAGATTTTTTTCTAAACCATATAATATTATAAGCCCAATTTTTGATGATGTCATATTTTATCAAAAACCTTTACTAGTACAAACTATTAGTGGATATAAGGAAAGATCTCATAATTTAAACAACTTTAAGTATATTTATTTACCATAAAATTCATCCATTTTAAATCATAACTTAATTGTTAAAAGCTATTATATTTGAATTTTTAAAAATTAGAATAACTATTTTAGAACAGGTAAGACTAAACTATTAATTGGCTATCTGTTGAATAGTGTTGAATTTCGTTGCATTTTTCCTTTGTAAATGGAAAAACTGAATGACAATATTAATTATGAGAGTAAGGACTCATTTAAATTGAAAATCATAAGGAAGAAAGAATTGCCTGGAGTTAATAGTAGTCAGTACTTACAGTAATAATAATATAGTAGTCAGTACTTATAGTAATAACGTATAGCTTGATTTTTGAATATAAGCACAAATTGTCTATCCAGGAAATCTTTATGTGGCTCATATTTATATAATTTATTTGCATATCTCCTGCAAATTGTACACTGTTATGGCTTTTTGAACTTACATGATAAATTAAGAAGGAGAACATTAATTAAGAAAGGGAAAATAATTTTTTTTTTTTACTTTAGAAAGGTGTTACTGGAGATGGCTGGAACTGTATTTCTTGCCCTGGTGGTTTAACTGCAGAAGGAAAATGCCACTGTCCCACTGGCCATATTTTAGGTAAGAAGTAGATTCTAGAATGTATCCTTATAGACTTTTTTTTTTCCTGTTTTTAATGTACATTGTATACATTGTAACCACAGGAAATAAAAGTGGTATTTTTATGTAAATATTTCATACCAAAAACATTGTTCTCCAGCATATTTTTTTCAGTTAATGGTATGATCTGTTAGATCTACCACATTCTTTTTAATCCACTCCATGGTATTTCATAGCATTTTGCTATTTAAAATATTTAGATTATTTCTAACAAATAATGTTTTGATGAATATTCTTATGCACATGTTCAAGTGTTTCTGTGGGTTAGGTATCTGAAAATGAAATTGTAGTATTATAAGGTATGTGAATTTACAATTTTAATAGATACCACCAAAAGCCCTCTAAGTTGTGAAACTTATCAGAAGTCTATGAAAATACTTGTTTCCCCAAATCCAGTGTAACAGGAACATGCAGGTAAGAGGTAAGAAATTCTCTGAGGAAAACATATTAATTGATTATGATGATGATGATTTGGAAATTGGTTTCTGTATTTTTTATGTGGGAATGGGGAAGGCTTCACTTTTCGATACTTTATTATGGATGGTGCTTGACATGTCTTTATGCAAACAAGTTGTTTTGAGAATTACTAGAATAATAACTACAACTGGGTTTTACTAAGTGTATAGAAGCTTATGTATTGACTATGAGTTAACATCTTACTGTTTCTAAATTGTTTAGTGGAAAGAGATGTTAATGGAACGTTGTTGTCTCAAGCAACTTGTAAGCTCTGTGAGGAAAGTGAAAACTCTTTTACAGTAGCAAATGCTTTAGGAAACAGGTAAGCGGTGTGCTGGGTGCTGACTTCATTAATATCTTATATTTATGTAGAATCTGTGCCTTTCCTATCAGATTCCTTGCTCCTCACAATAACCCAAGGAAGGATAGAAATAAACAGGTAAAGAAGCTGAGGCGCAGAAAATGAGACAGAATAGGGTTTAATTCTTGTTTCAGTGTCTTGTTGGTTGTTTGACCTCACTCGATAAGTCTGTCTCCTTGTCTTCAGAATGGGGACATACCACCCACTTCATAGGCTGTTACCACAGCTCAGAAACATATTTTACATATCTAAAGTTCTTAGCTAAGTGCTACAGAGTAAGTGCTCAGTAAAAGGTAGCTATTTTTGTTTGTCATGTAATTTGTACATAATCTATAATATAATGCATAGTATATAATAGTAACTTTTATTTGCAATCTACTTATTATATACTAGGTACTATCTTTATATATTATATTACATAAAAATATGTTAATAAATGTGATGATAATTATCATAACCCAGGTATCCTGGTTTATAGCCTTATTCTTTTATTTTTCTTTTCTTTTTATTCTTTTATAGCCTTATTCTTACTTCCTTTTCCCCATTTATGCATGCATACCTGCACACCACACACACACCCCTCCCTTTCTTTAACTCAAACACATCATCCCTATTTTTTTAGATGCCTACATGCTGACCTCCCTCTAAGTACCATTTTCTCTTCAGTTCCCAAATTTGAGATAGAAAATACTTGAGCAGTTTCTCCTGGGGATACTTAGTGTTGGATCATCTTTTCTCTCAGGCTGACCTAGCTTGTAGCATCCTAATACAGACTACTGGGTTGATCCCCTGTTCCTCCCTTCTTAAACCTCCCTAAGCCTAGTTTGAGTTCTGTGCTGTGCCCCAGCTCCTCCTCCTACCTGTTCTGTTTTGTAAGTAATGAGTACCTATAGAAACCTATCAGTGTCCCCACTAGTCCACTGCCCTCCCTCCCTCCCTCTATATCATTCATTAATGAAAAATATAAAGTATTTTCCTAAAATAAATAAAGACGATGAAAAGACTCTAAGAGTGTTTGTTGTAGGTTTGATGAGGGTATAGATACTCGTTTCTTTTCAGCGTATGTTACCTTTTTGCTTTGTGGCAGAAAAATAAGCAAAGTATATTAGATAATAACTACTTATAAAAATGGATTTGGTTTCATTTATATGAGTTTGTTGGGCTCTTTTGTTATTTGAGTGACTTAACCATCTTTGCTATTCAGTACTATTTATTTTATATTACCTGCGGTTTCAAAAGAATATTCGCCTATTATTGGTTAATTTTATTTATTTATACCTTGCCTTGTAATACAAAGAGTAGTATATCAGCATTAATACTTTTAATATGTTTACTTTATTACAAGTAATTGCTTAGTTGAATGAATCTATTCTAATCTAATCAGGAAGACAAGTTTTCAATTAAATTAGGGCTAGTGTAATTTATTAACATTTAACAAATTATTTTTGTTATATTGACAGGTGTGTCCAGTGTGAACCAACATTCATTAATACCAGCAGGTCCTGTGTGTGTTCAGAACCTAACATTTTAGTAAGTCTAATCAAATTGATAATGTATATACTTTTAAATTAAATTACTTATATTCTTCCATAAACGTTTTTTTTCTTATTTATTAATGAAGACAGGGGGATTATGTTTCAGCAGCACAGGGAATTTCCCTCCACGTATGATTTCAGCTGCACGTTATGGAGATCTTGTGAGTATGCTTCAGTTTTTTTTTGTTCTATTGTTAAGGATATTTCTGCATTTCTTCCTTTGGTAATTAATTTGGGGCTAAAATGAGAAACATTTATGTGTAAATCACTTTAAAACAGAAATTATCAGTCAATAAGAAACATTAGACCACAACTCAGCATTATAATTTATAAGTACAGTTGCTGTCTTCTCTACCTTAGCTCATTTCTTTTTCAGTGGATCTCAGAATGTTTAAGCTGGAAAGGTCTTTTATAGATCCTATAAAGAATGCAGTATACTATAGTTAAGAGTACCAGAGACTCTATAGATTTGAACCCTGGATTTACCAGTCATTAGTTTTATACCTTTGGACTTTCTAAACGTCAGTTTTATTGTCTGTAGGTTGGGTATAATAATACCTACCTCACAGAGCCTGTACATGGTAGTCACTGGAGATTTGAGAATTATTTGTATCCAGCCAAGTTCCTTGTTTATAGATGATGTGATGGCATATAGTTAGAGCTTTTGCAACAGAATCTGGAGATGACAAGATCTGGGATGTAAAATGGGAAGTGGATGAATTGGAACTGAGGAGGTCATCAGTCCGAGAGAATAGGAGTTAGATGACTAACTAGGAGTCAGTTAATGAGTAGAGCTTGTGTGGATAGGCTAGGATCTGGTTGCTACAATCATCACTGAATAAATGGGAGTGACTAGGGGGGCTGTAAGGATAGCTGTGATGAGGGTGGAATCTGGAATCCTCAGGAATAAAGTAAAAATTCCTCTCCTCCAGTATAGTCTTGTGAGATTACAGGCAAGTACCAAATATTTGCAGAAAAACAAACACTAAAATAGACATATACATAGGGAGCTTAAGATCATCCAAAAATTGGCTTGTTTGTAATCAGATTCATGTTTTCTCGGGCATTCTTCTCCAGTCTCGGATTATAGTGACATATACCATTATCAAATTTGCAGGCCTTTAATTTTCATTTTTTCCTTTTCAAAATAAGTAAAAATAATTTTGCCAAAAATTCCAACAATGTCTCTTTTTCATATTTGGTCTCAGATTACCAGTCATTTAGAGGTCATGTCCCCTTCAGTCTCCTCCAGTCTGGAACAGGTCCTCAGTCTTTCCCTGCCTTTCATGAACTCGACAGTTTTGTCATTTTACTTTTTTTTTTTTTTTTTTTTGGCCATGCCACACAGCTTGTGAGATCTTGTTCCCTGACCAGGGATTGAACCCTGGGCCACAGTAGTGAAAACCCAGAATCCTAACCTCTGGACCACCAGGGAAGTCCCCTAGCTCGACAGTTTTGAAGACTACAGGCCTTACAATACAGAGGGTGACCCTCAACCTGGGTCCATCCAGTCTTTTTTCATAATTAGGGCATGCCTGGCAGGAAACCACAAAAAAGATGTTGTGCTCTTCTCAATCCATTGCGTCACATCAGGAGACACATGATGTCCATCTGTCCCACCACTGGTGATATCAACCTAATGGTCACCCCCTGCTGTAAACTCACCACATCTGCTATTAAGTTACCATTTTCCCTTTGTATTTGGTAGGTTTTTTTTTTTTTTTTTTTTCGGTATGTGGGCCTCTCACTGTTGTGGGCTCTTTAGCAGACATAGCTAGAAAATATATACACACATTATGTATATACATACACACATCTATAACTATTTCTGTATTTATTCTGTAGTTTTATATAATTTTATAAGAGAGACATCCAATCCTCTTCAAGTAATATACCAATCAATAAAAACTTTCCAAATATATGAATCAGTGTCTTCCCATTCCCTTTTTCCAAAAACAGCTTACATCTTGGTTTGTTTTCCCAACTTTAATTTTGAAAAATTTTTAAGTTGCAGAAAAGTTGAAAAAAATAATAACTGTGCATATATCTTTTAGTAGTTTAACCAATTATTAATGTTTTGCCACATTTGCTTTCTCTCTCTCTGTGTATGTGAATGTATGCATATGCACACATACAAATCCATATTTTTTTCTGAGCCACTTGAAAATAAGTTGTAGCTATATAACATTTCACTCCTAAATACTTTATTATGTAGCTCCTAAGAACAAGGGCATTTTTCTGGTATCACACCTAATAAGATTAAAATTAATATAATAGAATTACCTGATATACTGTTCATATCCAAATTTCCCCACTTGTTTCAATAAAGTCTTTTATTCCTCCCCACTTTTTTTGGCAAGGGGGACCCAGGATCAGTGAAAAACCCTGCATTGACTTAATCTTTTTAGTCTCCTTTAATTTAGAACAGAGAGACCCTTGTTCTGTTTTGCTTTTTGGGTTTTTTGTTTTTGTTTTGGCTTTTTTTTTTTTTTTTTTTTTTTTTGCTTTTATGGCATTGACTCTTGGAGAGTCAAGGCCAGCTTTCTTGTAGAGCATTCCACACTCTGGATTTTTCTCATGATTAGACTCAGTGAAATGTGTTTTTGCAAAAATATGATATAGGTGTTGTGTATAGCCCGTTGCATCAACAAGGAGCACATAATGTCAGGATGTCCGGTTAGTTGTGGTGCTAAATTGGCTGCCTGGTCATGGTGCTGTCTGCCACCTCTCTCCATTGGAAAGGTACTGTGAGTAATAAGTTAGTCTGAGATTTTACTTTCAGACTATATACATATCTGTTTTAGCAGCTATTGATGAACCTTACCTGAATCAATTATTAAATTGGTTATTTCAAAATGATTTCACAATTCTGTTGTTCCCTTTATATTTTTAGTTAGCAGTCTTCTATAAAGAGTGCTTTCTTTTCTCTCTGTGCTTTTTTTTTTTTTTTTTTTTTGCTTTACTGCAAACTCCAGGTATCATGAGTGTGTTATAATCTGTCACTGTTATTCTTCTTTTCAAAGCTCAAATTGTCTCAAATTTGGACTTCCCTTTGGTATAGCCCCTGTGTTATTTTGACATGTCTCTTTCAGTCTTTAGACACTACCTTGGTTTCTCTATACTGTGTTCCAGGCTCAACCAATGTAATTATAATTTTAAATAGTCACGTAATACTCTAGTTTATGCATTGAAATTCATGTAATTGTATGTCTATTGACTATTTAGGTTTTCTGTTATTAATAATATTGCTGTCAACCATTTTATGCACAAAGATGTGTTTTTCCTTTTGGAGAGATTATTGCCTTAAAACAAATTTCCTAAATGTTTCTAAAAATTCCGTGGATATTGTTTTACAAAGGATCATACAACTTTATCACTGGCATTGTCTGTGGCTTCATTTTATATGCATTTGCCAGTACTGTTGTTATTGCTTTCCATTTTTACTCAGTTTTTTTGTGTGTGTTAGTCAACCTTCTATGCATAGGTTTTTTTCTTACAAAATGAGAATTTTTGCTTATTGAAGAGATGAAAATAATGAATAATGAAGTGACTCATCATTTTATTTTAGATTTCTTTGACAGTTGTGGTGTCACGATTCATATAATTTGGTTTTATCTCCGTTGTCCATGTTCAGAGAATTTATTCTGAATGGTGCTTCTCGGTGTCTCATTTTTTAGCAAGATATGCAGATGAGCTTTACGATAGTGGTGCTTAACTAGAGGCTTGTATCTGCAGCTTTCAGAGCACATGTATGCCTTGGTCTCATCCTAGACATTCTGTTTCATTTGGTTTAGAATAAAGCCAAGCATTTTCTGTTGTTAGGAAATTCCACAGTTGATTCTGATACCCATCATTGTTTGAGAATCACCACTTTGGAGATTTTACATATTAGTTACTCTGTATATCCCCAGTCTCCAGTTGCTTAGAAATCATTCACAAATATTTCTTTTTTATTACTTGCCAATTTAATACAGTGTAATAATCCTAAATCAGCAAATATTAACCAATACTAAGTCAGAATCTAGTTTTTCTTTTTTTGCACTTTGATTTTTGTTTTTTGTTTTAGTGAAATGGGCATAATGTTTTTTTGGTTTTTTTTTTTGATTATAGACATACTTTGTTTCCTTATATCCTTTGCCTAAGTAATGTGATTTTGTAATTCAGTCCTATTTGTAATTACTGACATTGCTTAGAATTAATTCTTATATTCCCATTAGAATCTATTTTTCTGATAATATTGAGAAAGTAATGTTAGTTATTTCTGACTCAGCAATATGCATATTAATGTCTTCTAAACAGTGTAGGGTTAAGGAATTTCTATTTGAACTTAAAACTAAAATTCATCTTTGTGTTTACAGGGCATGTCTTTCACTTCAGAATGGTTTGCAGAGTATTTGCAATCATCAGCAGCTGCTTGTTGGGTATGTTAGAATTTCTAGAAAATAATTTTATTTCATTTCAAAGAATTGTGATACCATTTTTTTCCCCAGTTAATAAAACTTTTCTCTCTAAGTAGATATATCTCCTTGGTCATTTTCTATAAGAAAAATAAACCCTTTCTAAGTGGACTGAAAGAGAATACTAAAGAAAATGTTATTCATTTCACATTTCATTATTCGTAAATTGAATGTGTCCAAACTTATTCAGCAGAAATTGAATGTTAGGGGAAACTGATTCATACTATCATTTAGTAAATGTTTATTGATGACCTACTGTATGCCACGCCCTGTTCTCAAATCTTTAAGTTATCTATTTCAGGAAAAGGCAGAGAAAAATCCCTCGTGGAATTATATTGTAAGTAAATGTTAGGTGGTGCTAAGTGCTATGAAGACAAGTAAATCAGGATAAAGAGCATAGAGAGTGGAAGGTGGTGCTGTTTTAGGGAGGGTGGTCAGGACAGGCATCTCTGGGAGCGTGATATTTGAGTAAAGATCTGAAGGAAGTAGAAGAGAGCCTTGTAAATATCTAGGGGAAGAGTATTCTAAGCAGAGACTACAGCAAGTGCAGAAGTCCCAAAGCAGGAGTTCTCTGGTGTTCATGCTAAAGAAACAGGAAGGAGACCTGAGAGGCTAGAGCAGAGTGAGCAGGGAAAGTGGAGAGATGAGTTCACAGATGAAGGGAGTGACTATGGTGAGGACTTGGAGTTTACTGGAAGGGATGTAGAGGATTATGTGCAAAGGAAGACAATGGTTGACCTCAGGTTTTGAAAAGATCACTCTAATATGGAGAGCAGATTTTGTTGGGGCAAAGACAGAAGCGAGGGGACCATTTAGGAGAGTATTAGAGTAATCCAAGTGAGAGAAAGTGGACTCGTGGACCAGGGTGGTGCCATGGAAGTCTGAGAAATGTTTAGCTTCTGGATATACTTTGAAGATTGAGCCAGTAGGATTTAATGATGAGCTGGATACGAGAAGGGAGAGAAAGAATATTACTGCAGTGATTTTTATTTGAATAACTAAAAATGGAGTGGTCTTTTCCTGAAAGGGAAAACTGAAAAAGAAGTTTGAGAGCAAACTCAACAAATGATCTTATTTTGCTGTTCATAAACAAATTACTTAAAATGGATTAGATTTATATGCATAAGCTCTAATATAGGAACAAATTATTATTCTTTCAAAAATAATTATTCTGCATAATAGTTTTTTTAAATGTCATGCTGTTAGTTCTTCTTTTAATTGCTTGTCTTTATATTTCCACCTAAAATTTACAGTTAAAATGTACAAATTATTTATCTGCCATATAGAAAGTTCTTTTCTACTTAAATTAGAGGAAAGGTATGAAAAGCAAAAGAATATCCAAAAAAAGAATTTGCAGAATAAGTAAAGTTAAAACCGAGCATAATTTTTGTGTCAACTTTTGCTTAGGATGTTGAAGTCCATACATTTCTTTGTCATTGCTCTCTTGTAGGTGTATGCCAATCTAACATCCTGCCAAGCTCTTGGAAATATGTGTGTGATGAATATGAATTCTTATGACTCTACCACTTTTGATGCATGTCGACTGTTTCAGTTTATCTTTGAAAATACTGCTGGACTGGGCACTGTTCATTCTGTTTCATTTTGGTAAGGCTATTCTAATTGACGAGCCATCATTTTGACGAAATTCAGTGCAATTACTGTCACAAATACATATTAAGAATTGTTCCCCATTATTAAAACAGTTGTGATTGTTTATAGGAGACAGAATCTTCCATGGCTGTTCTATGGAGACCAGCTAGGATTAGCACCTCAAGTACTCAGTACTACACCTCTTCCTACAAATTTCAGTTTTAAAGGGGAAAACCAGGTACAAGTCACTATATTATTGAAGGATAACTACATTTTGATTTACAATTTTAAAAGGTAACAAGAATATTGCTAGTCATAATTCTTGATAGGCTTTTAAAAATTTAATTACTAAACTAAATCTAAATATTAGCTGCTGAGGAACTAAAAATATAAAGTTTAGCTGCCTTACTTGAGTATATGATACCTCTGGATTATGTCATTATGGCAGCAAGTAGTACTTGTGGGGTTGGGAAGGACAGGTTTCATCACCATATGCAAAGCCGTCTCTGTCCTGTATCTCCACATGTTTAAAAAGGGCTTCCAAAGATTGACTGGGATTCTTATGCCTTTCCTTAGCACTTCACAGCTCCAAATTCTTACCTCAACTTTTTGACTTTCTAGAATGAAAGAACAGATTTTTCCCTCCCCTACTCACCCCCCATATACACACACACACATTTAACAGGTTTCAAAAGAAGTTATCTGTCACCAGCACTGCCTCTCAATTCTGAAATAATAGTTTTTGTGCGAAAACCCAGTCCATTTATTTTGGTGTGTTTAATCATAGAGATACTTAGATTAATGTTGCTTCAAAGTAAAGATAGTTGAATTCAATATTTGATCTCTGGAAAAAGAAAAGATCAATCAACAATGAAAAAAATTTTTTAGACTATTTTACTGAATATATACTCTGGAAGTCTAAACTCTGGTTTTTGTATAGACTGTTATATGTAATATATATATTTATAGAGTTTCAGAGTATGTGACATTATTTTATTCTTGTTTTTCTTTAATCAGAATACAAAACTGAAGTTTGTTGCTGCTGCTTATGATGTAAGAGGAAATTTTCTCAAGTGGCAAACTTTAGAAGGAGGTGTTTTACAGGTGAGTATGATTCTAGCTAGAGAATTCCTAACGTGTCTTTTTTTTGACTGAGGCAAAGATGAGAAAAAAACTAGATTATTGCTTGGATAGAGCATCAGTTGCTTTGTAGAGTTGATTTTTTTCATGTGTTTTAAATTGGAATTTCTTAAAACTACTTTAAGTTCTGACTTATAACAAAGATGCTCCCTTAACTTTTCATTCCCTTGATACATTGAATGAGTACTATATAAAGTATATGTACATGTTGAGTGTTGAGAACCCTTGACTATAAGCAAAGAAAACATTTGTGAGAGATATTTATCAGTTGTATTCTTTTGCTGTAGCTTTGTCCAGACACAGAGACAAGATTAAATGCTGCTTATTCCTTTGGAACAACCTATCAGCAGAATGTAAGTTGAAACTATTTTAGGCTGTCTGTATTTTAGCTTCATTTTTTCACATCAGCAATAATTGGAATATCTTTGAATTTTTGAAATTGGAAATTTTTTGTAGTAATGAATAATTTCACCGATTGATATAGTTTTTATTAATCTAATCAGCATGAAAAGAGTACGTTGTCATAGAGTCTTAAACATCATAATCAGTTGTTTATTTACTTCTAGGCATATAGGTCATAAAAATAATCTCTACTTTTGAGCATTTTAGAATAAAGCAAAAGTATTACTTCATTTTTAATGAACAATAAAGTGTTATCACTCCCTCCTCCCTCTACCCTCCAGAAACAAATAAAAATGCTTTCCTTTTCTCTCCTTCCATGCTTTCCTCCCTCCCTCCCTCCCTGACCTTCCTTCCTTTGGTAATGCATTTTAAAACTACAGTATGGTACAAAGGAATATTATGAGCCATTAAACGTTTGAAAGAAATTCACTAGTCTACAAAAATACTTCTTGATAAAATGCATATACATACACCATAGAACAAAACTGTGCTTCCAGTTTTGTTAAAACCATGATGAAAAACACTATCAGGGAAAACAGATTAGAAGAAGATAAACATTTTTAACAGTGGTTATCTCTAAATGGTGGGATTACAGGTGATTTTCTCTCTTTTTTATATTTTCCAAATTTTCTATCATGAACATTGAATTTACTTTTATTATCAGAAACGACTTCTATGTTATTTTTTTTAAATGCTATTGTGTGTCTACCTTGGGCCAGGAGAATCAACACTTGTTAAATGCCCGCTGCTCTATGCTCAGCATTTTATCATTTTTATCTCATCTGATCCATGAAATATCTATGTGAAATACATATTATTTGTGCTTTATAAATGAGGAAATGGTGCTCAGTAAGATTAGGTAATGTACTCAAGGTGTTGCATCAAGTAAATGTTCTGTTAGGCTTGAAAATCATGATTTTTCCATTGAACCTGGTTGCCTCTCAAGGAGTTCATAGTCTAGTAGAGAAAACAGCTATATAGACAGACAAAGAATTGCAAAGAATGTGATGTGTTGTTCTATAGATATGAACAAGGTACCATGTTGGTCCAAAGGAGGGTTCATTAGCAGTTCCTAGGGAAATATGGAAAGGCTTTACAGAGTGAGTGATACTTGAGCTTGTAGAATGAATATGAGTTTGCCAGGAGAGCACAGTGGGGAAGGGAATGTCAAGCAGAAACACCATTTGCAATGTCAGAGAGATGTAGAATAGCATAGCATATTTAGAGACTGTAAGTAGATTAGTGTGACTGGACCATAGACAGAGAGGGAGCAGTGGGAGATAAACCTGGCTCTGTTAAGGGGAGCCAAATCATAAACAGCAGTGTACATCAGGAAAAAGAATTGGAACCTCATCCCATAGGATAGGGGTTTTTAAACCTTTTCATTGACTGTTGAGAATGAATGGGTTGTAGGACAAGATCCAGGTGGTTCTTTACTGTTAGTTATTTTGGCCCTTATAAAAGAATCATACATAGTATTCATGTTTTGAAAGACACATGGAAATGTGTATAAACAAGATAACTGAAAGATACTTCATTTTACAATTAAAAAAACTTTTAAAGATAATAAATATGCTTTCTAATTTTCAATTTGGATACTTTCATTTTTCATTTTCTTTTCCAGTGTGAGATTCCTATCTCTAAGATCTTAACTGACTTCCCCATGCCTACATTTTATGATGTGTACCTTGAATATACTGATGAAAATCAACACCAGTATATTTGGGCTGTGCCTGTGTTAAACTTAAATCTTCAGCACAATAAAATATTTGTGAACCAAGGTAAGGCATCCATACATACCACTCTTTCTCTGAGCTGAAATCAATAAACCAGTCAACCAACATGATAATTTAATAAATCACAGATTATAAGAATGGTCATAGATTCTCTCTGAGTATAAGCGTCTATATAGCATGCCTAAAAGTAAAACAGTAAGGTTGCTGGTATATTTAGAAATTTTTACTAAATATATCAGGCTTATTATTAAGAAATTATGTTATTGCTAAAAGTGTATCCTGAGAAAAATTAGTAGAACTGTAAAATCAGGGCTAATTTTAATAGAAAAATTAGTAGAACTGAAAAAGTTGTCCTTGAGAGCCATCTTGAAGAATTGAAGATATTTTTTAAATGCCATCTCTTTTTTTATTATTATTATAAAAGACAGTAGCTCTGGCAAGTGGCTTCTGACTCGGCGCATTTTCTTAGTGGATGCACTAAGTGGAAGAGAAAATGACTTAGGAAGTCAGCCAAGATTAATTCGAGTTGCTACCCAAATATCACTGAGGTAAACAAACGTCTAATGCACTAAATGAGGCTTGGAGTATATGGAAAATTGTGGTAGTGAAAGTATTGACCTGTAATTATCAGGTGAAAACAATAAGAACACCTGAACTGGAATAATACATACTGTGTTTTTAGATGTCCCGATAGATTGGGATGCACTAATAGAGGGGAGAATTACGTCAGAAGAGATTAAGGACTTTTGCCAAAATTCATATTGTAGGCGCACTCTAGACCTGCTGAATTAGAATGGGTTGAGAGAGGGAAAGTGAAGATCAGTGGGCTGAAGCAGACATGTTAGAGCCTGCCAGGTGATTGCAATAGGCAGGCCTCCTGCGGCTCCATCTCCCTTAACAGCTACTGTTCTAGGTTGGCCCTCATTAATTATCAACACCTCACTCTTCCTAGGATACTTTAAAAAAATAATAAATTTATTTATTTATTTTTGGCTGTGTTGGGTCTTCCTTGCTGTGCACGGGCTTTCTCTAGTTGCAGCGAGTGGGGGCTACTCTTCGTTGTGGTGTGTGGGCTTCTCATGGAGGTGGCTTCTGTTGTTGTGGAGCACGGGCTCTAGGTGTGCGGGCTTCAGTAGCTGTGGCACATGGGCTCAGTAGTTGTGGCTTGCAGGCTCTAGAGTACAGGCTCAGTAGTTGTGGCACACGAGCTTAGTTGTTCCGCGGCATGTGGGATCTTCCCGGACCAGGGATCGAACCCGTGTCCCCTGCATTGGCAGGCGGATTCTTAACCACCGTTCCATCAGGGAAGTCCCTTCCTAGGATACTTTAATGATGACCCTGCCTTAGGGTAGTGCCTTGCAGCCCTCATGTGTCTTCTCCAGTGTGAGATTCCTATCTCTAAGACCTTAACCAGCCTTCCCACTCCGATATTTTATGATGTGCACCTTGAATACACTGATGAAAATCAACACCATCTTCTTTCTGGCACTTCAACATACATTATTTTTTTCACTTTGATTTTTATGATAGTCTTATGAGGTAGGCAGTACAGAAGTTTTGTCATATACCTTGCTGAAATCCAACTGTGCTGTTTTCAGCAGTCCCTCAATCTAATGTAGTATCCCTAGTGAAAACGAAATTGAAACTAGTCACGCCTGATTTGCTCTTGGAGAAACTGTGCTGGCCACTGGTGCTTGGCATTTTCCTTTCTGAGTTTACAAACTGTACATTACTAATGCATTGAATTCAGCAAAATGTACCCCATTATGTGCCCTAAACAGTATTAGATATGACACAGTATTTTGTTAAGAATTCGTCTTCTTTGAAAATTAGGATATTATCTGCCTTCCTCTAGGCTTCATGTAACACTTCTCTTTTGAGCAGTCCTCAAAAGTGGTGCACAGTACTTCACTGATTTCATTTGTAAACTTCATAGGACCTAGATCAGCAAGAGTTTCTAATTTGTCTCAGAGGTTATATTTCAATATAAAGTTTTGACCATTTCAAATAGCCTATGTTGTTACCATTAGTTTATGTTTGACCTCTAGTTTTTAGTAACTGGTAGTTCTGAGATCACCAAGACTATCCATATCCAATTCAGAAGAAACAATAAGTTAAATTTATGTTTAAGGACCTAGATGTATTTATAACTAAAAATGAATTTTCTTTTAAACAGTATCCACCTTGTACCCAACACAAAAAATGGAAATATCTACCCTCCCTTAATTACCATTGCCTACAGTGACATTGATATCAAAGATCCCAACAGCCAGTCTGTGAAGGTGAGTTCCTTCCTAATCATTGCCTCTCTATGTGTTAGTATAATGCTGATAGAGTTTGTGTTATGGTCAAAAGACAATTAGTCCTTTTTAAAGTTTTAAATAAACATAGCACTTTATATAGTCAAGACTTAATTATTTTTTACTAATAGTGGTAAGAGGTGAGCTCTTATGGATCCTGGGTATAAAAAAGCAAGAATTATGTTTGTCAGTAGACAGCATCACCAGCAGCTGGGCCTCCCTGTTCAGTATCCTGGGGTATGCTGAGCCACGCAGCATCTGCTCCCATCCTCTTTGGCCACCTTGCTTCTGTTAAGAGTTTGCCTCCTTGACTAACTAAACCAGGAACTCAAACCTTAAGTGGGCATGTGTGTTCCTCTTCTCACCGGTCTCGCCCACTTGATAGAGACACAGTTCAACAGGCAGAAAGAGAATCAGATTATCAGCTTTATAACTAGTAGCGCTAAAGTGAGCTAGAGAATGCAGTTTGGACCTGCAGCCAATTAGTCTTCTGCTATTTCCCAACTCAGTTAAGTTTAACCACAGAACTAAAATCCTCCCCTGCCTGGCAGGGCCTGTATATGGAAGCGATACCATGTACACACTGAAAGCAGGCTACACCAAAGAGAATGAGCCTGGGAAAGGCCGAGCCGCACGACACAGTTCCTCCTCTCTACCTCGCCAGGCAGATGAAGCGTCCCTGCTTTGATGAGGGGTAAATGAGAGAGGATAGAGATAAAAAGCAGGCTGATCCTTCTGTTCTTCTTCCTCATTCCCTCTCCTCTCCAGAAACATGAGAATTGGAAGGTGGGCATTCCTTACCTCCAAGACTCACTAATAGCTTTTAATTTCTATTATTTTACTTTTCTGAATTTCAGTATTCTAGTTCTTTTGGCTTTTGGCCTCTCTGTTGCGCTTGTACGTGTGCTCAGCTGCTATTGGATTCAGGCTTTCATTAAGTGAAAAGTAGGCACATAAATAACTTTTCTCTGAAAGATTTCACATCCTCATTTGTATTACCTGATTTCATGTTAAAATTAGCTTCAATTGCCTATATTTGTATACAGTATAGTGACAGGAGAAGAAAATCCAGAAACATGCTTAGTAACAACAAAAGACTGCCTGGTTTACGTCTTCCTGGAATGGTCATTCTTGGGTAGTCAAGAATATATTTATCTTAATATAAAACACTTCTGGGTGTTTTCTTTAAGTATTTTTCTTGTCCAAAATATTCTAAACTAAGTCTTGACAAATTGGAAAAAAAAGAAAAAAAGTTGAGAGAATCATAAAACCATATTGAGGAAGTCCACCTCAAATTCATTCTAATTGTAGAATGTACAGTTCTTTCATCATTTCTTAATTTCTCATGACAGTTATTGTAAAAGTTCTATGTTCATTTTAAGTATCCAGCTACATCTCTGCTCTCTCATCAAAGGCAAATAACCTATCTTCGTATTTTACTGAGCAGATCAAAACCATCCAATACGAATTCCTTCAGATTTCCTCTTTAATACTTAAGTATCTCTGTTTCGTTATCTTTCCTGACTCCTGTTCTTGTTCCTATTTCTAAGAAAAAAGGACCCTTCCCCCTTAAGCGAATTTTCAACCTGTACTTGTTTAGGGTACTTCCTCCAGCATCCTGTTCCACCCACAACCCTTTATTCAGCCAGCTTCTCTCCTGGTCCCTTTCCTTTGCTTATAATACCCTTCAGGTTGCCCCATCTTAAAAACAAACTAACACAACCAAACAGTAAAATCATCCATCAACTCTGCCAACTGTTCAGCTTGCTATCGTGTGTCTTTCCTTGATTTCCCAGCCATTTACTCTTTCATCATTTGCAGTTTTGCTCTTGCCGTTTGCTTCTTTGAAAACCTGTTTCATGAAGTCAGCAATGAATTCCACATACACTGGCTTTATTTCTTTAACTTGACACTTACACAGTTGACCCTTGAACAACATGGGTGTGAACTGCATGGGTCTACTTATACATGGGTTTTTTTTTTTTCTTCACTCAATATGTACCACAGCACTACACGAAGTTGGTTGAATCCATGGATGCAGAGGGCCAACTCTAAAGTTCTATCTGGATTTTTGACTGCACGGGGGTTGGCGTCCCTAACCCCTGCATTGTTCAAGGGCCAGCTGTACAACATTTGACACTACTGGTGACCTCCTCCTTCTTGAAACTCCCTGTTCATGACCTTTGTAAGACTTGGGTATCTTTCCTCTCCTACTTCTCACACTCCTGTTTCTCTTAACCCTTTACTGGTTCTTCTTTCTACTGTCTCAATATAATGGTATCCCTAAGATTCTTGTTCAGCCCTTTGATTAATCTGCCATCTTAGGCTGTGATTGTTTAGCCAGTTGCTGAATTCTTGATATATAAGATCAGTCACACTCCTCAGTTACAGAAACCTATCAGAAAATGAAATATGGTTAATTTGGCTTGACTGCTATTAATGAACCTAACCTAGCTCCTAATGAAGCCCTCTTTCTTTAACATGTGTTCAAAGGGGATGTTTAAAGTAGCATGAATAATTCCCAAAAGTGTATTCATTTATGTATTGATACAAATAAGGGTCAACTCTAGTAACATTGATAGTTCAAAAGTATGGCATATATGGTAAAATTCAGCTACAAATGTATTTTTATAGTAAAAGTAGGTTTGTGTTATATAACTTAAGTATGGCTAATTTGCTTTCTTTTAAATATCAGGTTTCTTTCTCGGTCACATATGAAATGGATCAAGGAGAAGCACATGTCCAGACAGATGTGAGTTTATTTTAACCTGTTAAAAATACTTACAGTATATTTTTTAATTAAAAAAAAAGTTTTTACATGTACAGGAAAGTTGTCAAAATAAAGAGATTTGCAATATATCCCTCACCCAGCCTCCCCTAATGTTAACATCTTACATGATGGTAGTACAGTGATCTTAATCAGAGAATTAATATTGATGTAGTCCTGTTAACTAATTTAAATACTCTGGATTTTACAGATTTTTTTCACTATCCTTCTTCTGTTTCAGGACCCAGTCCAGGGTCACTTTTTTTTTTTTTTTTTTTTTTAATTTTTTGCGGTACGCAGGACTCTCACTGTTGTGGCCTCTCCCGTTGCAGAGCACAGGCTCTGGATGCGCAGGCTCAGCGGCCATGGCTCACGGGCCCAGCCGCTCCGCGGCATGTGGGATCTTCCCGGACCGGGGCACGAACCCGTGTCCCCTGCATCGGCAGGTGGACACGCAAGCACTGCGCCACCAGGGAAGCCCCAGGGTCACATCTTACTTCTAGCCATCATGTGTATCTTTAGATCTGTGACAGGTGCTCTGTCGTTCTTTGTCTTTCATGACTGACACTGGTATTTTGGACCTCAATTGGGTTTATCTGATATTTTCCCATGATTAAATGTAGTTTTAGCACAAATGCCACAGAAATGATGTTGTACCCTTCTCAGCACATCATATCAGAAGATACTTGATGTCAGTGTATCTTATTAACAGTGATGTCACCTTCGATCATATGGCTAAGATGGTGTCCACAGAGTTCTCCACTGTATTTTTCCACTTATAGTTAATAAGTATCTTATATCTTGTGAGGAGATACTTGAGATTATGCAAATATCCTGCTCCTCATTATTCTTTTGCCCTCTAATTTTAGCACCCATTGTTAATTCTTGCCAGTAAAAAGTGTTACTGTGACATTTGTCTGATGGTGATTGTGTATTTCCATCATTTCTTCTATATTTGTTTTTTTTTTTTTTTTTTTTTTTTTTTTTTTTGCTGTACGCGGGCCTCTCACTGCTGTGGCCTCTCCTGTTGCGGAGCACAGGCTCCGGACACACAGGCTCCGCGGCCATGGCTCGCGGGCCCAGCCGCTCCGCGGCATGTGGGATCTTCCGGGATCGGGGCACGAACCCGTGTCCCCTGCATCGGCAGGCGGACTCTCAACCACTGCGCCACCAGGGAAGCCCTCTTCTATATTTGTGATTTCAAGTTCTACTATAAGGGAGGAACTGTCCCTTTGTCCACATTGATTTATTTATTCATTTAAATCAGTATGGACTCATGGATATTTATTTATTCTAGCAATAATAATTCATTAGTATCTATTTTCTTGCTCAAATTGTCCCAGATTTGACCATTGGGAGTTCCTTAAATTTGCCTCCTATGTCCTTTTAGCCACCTTCCACCACCATTTTTTGAGTACTTCCTTACTTTCTATTTACAATATCTTTGAACATGGATGAAATTACATTATGAAATTACATAAATTCTAAAAATTTTTTTTCCTTTAGATTGCTTTGGGTGTGTTGGGTGGACTAGCTGTTTTATTGTCTCTTTTGAAGACAGCAGGTTGGAAGAGACGCATTGGGAGTCCCATGATCGATTTACAGGTATGATCACAGGAATTTTTTAAGTATATTTTTATCTTTTGGCTATTTTATATCCTTCTAATAGACACAGCTAGAGAATGAGTAAAAAGTTGCCTTGAGTTTCTCTGGTGTATATGACTATGAGAGGTGTATGCTCATTTCCCTCCCACGTTGCTGTGGGCCAGTCTGCACCCAACAGCAGAGCTGTTCTTATTTCCTCACGTCCTCACCAATACTTGCTGTTTTTCACGTCTTTCCATTTTTTGGCAATTTGGTGAGGTAAGTAGTATGTTATTCTTGATTTAATTTTCATTTCTCTGATTACTCTTCATATGCTTTATTAATCATTTGGGTTTCCCCTTCTGTGAACTTCCTGTTTATATGCCTTGCCCATTTTTCTAATTAAGTTTTCAGTTTTTCTTGTTTATTTAAACAAGTTTTTATATTTTATTTATTTAGAGTTTTATGTATTTCCTAAATATAAATCCACTTTTGGTTTGTGATGTTGAAATTTATTCTCCAAGAGTGATTCATGTGTTATTTTATCTATGTGTTACTTTGTTTAACAGAAACTCTTGATTTTAATATTGTCACATGTGAATAGGTTTTCATATGATGGCATGTGCTTTTAGGATCTTATTTAGGAAAGCCTCCCCTATCTCAAGATCAAAAAGGTATTCGCCCATATTTTATTCTATTAACTTTATAGTTTCTCTTCTCAATTAATCTTTTTTATGTTTGTTTTTATTTTTATCTATCATTTTTTGAATATTTACTATGTGCCAGGCACTTTTCTAAGCATTACATGTATAGTTCATTTAGTCCTCACAATAGCTCTATGAAGTTAGGTATTATTATCATTCCCATTTTATACATGCTGAAATTGTGGCAGAAGTTAAGTAAGTTTCCTATTCATTTAATTTTTATAGCAACAAAGTAATAGCTGGTATTTCCATTTAGCTGATTAAGAACATGAGAAAGGCACGTAGTAAACTTGTTTGTGCTGGGATGTCTTCCTGACTCCAGAGCCAATGTGCCAAGGAATCGGAGGAGGGGAGCTTGATTTACTGTCTGAGATAGTCAAGAAAGGCTTCCAAGAGAAGTGAATTTTAAGCTGGGTTATCTGCGCATTCCACAAATAGTCACTGACAGCCTACTGTCTGAGTGCCAGGTGCTCTACTAGGCACTGGGGGGGGGGGGGTTGTGATAATGAGCAAAGAGGACATTGTCTCTGCCCTCAGAGTTCATGAGTTTGCCAGAGAGAAGAAGGGAAGAATATTTGTAGAATCAATGCCCATTTCATTCCCCAAAACATTTGAGATGAAAGTGTGGAGTAGTTAATTATTGAGTAAGTGGTTGGAACTGGCAGATGAGGCTAAAAATTTAATTTTTGTCTAGGTTGTGGAGGACCTTGTGAGTCAGAAATTTATATTTTAATAAGGAGTCACTGTACATTTTTAAGAAGGAGAGTAACACAATCCAATTTACATTTTAGAAAGCCAACTCTGATGGTAGTGTAGAGGATACATTGGAGAGAAGGATTCCAGACTCGAAGAAAATTAGGAAGCGGTTCTAAATTTCTTAGATGGTGAAAAATGAGAAGGGTTGAATAAAACAGAGGCTATTGGGAATGGATCAAAAGGTTAGGACCCAAAAGATGTCTAGGAAGTGGCTGCAGTTGGTCTTTCTAACTGATCCACGTATACATGAAACAAGGCTTCAAGCTTGAGAAACTGGGTAAATAACATGTTATTAAAAGTAATAGTATAAATAGGTTGTGTCTATAATGGCTATAATTCTCTTTTTAAATTGCAGACAGTTATGAAATTCTTGGTTTACTATGCTGGTGATCTGGCCAATGTTTTCTTTATCATCACTGTGGGAACAGGTCTTTACTGGCTTATTTTCTTCAAAGTAAGTGATTTTCTGAATTTAACCTAAGTGCCAGTACCTGAATAACTTGTAAGCTTTCTTTATAAAGGAACTGTCTTCAGTGGAGGATATTTCTGATCAAGAGTATTGGGGCAAGTGCTAAACTCACCATTCCCTGAGTGTGCTGTGTTTATTGAGTGCATCACCACCTTCCTCTTTTACGCTTTCTTTGGGTTATAACTTGTGTTTAGTAAAAACTTTGTATGGTCATATTTAGCAGTGTAATTTTTATCATAGGCACAGAAGTCTGTCTCTGTTTTGCTACCAATGCCGGCTCAGGAAGAAGGTTTTGTTACTTATGTGGGATGTGCTTTTGCTCTGAAGGTAAGTTTCAAAGCACGGGTTACTGAATTTAAAAGACCTGCTAATAAGTATTATAAGTCTTTAAAATTAAACTGCTTTCAAAATCTTTGGTGTAAAACTTAGTTTAATTTTGGAAGAAAGCATGAATTAATTCTGTTTTACTAGGAAGTCTACTTTTATTTATAATAGATATCTTATTCTGAAGATCTGCCTTAAATATTTTTTAATTATTTAGTTTAACCTGTTAATTGAGAGTAAAAGGTACCATGCTGGATAAAGTGCTGAGCTCTTAGCATTTGTTCTCTGCCTCCATATTGCTTTCCTCCTCCTCCCATGGCAACCCCCCTCCCTACTTCATTGTTCTGTCGATGGATGTGAAGCTCTTTACATGCTTCTGTGGTAGATCTCATCCAATTGTGTTGTGATTATTAAGTGTCTGATGTTCCCACTGATCTGTGAGCTCCACGAAGAGAGGAATCATCCCATACTTAGATTTTTTTCCCTTGTTTGATCAATAATGTACCTGCTAGGAAGAAGCCTTAGTTTAAACATATTCTGTAAATGAAAATACCAGAAATAGGGGAAAAAAACAACAGTGAGAACATGCTAAAACTTTAATTAGGACAAGCAAATAATAGTTGGAAATACCTTTACTTATAAAGAAGTTAGGTGATCTAGAAAACAAAGTATGCTTTTGGAAACCTTGGGAAAGAGAAACAATTAATGCAAGGTCCCTGTATGAGGAGGAGGTAGTGTGTCTCCTTTCATATCCCTATTTCAAAGAAAGACAGAAAAAGGGAAGTCGAATTAATATGTATATAAAAATTCTGTGAATTTGGTGATTCCGTTATTTCGTGAGCTTCTCTTGATCCCCTAATGGTATTACGACTTTGTAACTTGTGAAAATTATATATTCATGTGATTACAGTATGTTTGTTTCTTTTTTTTTTTTTGAAGTATAAGTTGGTTTCAACATTGTGCCAGTCTCTGCTGTGCAGCAAAGTGACTCAGTTATACACATAGAGACAGTCTTTTTTTATATTCTTTTCCATTATGGTTTATCACAGGATATTGAGTATAGTTCCCTGTGCTATACATTAGGATCTTGTTTATCCACTCTGTATATAATAGTTTGCATCTACTAACCCCAGACTGCCAGTCCATCCCTCTCTGCCCCCCTCCCCTTGGCAACCACAAGTCTGTTCTCTATGTCTGTGCGTCTGTTTCTGTTTTCGTAGATAAGTTCATTTGTGTCATATTTTAGATTCCACATGTAAGTGATATCATATGGTATTTGTCTTTCTCTTTCTGATTTACTTCACTTAGTATGATAATCTCTAGTTGCATCCATGTTGCTGCAAATGGCATTATTTCGTTCTTTTTTATGGCTGAGTAGTATTCCATTGTATATATGTACCACATCTTCTTTATCCATTCATCTGTCGATGGACATTCTTAAAGAATCACTGTTGGTTTCATAAGCAGGCTTAATGCAGATACTTTAAGGTGCTTTGTTTGTCATTCTCAGGCTCTGCAATTTTTGCATAAGCTCATCTCCCAGATTACCATAGACATATTCTTTATTGATTGGGAGAGACCTAAAGGAAAGGTTCTTAAAGCTGTTGAAGGTAATGAAAGTAACCATTTGTACCAAGATTCTTTTGCCACCATTGTAGAGCAAATAAGGTGAAACGTTTTTACTCATTGTATCTCCCCAACCAGATGAGGGTGGTGTTCGGAGTGCTACCGTTCCCGTAAGCATATGGAGAACATATTTTGTGGCAAATGAATGGAATGAAATTCAGACTGTGAGAAAAATTAACCCACTCTTTCAAGTACTTACTGTCCTCTTCCTTTTGGAGGTATAAACTGTTTGATGTAATTGTATACAATTTATGGGTACCTCATAAATGTTAATATAATTCCAGCTAAGTTTTCATGTCAGTGGAAGAGTTTTCTAAAGGTTAAAATATTGTAATCAAGCCATTAAAAAATACACGTAACCTGAAATTTACCATCTTAATCATTTTAAGTATACAGTCCAGTACTGTTAAGTACATTCCCATTGTTGTGCAGTAGTCTCTAGAATTCTGTTCATCTTGCAAAACTAAAACTCTGTACCCATTAAACAACAGCTCCGTCTTCTCCCCTCTCCCCAGTGCCTGGAAACCACCATTCTACTTTCTGTCTCTTTGAATTTGTCTACTGTAGGTAAGGAGTGATTTTTAAACCACTGGTTTGTAGCAGAACCCCATAGGAAGCTTTTGCAGAATACCTGCGCCTTACCTCACGCCTTGAGATTATGTTCAATTCCGTAGCTCTGAGGCGAGCTCAGGTATCTGTATTTTAAGAACCGTCCCCCGTTATTCATATTCTCACTCCTGTATTAGAGCCACTATTAGAAGGTTGAAATTTTCTAACAAATTATCATTGAACACCTACTGTGGACTGTGTTCTGTCTTAAGAGCTGGGGCTGTAGCTTAACAAGACACACTGAATGGGTACATGCTTATGATCCCTTTACAGTTATTTCATGGGTCTGGGTAGAATTATTAAAGAAGTATTCAGTACTGAATATGAGACTGAAATACGGAAACTGTATGAGTAGCAGGTTTTCTCTAGAATTAGCTTCTTAAGTAAGGTTACATATGAATTATTAACTTGTATGTCTATCTGCCTTCCTTTTCCCTTCTTTCCCACTTTTCTCCTTCCTTTCCTTTTTAAACCTAGAGGAATGTGTGTGTCCCTAGGATATATGAACACTGTCTCAAAAATTCATTTATAGTAGTGTTTTTTAAAGCTTTAAAAGGTGTTATGTGAGAAAACAGTATTATAACGAAGTAAGTTTGGAAAACACTGGATTCAATAAAGTCATGTAGATTCCTTTACCATAAAACTTCCCAGAGCTTTTATTCTATGAGGGTGGAAGGCATGGAGGTGAGTATAATATACTAACTAAACTTATTTGATCATGGTTTCCTTTTATCAAAGATGGTATCTTCCTCAAAAGACATTTTGGAAAATACTGTTTTAAAGTATAAAAGGTATTTTACATAGTTCCTGGCATATGTTAAAACTCATGAAATACTGGTTGTTCATTGGTAGTTTACTGAAGAAAGCTTTATTCTCTTGACAGAAATTTTTGAGCTTTTTCTGTGTATATGATAATAAGGTTATATTTGGCCTTTAGTCATATTGAAGAGATTACCAAATGAACTAGCTAAATATTTTGTATTAAATACTTTGTAATTAAAATACTGGATAATTATTTTTATCTAGATTTTCTACCATTTATACAAACTTGAATACTTTAGTTTTTCAAGGTAAGGAGTAGAGAGGAGGGTCTCATTTTCAGACTAGAGGAGTTTTCTTTATGTTTGTTTAAATAACTTTTTCTTATTATTTCAGGTTGTGGGATTCAAGAACTTAGCATTAATGGATTCATCTTCTAGTCTTTCCAGAAGCCCACCTAGCTACATAGCTCCTTATAGCCGCATTTTGAGATATGCAGTGTCTACCGCTCTTTGGCTAGTCATTGGAATTATACAGGTAACAGGAGATTGTTCTTTTAAGCAACATTGCCTCTCTATATTTTTAACTCTGTTTACATGCTAATCCTCAAATATTGACCACAATATGATTTCTATAGTATAAAGAAGGTGACAAGAACAACAATAATAATAACTAATAGCTAATTTTTACATAGTATGATAATCTAGGCACTGTGTTAATTAACTGCATTACACAAATTAACTTAATCTTTATAGTAGCCCTCAGAGATAGATTCTTTTAGTATCCTCATTTTATAGCTGAGGATGCTGAGGCCCAGAAAGGTTAAATATTTACCTAAAGTCATGCAATTAGAAATTGGCAGAACTGGAATTTGAACCCAGGCAATCTGATTTCAGAGTTCATTTCTTATCAATAGTGGGGCTCTGGGGCTTCCCTGGTGGCGCAGTGGTTGAGAGTCCGCCTGCCGATGCAGGGGACACGGGTTCGTGCCCCGGTCTGGGAAGATCCCACATGCCGCGGAGCGGCTGGGCCCATGAGCCATGGCCACTGAGCCTGCGTGTCCGGAGCCTGTGCTCCGCAATGGGAGAGGCCACAGCAGTGAGAGGCCCTCGTACCGCAAAAAAAAAAAAAAAAAAAAAAAATAGTGGGGCTCTGAAGGGTCTTTCAGAGTCTGCAGCTTTCTAGTCACAGGATTTAGTTTATATATAATGATAGGAATTGCTAAGGTATCCTTAATCTTTTCTTTTCTTTGAAATATAACTTATAGTTTACATTTATTTATATATCATTAAACCTCTCAAAAACCAGTACCCCTTCTGAAATCTTCTTTGAAATATTTATTGGAATAGCTGAAACTAAAAATAAATCTTCTCAGGTCCCAGGGCTTTAGCAGAGGATCTTTTCTATGCTTACTTCCCTTATCTTCTTAAAGCTTTAAAAAAAGAATGCAAGGAAGAAAAGAAAGAAGCAGCAGCTACAGCGCTTAACTCTGATCTCTGCATTTCTTTCTCTTGCTTAACAGACACTCCCATGAGTGGAAAAAGGCTTTCTGTTTGATTAAGATCTTTTTAACTTTTAAGTAAGCAAATGAAGGTGGGACCTCTAGAAAGAATAGGTTGAACTTCCTATAAACTGGAGAGCAAATATTTGCCTTAAAGGCTTATTTTAAAAGATCTTTGGGATTGAAATCCCAAAATTCCTACAGAATTGGACCCAGGTGTCATTCCATGACTTAAGAATAGACTCTTTAAATTTGCATTTATTTTAAGTTGGTGAGACTTGTTCAAACTTGAAGCTATAAGATAGAGCTAGTGAGGGATAGTTTGACAGTCGGAAAAGAAAGAGAAACAGAAATTAGGATTTGAAATAAAATTCGATTAAAAGAATATGGGGTTTGATTTTTTTCCCTTCCAGTTTTATTGAGATATAACTGACATACGACACTGTATAAGTTTAAGGTGTACAGCATAATGATTTAACTTACACACATCATGAAATGATCACAATAAGTTTAGTGAACATCCATCATCTCATATAGATACAAAATTAAAGAAATAAAAAGAAAAATATTTTTCCCTTGTGATGAGAACTCTTAGGATTTATTCTCTTAACTTCTATGTATAACCTAAAACAGTGTTAATTATATTTATCATGTTGCACATTGCATCCTTAGTACTTATTTATCTTATAGCTGGAAGTTTGTGCCTTTTGACTGTCCTTATCCAGTTCCCCCCACTTCCCCCTCCAGCCCCCACCTCTGGTAACCAGAAATCTCATCTCTTCTTCTAAGAGTTTGTTCATTTGTCTGTTTGTTTTTGATGTATAATTAACCTACAACACTATGTTAGTTCCTGGAACACAGCATAGTGATTTGATATTTCTATACATTTCAAAATGATCACCGTAATAAGTCTAGTTACTGTCTGTCAACCATATTATGGGGTTTGATGTTTATCATCAGTGTAATAGTAAGAAAATATTTATTTTTACATATACCAATATAAGTTTTTGTGAATAGATCAGATTTATCTGGGTGTAGAGAATTTAAAGGAATACCATCTGAAGCTTTTCATATTGGTTGAGTACAACAATACAGAAACCCCAAATAGCAGTGGCTGAAATAAAAGTGACTTTTCTGTCTCCCGTGAGAAAGAAGAGCAGAGGTCGACAATGCAGGGCCAGCAGGGTGGCTGCTGTCAGGCCCAGATGCCTGTTGTTCTGCTCTGCCCCTCAGGACTTCACCTCTAAGGTCACCTCGCAGTCCATAATGGCTGATGGAGTTGCAGGAGTGAGCCGGGGAGAAGACCTCACCCTTTCCTCTTTATTTGTTCACTATGAGTTTTAACTGAAAACATTAAAACAGCTTAACTACTCATAATGAATTATGAAACTGTAATAGTTAAATTGTATTATCATTTATGAGGCATTTATTCTTCCTTATTTTGTAGACCTGCAAGAAAGTTTGCATACTTGTGTTGTTTTCTGTTTTGCATGTCAGAGGAAGATTATTAAGAGAAAGTCTAAAAGTTTTATAAATCAAAACCCAACTGAGAAGTAAAATATACAGAGGACAAAAGTTATATATAGCTGAGCACAGGTGGTTTTTAGCTCACGTTTTAGGTATGAAAACAATTTAGCTCATTTCACATGAAACACAAGCAGGTAAAGTAGTAAAGCTGAATCATGAAAACCCCTATCAGTTATTTTTAGCATGCCTCTTAATTTTTCTTTCCCCTGGTTTCTTGTCTTGTGTGCCAGAGTCTCAAACAGAACAAGTCTCGAACCACTTGAGGGGGTGTCAGTGATAAATGGTCCATGAAGGAAAATGTCAGCAAACATGAAAAATCAAATCCTGCCATAACTATGTAGTCCACCCAGACTGCTCAGCCACATACCCATAGATAAATCCAAGTATTGCAGAAAAGAATAATTCCCTGAAACCCCTGTTCAACTAGCTTCTGGCCCTTGTAACCCATTTGTGTGGGCAGCGAGCTCAGATGCTCCAGCATGACTGGATGAGGAGGCGGGCAGTGGGGCAAGGGCAGCCCCAACTCAAGGACCATAGGGGCCGGGGTCTGGTCCTGTGTGCAGATTGGTGGGCCTGCCGATCGGGGGAGTGCAATGGACACTCACCCTCTCCTCTTTGAGAGCCCTTTCAGAAGTGTCTTTGACATCTCCTTGGTCAGAACTTGGTCACATGGCCACACTTCACTGCACTGTCAGCTGGGCAGCAGTGTGCCCACTCAAAGAAGGGGTCTGTCACTAAGGGGAAGGGAAAGGATTGTTCGGGCAGCAACCAGCTGTCTTGGGCACTACCGTCTAACCTCGTTCTTTGTTTCTCACTTTGCTGTTATTTGATAGGAAAGTATTTCTCTCCATGGTCACATTCTCAAACTATCAGTGTTTATTCCTAAAATATCCATAAAAGTTCCTTTAGCCTATTACAGTTCCATAAATTTGTCTATACAAACTCTTCTTGATTCTCATAATATTAGGCTTTATTGTTCACTCCTTATACTTCCCCAAACCCAGCTTCTTCAATTTTTAAGTGGCATCTTTTAGTTTTTAAACTTTGAATGTTACTATTTTTATGTCATTTAAAGGAGTTTTAAAATGGGTACATAAGAGTATTTAGGAAAGTCTTTTCAGTGTTCACCTGCTATATTCATTTACATATCTGAGTACATTTTATGTGCGAGGCACTGTGCTGAGCTCAAAGATACGCAGTAACAAGAACAAGTCACCGTTGTGACAAGTGCTGTGAAGGGCATCAGCAGGGAGATGAGATAGTGAGTAGAGGGGGAGGTAAGGGCAGTGGAGGTTAGGAATGCGACAGCAGGCGACAGCTTTGAATTGGGTGGTTAGGAAATGTTATCCTTCTCTGAAGTGTATCTAAGAAGGTCTACAATATAAACTTTTCTCTTGTGATTTATAAAACTTCCCTTTGTAGTACTGTTATTAAATCTATCTAAGAAAACACTTGAAACCATTCCATTTGAATGTTTAACACATTATCTGTAGTTGAAACAGAATACTTGACATATGTTTTTTATGTGCTACTCTTATCAGAGAAGATTAATTTGAAAAACGGCAATTTTTCTAGTGGCTTTTTGAATTTAGAACCATACCTAAATCTGCCCATTAATGCATCGGTTTATCCTAAAGCTTTTAAAGCCCCTTACTTCCTCCCCCTGTGTTTGTCCTATCTTATTTTAATGACACAGAAAAGTTTTTTAAATTCAAAAGCTCCCTCAGTGAATCTTAACACAATTGCAAAGCACTCTTCCTTTGACAGAAGAATCAGAAATGATAAGTAGGATTTTATCCCACAGGAATTGTTATTGGCCACTATGTTCTTGGTTGGCACTTCTTTTTTCTTATGACACTATACTGTGGCTATAAAAGAAAATTAAATCCTAAAATCTAATAAACATGAACTTGGCTTAATGTTTCAGATTGTGTTCTTTGCTGTCTTTTATGAGAGATTTGTAGAAGATAAAATTGGACAGTTTGTTGATTTGTGCTGTATGAGCAATGTAAGTACTTTCTGACTTTATCTTGCAACTGTTATTTCTCCCTTTTTAAAGGTCATGAGTACACTAAGAGAGGCTTTATAAGTGATGTGCTATGATTGTATTTTTAGTCTGATTTCCACTGATGGTTAATTCCAGAGATGGTTATAACAAGCTACAAGTTAATATTTACTGTCTTAATTTTTCCTTCTTTATTTGCAGTTTCTTAATTATGAATTGCTTATGCCACCAAACAGTTGAGTCGACCTGAAGTCCCTGAAAAGTTTTCATATATCAACCCTGTTTCTTCCTTCCTTGGGAGTGTCTCCAGTCTCTTTTGCATCTACTTTTTAAAATAACCTCATTATCCTTTATTATCTTATTATTCTCTTTATATGTTTTCCA
Organism: Mesoplodon mirus; assembly: GCF_964341445.2. Lineage (NCBI taxonomy): Eukaryota > Metazoa > Chordata > Mammalia > Artiodactyla > Ziphiidae > Mesoplodon > Mesoplodon mirus. Next base: position 40,979,516 of record NC_138992.1, on the reverse strand, counting down.
AGAATTCAACCCTCATTATTTTGAGAGAAAGGAAGCAATTTTAAGAAGAACTTAATTTTTATTGTTTTGCAGATGAGTTGCTAACTGCTTCTTCTTCTCTTTTGATAGATATCAGTGTTTCTGTTATCCCACAGATGTTTTGGTTATTACATTCATGGTAGATCAGTACATGGGCATGCTGATACTAATATGGAAGAAATGAATATGAATCTTAAAAGAGAAGCGGTATGAATGTATTTTATATCTTTTTGTTTTTTAAGTTGAGAGATGGGTTCTCTTAATCTGGGATTTGTAGTAATCTTTTAAAAAAATCCTCATTGATTACTTTTGAAAGTTTCTGGGATGCCAACTCATTACCCTGAACACTGAAAGGGAATAAATCAAATTCCATCCTATAGTTTTTTTATGGACTGTATTTCAAAGTAACCAAATAATTCATGAGGGAAAGATCTTCCTGTTGGAAGAAAGTAAAAGGAATTCTAAGTTAGAAAATCACCATTTTGCAATGACTAATGGATTAATGCCTATAGGTTACAATCATCAATGGATGCTAAAAATTAAGTGAAGGATGACAGGGAACTTTATAATGAGGAATCAGGTTGATATAATTTGAACACACTGGCTCAACCTTACTACAAGTAAAAATTAGGAAAACTGACATTATGCACTTCCTGTTATGATGCAGTAGGGAAGTACATAATATCACCAATGAAATATTCTTGCCTAAGAAAATTGAACCTGAATGTAATCAAGCCTCTGGATCTAACCACCAGTTTACAGGAAATAGAGGGGATAGAGACAAAATAATAGCACAGGAAGCAATTAGCCAGATGCAAAATGTTAGGATGTCTCACAGGACAAACGACCCAGTGTCTCCAACAAATCAAAGGCATGAAGAGAAAGGGAGAAGTGGTGGTGGTCATGGTGGAAGAAGACTGTTAGATATAAGAGAAATTTAAGAAAAAAAACAATCAAATAGAATGTGTAGACTTTGATTGGATCCTGATTCAAAAAAACCAGCTATAAAAAAATCTTTGGGAAAAATCTTGGAGATTTAATAGACTAAATATTAAATTATATTAAGGAAAGATTAATTTTATTAGGTGTGAAAATGGCATTTTTTTTCAAAGTCTTATTGGTACATACAGATACATTTGGTACATACAGATACAGATACATACAGAAGTATTTGCCGATGAAATAACATGGTATCTGGGGTTTGCTTTAAAAGAAAAAAGTTGGGAGGATAGATGAAAATTGGTAAAACGTTAGTAATTGTTGAAGTTGGGTGATGGATGGTTTACTGTTCTCTACTATGTATATTAGAAAACTTCCATAAGGAAATTTAAAAAGAAAAATATATACTTAAGAGGAAAAACCAAGAGGATTTATTGATTAAGGTACTATACCTGTGACTTGCAAGAACTTAATAGATGATAACAACATCTCAGAGAACAATTTGTTTAATACATTGAACTGAATCAGTTGATTAACTATTAGAAATTATACCTGGACTGAAAGGTTAAATTTAAAAATGAAACTATGAAAACCTAGAAAAGAGTATTTCAGATTGGGAGATGACAATCTAAGCATAAAATACAGAAAGCATCAAAAAAGTAACATTTTTTGATTTTACTTTATTAATGTAGAACATTTGTGTAGACAATAATTATATTAATAAAAGACATGGGGTAAAATTCTCATAGTAAATATGACAAACATATTGATAACTATTGAAAGTCATATAAATCTGTAAGCAGACTAAGTTAAAACCTCAATGGAGGGACTTCCCTGGTGGTCCAGTGGTTAAGACTCCACGCTTCCACTGCAGGGGACACAGGTTCAATCCCTGGTTGGGGAACTGAGATCCTGCATGCTGCAGAGCGCGACCAAAAAACAAAAACAAAACAAAACAAAAAACTCCCATGGAAAAATGACAAAAAGATTTTTTAAAATATGTAAATAAACAGAAGAGACTAATAAACCTCTAAAAAATATTCAACTCATAAATCATAAAAGAAATGAATGTAAAAGTAACATTTTTACTTTCTTCAAATTACCGAACTTTTTTAAAAAAAGCTAATAGTTAGTAGCATCAAGGACAGGGTGAGGGCTTCCCTGGTGGCGCAGTGGTTATGAGTCCGCCTGCCGATGCAGGGGACACGGGTTCGTGCCGCAATTCGGGAAGATCCCACATGCCGCGGAGCTGCTGGGCCCATGAGCCATGGCCGCTGAGCCTGTGCATCCGGAACCTGTGCTCCGCAACGGGAGAGGCCACAACAGTGAGAGGCCCGCGTACCACAAAAAAAAAAAAAAAAAAAAAGGACAGGGTGAAATGGGCACTGGTCTCAGAATACGTTTTTACACACCTGCTGGAAAGCATTTGGCAAGAGCTTTCTAAGAATTCATTATCTTTGGGACTTCCCTGGTGGTCCAGTGGTACAGAATCTGCCTTACAGTGCAGGGGACGTGGGTTCAATCCCTGGTCGGGGAACTAGGATCCCATATGCCGCGGGACAGCTGGGCCCACGTGCCACAACTACTGAGCTCGTGTGCCTCAACTAGAGCCTACATACTGCAAACTACAGAGCTCATGTGCTCTGGAACCCACACACCACAGCGACAGAGAGGAAAAACATGCATGCCACAACTGGAGAGAAGCCCACGCACCACAAGGAAGAGCCAGCATGCCACAACTAAGACCTGATGCAGCCAAAAATAAAAAAATAAAGAGTTCATTATCTTTGACTTACTGATTCTATTAATCTAACTCAAGGAAATAATTAGCAATGTGAATAACTACTTAGGTTCAGGATCTTCATCACAGGGCTTATTTATAAGGGCAAAAAATATGTAAAAATGGGAGAATATTAAGTAAATTGGTTTGCCTATACAGTGAAACCCTAGGTAAACATTAAAAAATCATGTTTTATAGAACATTTAATAACATGGGGAGTTGCTGAGGATATAATGTTAAGTGAAAAAGAAATCAGTACGATCCCAGTTTTATGCCATCTATACGTATATGCCTAGACAACCACTGGAAATGAAATACCTTAAAATACCTCTATCTCTTGGTGTTGAGATTATAGGTGATTTTTAAAATTTTTTTGTATTTCTCCATATTTTATAAATTATCTGTAGCAGCATGTGCTTTTTTAATCAGGAAAAAAAACTTTAAAAAAAAAATAGAGAAATTCACTACACATAGACTACCTTTAAGTCAGTAGAAAACCAAGTGTTACATTATGTTTCCAGCTTAGGTTTAGATAAAGGAGGAGAATGTTAAGCTCCAGAGTAGGCAAATAAAATCGAGAATGGAGGCAAGAATACTTATGCTGAACCCTAAAGCATCTATGAGAATTGGCTAGGTCAGGGGTAGGGCAAACTGTTACAGGCATGTGGTTCTCAGGATTCAAGTTATGTCAAAGAGACTTGAAATAGATAACTGGTCTATAACATTAACCATTGGGTCATGTATCACTACCTTTTTTATTGGAATTAATTAAGGAAAGACCATTTATAAAAGTAGTTAATTCTAAGACTAGACTTTGTCATTTATTAAAGAGCAATAAATTAATTATAAAAAAGCTAAGAATATCAATATACAGTGAACTTAGTATGAGATTTTTTTTTAAGTAGGGCAGAGTAAAGGAGATGATCTAGCACCTGCAAGGAAGTATGATGAAATAGAAATTAGTAAAACCTAGAGGGGAGGGAGAACCTTGATTACTGTTAGAATCTCATTGTCTCAAACATAATAGTTCCGTACAATTTCAGTTGGCTTCCAAATCTTGTTAAATATTGTATTTTCTTTTAAAGATAGGCAAAATTTTCATAATCTTGATCTTAATTTAAATTTTTTAACTTTTCAGGAAAATTTGTGTAGCCAAAGAGGTTTGATACCCAATACAGATGGTCAAACTTTTCAAATTGCTATTTCTAGCCACATGAGACAACAGTATGACAGAATTCATGAGACACTAACAAGGGTTTGTATGAAGTACAGGTCACATATATTCTGTCAGTATTTCATGTTACTTAGATACCAAGGATGTAAGGCATGTTGCATTTATCCTTGTCTCTTTTTCACATTAGAAAAATGGCCCTGCTAGACTATTGAGTTCATCAGGAAGTACTTTTGAGCAGAGTATAAAAGCATATCATACTATGAATAAATTTCTTGGCTCTTTCATCGATCATGTATGTATCATTTATTTTTAAACTAGAATCAAAATGCAACTTTAAAAAAGTTAACGAGGGGTGTCAATTATTTCTTCAGTCAACCAAGTCAACGGACTTATGCCTTGTGGGGTTTTTTGTTTGTTTGTTTGTTTGTTTTTGCTGTAAAAACTAATACTGTGGCTTAGGGATGGAGTTAAGTTATGTAAAAGGAAAAGATTTTTACCTGTCTATTAGCATGATTATTACCTTAAAATATGTCTGTACTGGAATTTTGTTACTTAACAAATATTATCAATTATTTATTGTAGAAATATGCTATGATTGTATTCCTAAAAAGCTTGTTGTAAATTGATTTTCAGTATATCTAGTCCTAAGTACTACTAATAGCATTTAAAATTTAAAACATTCCTAAAGAGTATTTTGTTATAAAGTCCAGTAGTAAATTGTCTTTGAAGAACAGATTTTCTTTGTGTTCTATTCATTTTTCTTTTTCTCTCCTTCTGATTTTACAAAAATTGGGAAGCATTCATTTCACTGCTATTTTTGAAATGACTCTCATTTTTTATATTAGGTTCATAAGGAAATGGACTACTTTATAAAAGATAAATTGCTTCTTGAAAGAATTCTTGGAATGGAATTCATGGAACCAATGGAAAAAAGCATCTTTTACAATGGTATCCTTCAAATGCCTTTGCTGAACTTGATTATTATTTTCCAAGTTTGAAGAAACATTCTTGTAGTTCCTGTCTTTTGATTTTATACTTTTATATAGGAAACATAATGAACTTAGTTAACTTCAAGGAATTATAGTAGTTTTCTGTGTCCCGTTTTATTATGTCATGTTATCAATAGCAAGAAACAAATATATAAAAGATAATTATTCTACAAGAAAGTTAAAAAAAGCTGAATTTCAAAATCAAACAAGACTTCCCTGGTGGTCCAGTGGTTAAGGCTCCACACTCCCAATGCAGGGGCCACGGGTTCAATCCCTGGTTCAAGGAACTAAGATCCCACATGCCACACGGCACGGCCAAAACAAAACAAAACAAAATCAGTGGTAGACATGGAAGAGATAGTAAAACAAATACATAAAGTTCAGATTTTATTGGACTGTTCATTCAGTGGCACACTTATGAAACACTTAAAGAAGAATAATGCTCATGATTTATCTTTAACATTTAATTTTTCATTTTATCCAACTTCTTAAAAATTGTACACATCTGTGTGACAGGAATAGTGATTAAACATGGTTTTTTATCATTAAAAAGGAAGTATATATGTCACTGTCAATGTGACTGATAACCTCTTGTGTGGCTTGGGAAGAATGGAAATGGTATAACCAGTGTCCTGGCCTAGATATCACTTACCCTTGTGTTATTGAGTGTCACATATTGTGTCAGTCCTGGGATACACAGACTAATGGTCCCTCCCTTGGGCATCTTGTTTAGTAGACTGTGGAAAGTAGGCATGTGATGGGTGAGTGGAGTGATGCTGGGATAGAAGTCTGTGCAGATACAGGCTGCACTGGGTGCAGAAAGGAAAGTAGAAAATCTAACTAGATACAGGGTGAAGCCAGAGAGGCAACATGGTGAAGTTTGAATTGGGTCTTAAAAAATAAGGTGGTGTTGTCATACAGGAGGGTCCAGGTAAGAGAGGTGAAGACGTTTGTACAGAAGGGGGAAAGGGCATTATACACTTAGGAACTTTATGATTGAAGCCTCGAATGAAGTGGGTCAGTGAGAGAGAGTGCATGAACAATAAAGAGGGAAGAGACTGAATCCCAAAGGCCTTGTCTGACACCCTAAGGAGTTTTGCTTTATCCTATAGAGCACTTGTTTCCAAAAACATTTAAAAAAAATTTTTTTGTCCTACAAGGTGTGTGCAGGTTGATCCATGGAGGTGTGGGAAGAAAATATTAAAAAGTCTATTTGTATATTTGCAATTCCATCATTCTTAATTTATATTTTGGAAAAATTATATGTAGTAATTAATAAACTACGCCTATTATGGGATGCATGCTCAGCATTTTATTCTGATAAGGATACATGATCAATACAATTTGGAAACCACTGCTAATGAATGTCGTCAGAAAGCCTTCAGCATATCTGATTTATAAATTGGAAGAATTATTCTGGCAGTAGTGAATAGGTTGAGTTAAACAGATGTAAGACTATAACAATATAACAGTCATTAAGAATATAGCTTTCATAATAAAGAATATAGCTTAGTCATTATAACTTAGTCATTAAGAATATAGCTTTCACAATAAAGTTTTCTGGTCTTGGGTTCAAAATCTGACTAGTTTTGTGCACTTGAGAAAGTTGTTTACCCTTTCTGAACTTTAATGCCCTCTCTATAAAATTAAGTATAACCTTCTAAAGGTTGTTGCATTTACACATGTGTAATCATTGTGTAAAGAACCTGGTATGGGTAGGCACTCAGAAAAATGATGTTACCTTTTCTAATAATAATAGTACAATCATCATCAACAACTTCTTCATCTCTATTGGGAAATTAGGAGAATATGAGCTAAGGCAGTAGTGATGAGGATAAAGAAGAAAAGATTGCCAGAGACGTTAAGGAAGAGAAACGTAGGAGAGAAAGAGTAGTCAGAAATCATCCGGATTTCCAGCTTGTGTGACTAGGTGGTTGGTGGTGGTGCCACCCTTCTCTGAGACAGGGAGTGCAGATGGAGGACCAGGTTTTGAAGGAAAGGGGATGAATTTGGTTTTGAATATGTTGTGTCTTGAGGTACCTTTGGGACATCTAGGAAGAGATGTCCAGTAAGCCATTAAATGTAAGGAACTGGGGGACCAGATCTTAGGAGAAAGTAAAGGCACACAGTAAGCTGGGGAGTCTCATCAAATGAGGTCATTGCTGGAGCAATGGCAGTGAAAGGTCACCCACGAAGAGTGTATATTGCTGGCTTGTTTATTTTTTTTAAATACGTATACAACTATATGTACAGAAGTGCATATCTTGTAAGGATATAGCTTAATGGCCAGTAAATTTTCACAAACTGAATATATTCCTATAACTAACTCCCTGATCAAAAAAGAATGTTAGCAGCAAGCCAGATGTCCTCTTGTATAAAACAAGAGGTCCTAACTGGGTATCCATGGGCAGCTGAATCACTGAAGTGATTCTCTGTACCTCCCTGAAATTGTGTGCAAGATTCGTATATGTGTACTTCCCCCACTTCCTCTCGTGAAAGGGTCTGTAGCTTTCATCAGAATCTTAAAAGGGTGTTCACATCCCGAAAAGGATGAACCCCTACTTGGGGAGCGAGAAGAGAAGAAGTCCCAGAGAAGAACCTTAGGGGACTACTTGAGACATAAATTATAGCACACTATTCTAGTCCTTGCTGGTTTTGTTTTGCTTTTTATTTATTTATTTATTTTAATTGAAGTATAGTTGATATACAATGCTGTGTTAATTCTCTGCTGTACAGAAAAGTGAGTTTTGCTTTTTAAACTTTATCTTAGAGAATCTTTCTAAGATTCTTTAACCTTTAGTTATGGAAACAAATAGAGAAGGGATATTCATTACCTGATCATTGAAAGATATTGACTGTATACTTAAACTACTAGCGATTACAACCCTTGGTGCAAATGATAAAACTGCTTTTTATGAGCAGAGTTCTTTGATTAACCTTTTAGATTAGCAAATTTTAATACCCTTTGTTTATTTTTTGTAAACCATAAAGTATTTTTTTCTTTTTTTAAATTCAGGTATAATTGACATACAATAGCCATGAAGTATTATAGTAACTAGTTGTTTTTAAATATCCAAGTTTTATCACCAGAAATTTATCACAGGTTTATTCTATTTTTAAATTTCTAACTTATGTCTTATAAATTGCTTTTTTTTGATAGATGAAAGTTATTCTTTCAGCAGTGTTCTGTATTATGGAAATGAAGCCACTCTTCTTATTTATGATCTGATGTTCTTCTGTGTTGTGGATTTGGCTTGCCAAAATTTTATTTTAGCATCCTTCCTTACGTACCTACAGCAAGAGGTAAATTTAAGAATTTTTTCTGGGTTTCATTTAAACGACATATGTTAGAAGTAGATATTTATTTTTATAGCAGAGAATAACAAATGTATACTCTCACTAGGAATTTATAAAGATTTAGAATATGATTAGCCCTGCCAAAAAAAGGAAAAACATTTCAACGAGGTTCATTCTACACTTTCCTTCCGGGTCAATGAAGTACTGAGGTCTCGGGGAAGGCATAAGTTGCTTGAGCAAACGTGAAAGGAACCTAATAGGAAGACATTTAAATTACCCATCTCTCCTACATGCCAGCAGTGAGCAGTAATTAGAGTCCCATTCACCCTCTGCACCAGATGTTACTGTAACAAAAAGGCAAGCTCTGAGATGTAGCTCGAGGCTCAGCCACTTTAACTTGTAACTCTCACACATCCCCTATCTGCTTGGATTAGAAAACAATTGCGTGGATGGGTGTGGAGCCTGAAATGGAGACTTCAAGAAAAACCAAATTTGTTCTAGAAATGTTAGTATTCACATCACCCAAATATTCCCCACTATGTCAAAGTATATGAGTTAATAAGATATAATGTATTAGTTTTTGATAGAGATCTAGAATTATGAACAAATTCTGTTCCTAACAGTTCTTTTGATGTTTCCATAGCTTTTAGAGCTAGAGGAAACTTGTCTTGCCAAATATTTAAAAGTATATTCCTGTGAACATAAGGGGATTTGTATTATTAATTTATAAAAATATATTCTGAATAGGGATGCACACTGCTTCAGTATTATGAAAGGTGTTAATAGGCTTGAAATAATTTTGTGTATCGCCATGGAATTCAGATGTCTGATACATGAAAATAAATAGTTGAGAGAATTAGCTAGTTTAATTTAGATATTTTAATTGATGTGCACAATTAATTTCCTTTATATATATATATTTCCTTCTTTTTTTCAGATTTTTAGATTTATTCGTAATACAGTAGGACAGAAGAATTTGGCATCCAAAACACTGGTGGATCAAAGATTTCTGATTTAATTTATTGAATAGATAAAGACAATTATAATCATGGCAAAAACAGTCATGATTATCAGGTTAGTTTGCCATATTTTTTAAAACTTGTAATACAAATTATTCTATTTTTATTTGTTTTTTAATCTACAGAAAGATTTATTTTTATAACTTGTAGATACATAACTTGCTTTGTGAACATGTAGTGTGATACAATGGAAGATATTATTTTCCTATTATGCATGGCATTTAATTCACCAGCTCATAGACTAGATAGCTCTGACAATGGGACCAAAAAAATCTAAATATTGCTTTCAGCATAACATTTTTTAATGATATTCAAAACAGTCCCCATCATTTGTCTCTGTAGATTATTTTATGAACTAGATTTGTCTATATTTTCTCACATTGAAAAAGAATTTTGATTCCAAGTTCAAGCCTGGTTTTCAATTCAGTATTTTGTTTTACATATTTTATGGTTAAATAAATGTTGAAAATATTTTCACGTTTACTTAGAAATTTGAAATTGTATATGGGCGGAATCAATTTGCCTCATTTTAATTGTTCACCCTGTTTGGCAGTGGACTGATTCACTATTGGATTAATAGGCACCTCGTGAACTGGTACGTAGTCATTCCTTTGTATACCTGTGTTATTAGGTCAACATACTCTTTCCATGAAGTATGTTTATATCTCTAATATCATTTACATTATTGAGCTGTAATATGTGACATTTTCCTCAATATAGTTTTTTATACATTTATACATAACATTTTAAGAGCACTCCCAAAGCTTTGCTCTTCAATTATGTTTAAAGATTGTAAATAACAAACTGTAAGTTATGTTAACAAGGTGATTTATTGAAAATAAACTTAGGCTTCATAAGTTAGTAGGCTAGTATTTTTTTTAAATAAGGAAAAAAATATGGGGAGCCAAAATATAATTAATGTAAATCCTGAGCCATGTAGCTAATAGTTTTCCATGATATTATTTTTCTTCAATATGCTCTTTAATAATCCTTTTCATTGTGTATCATGAACTTGAAAGTCACCTTATTTCAAGTATAATGGTCATTAACCCCCAAAGCAACATTTCTTACTCCCTTCTATGTTAATGCTGTGTAAATACTTAAATGTAATGCTATGTAAATATTGTTTATATTACTGAATTGAAAATGTAGAATAAAACATTTGGTGTTTCTCTTTCCTGTTTTATTAATATGTATTTTATGAAATAGCATTTAGGAATACAACAGTATTGGGGCGGGTGTCCCCAGCCATTGCTAAAGCTGAATCCTTTACATTCTCTGAATCTTGAGGATGACTGAGAAGAGGGGAGGCTAATAAGTTGAGGATTTGAAACTCTGGTTTCTTAAGGGTCACAGTACAGAAATGCCTTTCTAAAAGCCTCAGAGATAAGTAAATGTACCAGCATGGATTTTTAAAGCCACCTACTCAGAAGCTTATGAAAGAAATACGACTCTCATTCTACATAAAAGAAGTTAATATTCGTGTGAATGTATCTAAGTGGAAATTTCAAAAAATATGATCGGTTGGCTCACCTGCTGATAAATTAAGACAGAGAAAAGACATTTAAAATCATTTTAAAGTAGTTTTGTACAATATTATTTTTATTTTGGTTAGATACATAAAAGGATGTACAGGTTTCCATACACTATTGACTCTTGTGTTCATATTGCCACGATTTAAACTTTGTGATCATGTGCTTAATTTTCTACTAGACCCATAATCTTTTGTCTATTTCTGTAAAACCAACCCACTGTACTTTGTATATTATATCCTTAATTTTACTGATTACATAGAAACATTTGATAAATCTCTTGGTCATTTCATAATGACCCTAGGTTCACCTAGAGGTTCTTTACAAGCTTCTGTGTGCTTTCTATCCTCCTTAGAAATGCATGGGCCCTTGAAATAATTCTGCAGATCAGTCTCTCTATTATGAGATGTTTATACTTGCTTACTTCTCTCATACTGCTGCCCTAGCAAACTGCCTTTTGAGAAGGCTCTTCTGTTTACCTAGATTGAGAAGCATTCAAAATGACCATTAACACAGTGCTTGCAAGCATGAAACATGTACCTTTTTGTTGTTGGTAAACATTGACAAAAAAAGCTGAGAGGAAATAAATGTAAGTTGAAGAGCAGTGTGGCTTAATGGAAAAATACTCCAAATTTAGTAACAGAAGCCATGGATTTGAATTAGAATTTTGCCCTTTGTCACTTACTAGCTTTGTGACTTTACACCAAGCTCTTTGGCATTTTTGAGCTTCGTTCCACATCTTTATAATGGAAATAATATCCTTTGCTTACCACTTGTTGTAAGGATTATTTCATTAAAATAGGCTTATAATAGTAAACTATGAACCCTGGAATTTTAAAATATTTTAGTTTGAAATATGTGCCTTCAAATGTATATTCTATCTTGCTAATAAATTAATTCTATGATATTAAAACTGAGATTACTGATTTCAGTAACTAAGCAATGAAAATCCTGGACCTTCTGCCTCAGTCACGCCAGCCTCAACAAGGAAGAGGCCTTGGTAGATGTCAGACCTTTAGTGAAAGGAGGCAAGAAGGAGCTGTTACCCCATGTTGTAGGTGTGGTTTGTGGTACAGATTGGAAAAGAGTAGAGAGTGGAATGTTGTCTCTGGAAGGGAGGGTTTATTCCGCTTGCTTATTCATTTATACATTCATGCAAGCAACATTTCTACCCATTCCCACTCCCGAGCCCCTCAGAAGGGTAAGACAATTAGTAGAGGAAACAGGTATATTAACCAATAATTACAGCAATCTGAAAAGTGCTGCAGCCACTAGGGTGTGATGTGGGGAAAGCTCGTAACTGCGCATCTGTGGTCATCAGGGCTTTGACCTGACAGAGTGGTATTTGATCTAAGATTTAAAGATAAACAAGACAAGTGCAATGAAAGCAAGGAACAGTATATACTCTGAGGTGAAGCACATGGCCATTGGCTACTACAGATTGTTTGAATACGGAATACATATTTTGTTTATATTTTTTTTAAAAAATATTCTGTACATTATGATGTTTTAACATCTTAAAATTTTTTTCTGACTGGGGAGAGACTGCCCTGCTGGGACTAACCAATTCTTAGAGGTAGCAAAGGACCCAGGCAGAAGCAGGCCTCTGATATGCAAACTCACCAATCCAGAGCCATACCTGCACTATCTGGCCCTTAACACCCCCGGAAGCAATAGTCCTCTGCCTTAGTCATCCCAGGACCAGGTACCAGGCAACCAGGGACCACTCCTATAGCTTAGAGCCTGCTGTAATTATTCAAAGTAACCAGTTCTAAGTTGTTACCCTGCCCTGCCTTGCCTTTCCTGCAGAAATGCAGAAACGAATAAAGGCCATGGCCTAGGCTCTCCCCTCGCTCCTGTCCCTTTGCCTCCTGACCAACACTGGTGCTTCCCCATGTGGCTCTGCATAGCGTGGGTGCCTCCGGTTTCTGACCTGTGAGTATAATAAACTTTGTTTTCCTGAGCCTCTACTGTGTCACCTCTTGTGGCCGAACCTGACTGACTCTCCCATAAAGGAACACACGACAGTACATTTGGGGGTTTCGGAGGGAGATGGTTGGAAAGGAAAACAGGAGCCATATCATTAAAGGCTTTTACATCAAGTCACAGTGTATGCAGAGTTTAACCAAGCTAAGTTTCCCAGCCTGCCTACAAATGAATACTCAGTACCCCGAAGAGGGAGTGGATGGACAGAGGGGCAAGAGGGGACCTTCCACAGGCAGACTGCTCTGGTAGAATTGGTGGTCCATGGGCTAGGAGACTGCCTGGCTGCATGTCATGGTCCACAAGAAAATACATTGCCTATAAGAGGCAGTAAGGCAGTAAAGGATAGTGTCTGAGAACACAAACTCTGGAGCCGCACTGCCTGTATTCAAGTCCTGGCTCCACCACTTGGTAGCTGGGTGATTTGGGGTATCTTGCTCATCTGTAAAAGGGGATAATAGTACCTATATCGTACAGTTATTGGGAAGGTTAAATGAGTTAATGGGTGTACGGTGCTTAGAAGAGTGCCTGGCACATAGTAAATGCTACGTAGACGTTAGCTATGTAATAGTAGTGGTGGTGGTAGTAAGTCCCATGAATATTTAATTATGAAAGAAAGACCCAGATTAGTCCCCTGGGAGCCTGTATTAAGACACTGTCACATTGCCGGGAGTGCTAGAACAGTAGACAAACTGCCCAATCAAAGCAATCTGTAGGATTTAAAAAGTGACTTTACTTCTATTAATTACAAAAGAAATACATGGCTGTGGCCCAAGGATAAATGACCAGTGGGATGGAGACTAGAAACAGAGCCACAGGTATACAGTCACTTGATTTATGACAAGGGTGACATGCAGTGCAGTGAGGAAAGGGTGGTTTCTCAATGTTCAATTGAATATCACAAGGGAAAAAAATGAATCTTTACCCCAGTGTTACACACAAAAATCAATTTCAGGCAGATGGTAGATCTAAATGTGAAAGTTTAAATGATGAAACTTCTAGAAGATAACATTGGAAAATATGTTCATAACATTGGTGTAGGCCAAGATGTCTTAAGACCCAGAAAAGACCGACCATTGGTAAGTTGGACTTCACTATTTACATTAAATTTACAATTATGCATATTTACAGTAAATGTAAATTTTCAATTTACATTGAAATTAGGAACTTTGTTTATCAAAAAATAGCATTATAAGTATGAAAAGACAAACTTCAATATGAGGAAAAAAATTTATAAACATATATCTGACAAAGCATTCCATCCAGAATAAAGAACTCATCAAATCAATAAGGAAAAGACAGACAATCTAATGGAAAAATGGGCAAAAAACTGAAGTTGCATCTCCCAAAACCGGGTTCGCAAATGACCAACCAGCACATGTGAAAAGTGCTCAACCTTAGTCATCGTGAGAAGGCAAAATAAAATCATGAGGTAACTACTACCAAACCATCAAAATGGCTAATATCTTAAAACTTAAAATACCAACTGTTGGTAAGGAAGTGGAACAAATGACTGATGCTATGTTATATAAAGTGAGAGGATTTGTCTTATTAGACTGGACTATTTTCCAGGTATCTCAAAGATGTTAAGACTCGACGTCTCTGCCCTGTTTGACTGAAGCAATGGTGACAGCGGATGGCAGTAGAGCGCATGCTGAACTCTGTCCAGCTTTCCAGGGTGTTGAGCTCCCTGGGCTGCAGAGCCTGGGGACAGGGTTCCCTAGCGGCGCACTTCAGGGCCTTGACCTTGTCACCGCTCCTCACTTCTACTGTCCCTCCCCGTATATGTAATGCTGAGGTTTTTTCAAGCCAGGTTTGGGAATTGAATGCTAAAAGTAGAAATATAAGAGAGGGAATCACAAAACAGGTCATGTCTCGAGGAAAAAAAAGCTCATTAAAAATCTAATGATTGGGCTTCCCTGGTGGTGCAGTGGTTGGGAGTCCACCTGCCCATGCGGGGGGCGCGAGTTCGTGCCCGGTCTGGGAGGATCCCATGTGCCGCGGAGCGGCTGGGCCCGTGAGCCATGGCCGCTGAGCCTGCGCGTCCACAGCCTGTGCTCCGCGGCGGGAGAGGCCGCAACGATGAGAGGCCCGCATACCGCAAAAAAAAAAAAAAAAAAGAAAAAGAAAAATCTAATGATTATGGAATCTTCCTTCATTTTAATAAAATACACATTTACATTAAAATCTTAAAAAAAAAACATTATCCAGAGTATGTAAGGCCTCTTTTATAAATATAATCTCACCAAATGGGACTCTGTATGATATTTTCCTTATATGCTATGATATACGATATATCATAATGTAAAATGTGACATACTATATTGTAAATACTATACTGTATGTTAATACTATATTGTATGTTAATACTATATGTTATATGTTTTAATGTGGTAACTTTAAACCTTCAGCAAAAGGCAATATAGTTTCCAAAACCATGCAGCCCACGTTCTTTTCTTAGATTCTCTTAGAGTTTGTTTTACATGAGTGAGGCCTCTATATTAAGCAAGATTACAAGAGAGGTTTTCAGCATGTATAAGTGTGATGACACGTGTATGTTTCCCCCTTATTTTTTGTTTACACAATATTTGTACTTTTTAATACTATGATGCTATTAGTTTTCTAGTTTATATCTCATATTTATTCTTTTACTTGATGGAATCAGAAAAAAATAATCACACACAGTCTTGACCTGACAGAGAGCCACGGTCAAGCCTGTCACTGGGCCTGGTCTCAACCAGTCTGATCATCTTTAACTTGTACCTGTTTCTTTTCCTTGGGGAGAGAATGATGGAATTTATATATAGTGACCTGCTGCTTACTAAAACTACATCCTATAACTATGAGCTTACAAACAGCCTTCTCATATACATCTTCCAGTTACAAATCCATGTTTAAATGACATAGCAAATATAAACAAGATTTTTCACCAAAGATTTGCATTCCCCCCCGCCCCACAATCAATCACTTTGGATACTTGGGCACAACCGTGTGACAGAAAAGGAAGCTCCTGGGTAGCAGGTGGCACCACTTAGACTCATCATTAAGGGAAAGATCGGGTCTGTTTTGATTACTCTCTTATCTCAATTGTCTGGCATTGCACCTCGAAAATAATAGCAGGGACTTCCCTGGTGGCACAAGAATCCGCCTGCCAATGCAGGGGACACGGGTTCAAGCCCTGGTCCGGGAAGAACCCACATGCCCGCAGAGCAACTAAGCCCGTGTGCCACAACTACTGAGCCTGCGCTCTAGAGCCCGCGAGCCACAACTACTGAGCCTGCGTGCCAGAACTACTGAAGCCCGCATGCCCAGAGCCCATGCTCCACAACAAGAGAAGCCACCGCAATGAGAAGCCTGTGCCCTACAATGAAGAGTAACCCCCGCTCGCCACAACTAGAGAAAACCTGCTTGCAGCAACTAAGACCAAACACAGCCAAAAATAAATTTTAAAAAAAAAGCAAATGTGTGAAGGAATGAAAATGAATGAATGAATGAAGGGGTATTCTGGTCAGAGTTATTGTCTATTATCACGAAGACTGGGGGAGATCTTGTGATGCCATTACTGCTTGCTCCTATGGAGCAAAATCAATTTTCAAATATTTATCCAGTGCTTATACATGCCAGGTACTGGGCTAGGTCCTAAGGATACGAGGCCTTTTCCAGCTTCTAGGATGCCACCTGGATTCCTTGGCTCTTGGCTCCTTCCTCTTTCTTCAAGGCCAGCAGCGTAGCATCTTCAAATCCCTCTCAGCCTCTGACTCTCCTGCCTCCCTCTTTTACTTATAAGGACTCCTGTGATTATTGGGCCCACCAGATAATCACCGTCTTAAGGTCATTAACTTAATCATATCTTCAGAGTCCTTTTTACCATGTAAGGTAATGTATTCACAGATTCTTGGGATTAGGACAGGACTATCTTTGGAGGGGGGCATTATTCTGCTTACCACAAGCAATTAAAAGAAAATGTACAGTGTAAAAGAACATAAAACCTACAGTACCTAAAATAGTTTGGGTAGCCTTGTAAGGCCTATTGTGGGAGGGTAGCGGAGATATAAAGGATGAGCAGAAGTCAGCCAGGATGATGGGGTGGGAATGAGGGTGAAGATTTCCAGAGAGAAGGAACATGTGCAAAGGCCCTGAGGTAGAAGCAACTCCATTTACAGGAGCTCGGGGTGGGCCATTTGACAGAACTTACCAACAGTAAAGAGAGGATTTGCTTAGCGTCAAGCATACAGTTTCAAAGCAAGAAAAAACTTAAGTTCTGGATTCTATCTACTTCCCCGTTGCAACAACCAGAGCAAGATTTAGTTTTGTTTGTTTTAGCTAGCTAAATGTGGTTCCATCCACTGGACAGTTCTCATTTTCTGGAGCCTTTCTCAAAGCCATCATTACACATAGTTTCAAAGGATTGTTACCTAAAAGAGAGAGAGACCAAGCTCAGAACACAAAGCCAAAGCCAAATCCAAGGCCCCAGTCCTACTTGGGGAAGGTCTGCTCCTTGCTGGGGGCCGCCTATTATTCTGATCATGTTTTCATGTTAGCAGTTTTCTTTTTGCAGCCACTCTTGTCGTGAGGAGCTGAAGGACAGAACTAACACAGCAGGAAAAAACAGCTGTTAGTAGACCAGGGCATTTAAAAAATAGTTTTAAAATAAATCGTAGAGCTCTTTTTCCCCTTATGTCACTGTTGAATTTTTCTCAAGCCAGCTCTCATTGGGAATAATTGTAGCCACTGTCTGCATGGCATTTTGATTCCCAATATTTTGATAAATATTTGTAGTTAGTGTTTCCATGGCACTTTGATTCCCAATATGTTAATAAATGTCTGGGTGTCATTCCATGTGTCCTTTTCAGCTGCTTTGTATTATGAGCACAGCAATGCCAGCTGCCAGGTAGACTTATTAAATTGACATTTTCAATACTTCTGTAACTTACGAGAGCAATGTAGCTCTAACCCCCAGAGGGTAGAGGGTTATGAGATCTTATGACCAGAGTATCTATCCTAGATACTAACCAAACCAGAACTTCAAACCCATTTCTCTTATTATGCCCTCTCTCTTTGGTTATTATAAAGCTGCAGGAAGAGCCCTCATTTCATCCCTTTTTTGGTTTTTTGTGTGCCTACCATAAAGAGGCAGAATAGAATTGTAGTGAAGAGAAAAAGCTTTGAATTCTGAGAGACGTGGATCTGAACTCCCCACTTCTCTGTTTCCTTTGTATGTGATCATGAGCCTCTTTGAGTCTGTTCTTCATCTATCAAACTAGAAGATAACTGTCTCAAGAGGGTCATTGTAAGGATCAAAGGAGATAATACACATAAAGTTGTTAGCACAGAGCCTGGAACAGGTAAGTGCACAATGAATGTACATCACTGTGACTGAATTACTGTTTTGACAACCTCAAAACAAATTGATGTGACACATTCACTTATTTGAATGCCTCTGTGTATACCTGCGGTGAGTATAGATATGACAGTCCAGAAGACAAGACGTGGCCAAACAACGGTGCTCCAGAAAAAGAGAAATACCTTTGATTGACCAACAACCTCAAGATGGAACAACAGTGGGAGGAGTATTAACTTCCTTAATGCAAGTTAAGGCCACTTTAATTGAGTATCCAGAAGAAAGGAGGGAATGGCCCTACTATGTGTCACTCATCCATGGTGTCTGGTTCCAAATGTACCTGATTCTTAGGGGCCTTGACAAATTGGATTTTATTTGGAGGGTGGTGATTAGGATGATGAAGGATCTAGAGATGCCCCAGGAAGAATAACAGAAGGAACTTGAAAAAGATTAACCAGGACCACGGTGGCTTTCTTCAAATATTTGTCCCATGAAGATGGAGTTAATGTCCATATAGCTCCCAACCACTGACTTAGAATCAATGAATGGAAGCTATGGAACAGTGGATTTCAGCTCAAGAGAGGGAAGAACTTTCAGATAATTTAGAGCCACCTAAATAATAGTGGCTCCTCGTCATTCAGATCTTCCTACACATGCCTTAGAAAGGCACATGTAGGGATGCAGAGAGGGGTTACCTTCCTTGGGGAAAGTATGGACCATGTGAATTCCATGGTCCTTTCCAGTCTGCCACTTGGGTGTGCACACAAAGCCTTCCCAGGAGGGGGTGGGATAAATTGGGGGATTGGGATTGACATATACACACTACTATATATAAAACAGATAACTAATAAGAACCTACTATATAGCACAGGGAAATCTGCTCAATACTCTGTAACAACATATATGGGAATAGAATCTAAAAAAGAGTGGATATATGTATATGTATATCTGATTCACTGTTCTGTACAGCAGAAACTAACACAACATTGCAAAGCAACTATACTGCAATAAAAATTAATTCTAAACCTTCCCAGACAAAATCACCACATCAAAAGAGGGTGTCTATTTGGCCCCTTGGATGGTGAGCCTTGAGAACTAAAATACTAAAGAACACTTATTCTTGCACACAGAATAAGCTCAAGGGTCAGAGACTAACTGGACCACGCCAGGCTGTTATTTATATAGTCCTACCATTTTGGGAAATAGAATTTATCCCATGATGTATGTGTCTAAGTCCGCAAAGTAACAAGCCTTGTTATTAGGGTTGTCTTGAGGGGCTCTGTAAATAAGAAGTGGTTTAGGAGAGCCTGAAATGGATGGAGATCAAATGAAAGCTCTGAAACTCATTTCTTCTTCCTCACAAAAGAAAGGAGTTCAAAAGTTCGATGAATATTTATCAGGCAGATCTTGGAAAGTATACGAGACTGAAGTCAAAATGTTTGGGTTTAGTTATGTCTCTATTGGTGACTAGACCTTGGCTAAACCAGTTTTGCTGTCTGGGCTTCTGTTCCATCATTTGTAGTCCCAGTAATCTCTAGGGCCTTTTCTATCTCTAAGTACAAGATCCACAGCTGACAACTTTCTCCATGTAAAATGCCAGATGAAGGTAATTAGTGTTCGTACTGAGCCCACTTGTCCTTGGACAAGTCATTTAACCTAAAATTTAGTTTTATATATTTTAAAATGGTAAATAATAATCTTGAGAGGGCAGGTGGGCAGGTTTATAAGCAGCACATCAGTTTAAACTCAGACAATGTATGTGAAAGATGTTAATGGCCCTGACATTTGAACACAGCCTGTAATATGGAATATGTCACCACAAAGCCCTGAATTCCTATCCCAAATAAATCAACCTGTGGAAGAACATTGCTAGCTGTCTATGGAATATCCATTCTCCCCTCCTTCTTCACTATGGAACACTGGTTTCATTTGGGATGGAATATGCTCAGCTTCCATGGTGTAGGTGGCCATGTTTCATGGTGGCCTATGAGAGACTAGCAGAAGTTCATTAGTACTTCTGAGAAGCTATTGATTTTCTGATAAAAAGGGATAAACTGAACTAACATACTTTTGCCCTTTCCCTCTTCCTGCCTGGAGTGTGGTCATTATGCCTGGAGGTGCCAAAGACATCTTGAGCTCAAGCATGAGGCTTCAGAGCAGGAGAGTACAGAAGACTGGGTCTTTGATGACTGCCTCGAGCAGTTAGGTCAGCCCAGGGCTGCGGGCACTTCTTGTTACTGGGAACTATAAACCCCTATTTGTAGACAGGTGTCCATTACATGCAATATAATGCAACCCTGACTGTTAAAACACCCCTAAACAACTACTTCCCAGTCAGCCCACACTAATTAAACCATAGTAGGAATTTCACTTGATACAATGTCCTACCTCCTAAGAGTGCAAATAACCACTTGCAGCCCACTCAACTCAGTGACACAGTGGAGAATCCTCCTCTCATAGCTTCCTCTCTGCTTCTTTCTTCTAAATATGCTATTCATGGTTTTCTGACAAGACATCATCTTCACCCTCAACAAGAACAGCAAGCAAGTAGTGAGTATCAACTATGTTCCTTAAGAAACTTTTGATTAATTGACTGACTGCCAGCAGCATTGCTTAATTCAGGGACATTTAATAGAAAAAAGAAGGCATTAGCTCAAACTTTCTTGAATAACCCCCTTTAAGGCTTATACTTACTGTTCCAGAAAACTACATTTAAGTGCTAAGAAGGCAAACACAATATTATTGTTTAATTTTTATTATCACTAACGTATTTCATGTTAAATTGGTTACACTAGTTGTTTTTACAGCTATTCACTTTATAGCATACTGGAGTCTTCTATAAAATTCTGTGTATATTACATTTATGTCTGTTTTAAAGAACTCAAGAATAATGTTACAGTTTTAAGTGGTTATGTAAATTTATATGCATCTTTGCTTTCATGATATGTGTTGGTTGTATTTATGGTTTATGCAATGCTGAGTTCTCAGTCGGGATGCTACTCTGCTATAATAATTTTCCTTGGGAGAAAATAGATTCTATTTTGTAACATTCCACTTTATGACACAGTTTCCAAGAATGCCTGCACTCTGCTTAAGAACAGACAATAAGATAGGTATATTTTTCTTCTTCCTATAAGGATTGGGCTCCTATGTTCCTGTTGGACAGGACAAGCTCTTCCACTCAAGCCTTCCCTCAAACCCGTGACATTTCCTTCATCTGTCCTTTTCATCTGTATCTTTTCACTAACCATCTCAGTCCACTTCCCGAGTGTGCACGCCTGCTGAAGACCTCGGCTTCTGTTCTCTAAGCTTCTTCCTCCATCTCCCCCGAGCAGGCTGATCCTGTCTGCCACCCGCACAGGGGCTCTTCTCCCTGTGACTGCATGGGCGTTAGCTACTTGGCTTCTCAGTCCCACTGAGGGTTTCCTCGAGAAATGCAATCACACCAAATATTCTGTGTTGGGTTTCTTCTAACTTTCTGAGGATTCAGGAGATCCCAGTCGTGGCACAGCACTGGACACCTCCTCTCTCCCTTTGCCTCTGTCCTTCCCTCTCTTCCTCTCCCCACACCCCTCCCAAATTCACCCAGGAGCTCCTTGCAGAGTAACAAGACATACCCCACCACCGTAGACTCAGCTCTTAGCTCGGGCAAGAATGGCATTTTCCTAAGGGAGGCAAGCTCTCCCTGAGAGGGATGCTTGCACCAGTGGCTAATAGAATTTTCCCCCCATCTTGTTCCACTTATAATCATCCTACCCAAAAGGCATTTACTCACATATGTTCATGAATAACCAAAGAAAGTTCTGGTTCACAGAATGGTTTCATGATCTTCTACTTTAAACTTTGTTTTTACAAGGGCAGCAAGAGTACAGAGGGTTTGGACCATTCTTTAGCTTGCGGTGGTCATGGAAGCTAACAGATGTGGAAATGGAATGTCCCCTGCCATCCCAATAAACAATGAATGTTGCCAGCCAGCAAGTCATCAGCCACTGCAGCTGCCCTCCTGATGGTGCGCCCTGAGGGGAATTCAGGGGGAAGAAAACCAGAAAACATTCTGTGCTCTGAATACTGGCCCTAAATACTTAAGAAGCCCATAATTTCAATGAGCCCAGACTCCTGCATTTTCCCGTACATAGAAAAGCACTAAAACCATTAACTTGAGATGTCTGTTTTTTTGTGAATAGCAGTAATCTTTTGATGTTCGACTACACTTTTTTTTTTTTCCCAGTAAAAACTCCTGTGTATACTGGCTCCTCCCAGAAGAGTTCCTCAGAGCTTTCTGAGAGGCTGTCTCCAGGGCTACAGTCCTCAGTAAAGTCCCCAAATAAAACTTAACTCGCTAATTTTAGGTTGTGCGGTTTTCTTCAGTTGACACAGAATGAATTAGGATAAAAAAGATCCTCGAGGGCTTCCCTGGTGGCACAATGGTTAAGAATCCTCCTGCCAGTGCAGGAGACATGGGTTCGAGCCCTGGTCCGGGAAGATCCCACATGCCGCGGAGCAACTAAGCCCGTGTGCCAAAACTACTGAGCCTGCGTGCCACAGCTACTGAAACCCGTGTGCCTAGGGTCTGTGCTCCGCAACAAGAGAAGCCACCGCAATGAGAAGCCCGCGCACCACAGTGAAGAGTAGCCCCCACTCACCCCAACTAGAGAAAAGCCCGAGCGCAGCAACAAAGACCCAACACAGTCAAAAATAAATAAGTTTATTAAAAAAAAAAAAACCCAAAAACACCAAAAAAAAAGAAAAAAAAAGACCCTCGAGACCCAAGTCACATCTTGTATATTTACTTCTGTTACAGTCACGTGCTAAGTGTTCCTAGTTTTACACACACTGAATCGGGGAGTACACACAGCATCTGATACTAAAATTCAATCACTTAAATGAAGAGACCTTAATGACAGGTAAGGGGAGATGGCCTGTGGGGTGGGTCAGGCACTTCTGTGCGCTTGTGTGCGTGCACAAGTGCAGGTGCTCAGGGGTGTGGCATGGCTCACAGCAGAGGAGCAGCGCGAGTGGGAGCCGTGTTGGCTTATGTTCTTCAAGTCACTCTCACTCTGAATGGCTGTGATGAAGTCTTGTTCCTCATCTCACCTCCTGCAGCTACAGGTCTTGCTCCTGTCACCTCACCCCTATGGGGACCCCACCCCCTTCCGTCTTTCCCTGAAGTACTATTAACACTAGACATCTGTATATTTTTTTTGATTTCCGAATTTTTTATTTGTCAGCCAAAACATTTTTGTTTAATTTCTTTTACTTTTTTAACATCTTTATTGGAGTACAATTGCTTTACAATGGTGTGTTGGTTTCTGCTTTATAACAAAGTGAATCAGCTATACATATACATTTATCCCCATATCTCCTCCCTCTTGTGTCTCCCTCCCACCCACCCCTCTAGGTGGTCACAAAGCACCGAGCTGATCTCCTTGTGCTATGTGGCTGCTTCCCACTAGCTATCTATTTTACCTTTGGTAGTGTATATAGGTCCATGTCACTCTCTCACTTTATCCCAGCTTACCCTTCCCCCTCTCCATATCTTCAAGTCCATTCTCTAGTAGTTCTGTGTCTTTATTCCCGTCTTGCCCCTAGGTTCTTCATGACCATTTTTATTTATTTATTTTTAGATTCCATATATATGTGTTAGCCTATGGTATTTCTTTCTGACTTACTTCACTCTGTATGACAGACTCTAGGTCCATCCACCTCACTACAAATAACTCAATTTCGTTTCTTTTTATGGCTGAGTAATATTCCATTGTATATATGTGCCACATCTTCTTTATCCGTTCATCTGTTGATGGACACTTAGGTTGCTTCCATGTCCTGGCTATTGTAAATAGAGCTGCAATGAACATTGTGGTACATGACTCTTTTTGAATTATGGTTTTCTCAGGGTATATGCCTGGTAGTGGGATTGCTGGGTCGTATGGTAGTTCTGTTTTTTAAGGAACCTCCATACTGTTCTCCATAGAGACTGTATCAATTTACATTCCCACCAACAGAGCAAGAGGGTTCCCTTTTCTCCACACCCTCTCCAGCATTTATTGTTTGTAGATTTTTTGATGATGGCCATTCAGACCAGTGTGAGATGATATCTCATTGTAGTTTTGATTTGCATTTCTCTAATGATTAATGATGTTGAGCATTCTTTCATGTGTTTGTTGGCAGTCTGTATATCTTCTTTGGAGAAATGCCTATTTAAGTCTTCTGCCCATTTTTGGATTGGGTTGTTTGTTTTTTTGATATTGAGCTGCATGAGCTGCTTGTAAATTTTGGAGATTAATCCTTTGTCAGTTGCTTCATTTGCAAGTATTTTCTCCCATTCTGAGGGTTGTCTTTTTGTCTTGTTTATGGTTTCCTTTGCTGTGCAAAAGCTTTTAAGTTTCATTAGGTCCCATTTGTTTATTTTTGTTTTTATTTCCGTTTCTCTAGGAGGTGGGTCAAAAAGGCTCTTGCTGTGATTTATGTCATAGAGTGTTCTGCCTATGTTTTCCTCTAAGAGTTTTATAGTGTCTGGCCTTACATTTAGGTCTTTAATCCATTTTGAGTTTATGTCAGCCTTTTTTTAAGTCAATCAGTTTACATAACAACTAAATTTACTCACAAGTTCCTTTTTTGCCCTGTGAAATATTTTATAAATACAAAGTACTTTGAAACTATATTTTCAAAAATTAAATGCTAAAAATAAATTTACTCATAAATTTTCTTAGGCTTATATTTCACTCTAGAAACCCAAACTGCCAACAGAGTTGGACTAACAACTACACACAGGCAGATTTATATTACTTATATAAATTATCTGTAAAAATTCATCAGGATAGAAAAATTGTTTTAATTTCCTTATTTCAAATGTCAAAGGCTACCTTACTTTATTACTTTATATACTAATTGTTGGGTGTGTAATTGGCAGTTTGTGGGGTCTCATCTACATGTCTGGGTTTCCCAAATCAGTTAATTTACCTATTGATCTATCTATCTATCTATCCGTCCAGTATGAGACTATTTCTGTATCCAGAAAGAACATAATTTACACTAATAAAAAATTGCAAGACATACATTTTCAGAAATTTTATGCATAATATTGTAGATGTTCCATAACTATTCTTGTCTTAGAAGATCAAAAAAGAATTTTACCCTTTCACAAGCTGTGTTGACATCACTGTCTTTCATCAGATATCTTTTTTCAAATCCTTAATAATTTCATCAGAATAAATGACTAGAAGTGAATTATTGGAACAGAAGGTATAACTATTCAGACCTATTTTTTAAATCACTACCATTATGATTAGAACAATGTTACTAATTTAAATTCCACTAAAAGAGTATGAAACTCCCTATTATTCTGCAGTATTTCTTTCTTTTTTTAAATTTATTTATTTTATGTATTTTTATTTTTGTCTGTGTTGGGTCTTCCTTGCTGCACATGGGCTTTCTCTAGTTGTGGCAAGCGGGGGCTACTCTTCGTTGCGGTGCACAGGCTTCTCATTGTGGTGGCTCCTCTTGCTGTGGAGCACAGGCTCTAGGTGCACGGGCTTCAGTAGTTGTGGCTCAAGGGCTCTAGAGCACAGGCTCAGTAGTTGTGGCACATGGGCTTAGTTGCTCTGCAGCATGTGGAATCTTCCAAGACCAGGGCTTGAAACCATGTACCCTGCGTTGGCAGGCGGATTCTTAACCACTGCACCACCAGGGAAGCCTCCATTCTGCAGTATTTCTAATATTCAAAATCTAAATCTTGATGTCTACATGCTATTTGTCTCTCAATTGAATTAATTCCATTGGCAGGTTGTACTTTCCAGAAAAGTCTCATGGATGATCCATTTCTTGATTTCTTCCATGTTTGATAATATTTGTTCTCTTTATACTCAAGAAAATTCTGACTACGTTCAAAATTCTTGGCTTACATTAAGTTTTGTTCAGGACCCAGAGACATTACTTTATTGTTTGTAATTGAGTGTTACATTAATCCCGTTTACCATATTTTTAACATTTGCATTATCTTGGCTGAATTTCATCATTGGATAATTTGGGGGTTTGTTTTTTTATTTTTTCAAGTAGGAGTTGTGTATGTCATATACCCTGAGTTCCTTCATGTCTGAAGATGTTTGTCTCTTAAACTTCGAATTCAAGACAGGTTACTTAGGTCTAACATCCTTGAGTCAAATTTTATTTCCAAATTTTGGAGACTTTTCCATTATGTCTGGACAGTAAATAATGCTGTAGAGAAGTCTGAGGGCAGTTTAACTTTCTTCTTTTGTAGGTGACTTTTTTTTCTTCCTGGATGCTTAAAGAATTTTATCTTTAAAGTCCAATTACTTACCTTAGAGTTGAACATACTGATATTAATTTTCTTCAAATAGAATGTGTACTTTAGTTCTGGAGATTCAAATCTTCATTTTGAGGAATTTTTTTCTTTAATTATATCTGTTAATACGTTTTTGCATCAATTTGATCCCTGTTAGATAACTGTATGTTTTAACGGTTTGCCAAAGATCTGGGATAACAGAGGAGGGGCTACAGCATAGCATGGATCAGAAAACAACTTCAAGTTGAATGTTAGGCCTTGTTGTTCTCAGAGTCCTTCAGCCAACTCTCCCCTGTGGGGAATTTACATTGTTGTCTTAACTTTCAGGCACTGGCCTGCTGTGTGCTGCTGAGACCTGCCTTCTTCTCCACCCTGATCTTTTTCCTATTATCTTCTTCTTGGAGTCCCCAGGGTTCCGAAACCTTTTCCTTCTGCCAGTGGTGACTATCAGACTATGTGGAAGAGGCTTGGGGAGGAAAATTTGATTGGAGGTGAGGAGTAAAGTCCTTTGTTTAGAAGCACCTTGTTTTTAAAAACTTAGATTATATGTTACTTGGCGTGGGTTGGGGGGTCTACTGGAGGTTATAGAATAACAGCTGAAGCCACTTCTGTTGATAGTCACCACTCATTTTACCACTGCAAATCCACAATCTCTCTAGTTTACCTACAGAACAGTTAGGTTCTCTGTCAAAATACCTCTTTCCAGAATATGCCAGACAGAGCCCACCTTTTATAACCCAAAAGCTCTTTCCAGGTACTTCTCAAACAAAAAAATCAGCCTTGTCTTTTCCACCTTCCAGAATGAGAAAGCAGCTTCAAACATTTCTTTTTAAAAAAACAATTGTTCCTTTTCTGTAAAACTTGCAGAATAAAGATTATTAGTATCCAAAGAGTGCTCAGTTGTAGAATGTTTTTAGGATGTTGTCAAGTTTTACCATGGGGAAAAAGAAGTCCCCAAATCATAGACTTCAGTGGACCTTAGAAATAGTTACTTACCTCCCTCAAGTATGGATCAGAAAACTGAAGCCCTAAGGAGTTCTGTGGTAGATCCAAGGCCCCTCAGTGGAGAGCTGGAATTAAAGCCTCCTCAGGACACCCACTGCTGGTCTGATAATAGTTTACACAGAGACAGGATATAATTTATATTGTTTCCCTTGCTTGTTGAGTACAACCAGTATGGCTCAGAATTCTTCCAACATGACGTATGATTTTAAATTATATGCAAATGACACTATTAGACATGCAAAAATATGTGCATATAGAGTCGTTGTACAGGTGAAATTTATCTGCCAATAGGGAAATTTATGTCTTATTGTCAAAAGATAAACAGAGCTTACTTTAGTGCTGCTCAGATTACAATTCAAATCGTTACAGAAAAATGAGAGTAAAATCTCATGGACCCTCAGTGTTGAGGCTGAGTTTTTCCCACTGCCTACATCTCTTTCACATCATTAGGATGCTTGGAGATTTCTGACCCTTAAGACACTGCTCTCTATCTCCAACTTATACTTCTAATGCATTTAAATTTTCTCTTTTGATCATAAAAATGATACAAATTCCTTGTAGAAGCTCTGGGCAACAGAGAAAAGCGTAAAGATAGGAAAACAAAAACTACCTGAAATTCTATCACTAGAGATAAATAAGCACAGATTACTTTTTAACCATAACGTATTTCCCTAGACATTTTTCTTTGCATTTTAAATAATAGATGCCAAACTTATACCTTTTTCCATAATGGTATTATATGCTACACATTGTTTTATAGCCTACTTTTTTTAAAAACTACATAGAATAAACATATTCCCATGTGATTAAATATTTTTCAGAAATTAATTTTAACAACATCATTATTTTAAAATGTTTTCCTCCTGAAGAGGAACATACTAGGGCTAACCCCATTTATTGATCCCTTGAATTACTCATGATGATCTTTTTTTTTTTTTTTTCCCTGCGGTATGCGGGCCTCTCACTGCTGTGGCCTCCCCCGCTGCGGAGCACAGGCTCCGGACGCGCAGGCCCAGCGGCCATGGCTCACGTGCCCAGCCGCTCCGCGGCACATGGGATCCTCCCAGACCGGGGCACGAACCCGCATCCCCCGCATCGGCAGGCGGACTCCCAACCACCGCGCCACCAGGGAGGCCCACTCATGATGATCTTTGAGAGGTAACTCAAGATCAAGTCCAAACACTGCTTAACATGGTTTCATGGTCTTCCTTTGTTTGCTTCTCCAGTTTCTTCTCTTCTCATTGCTCTGTCCACACTCAAACTCTAAGCACCAGAGAACCCAGACTCGGTTCTCTGAATGACTTATTCTGTCATTCAGCCAGCATGTCTGTCTGTTCTCCCACCTCCCCGCCTCCTTAAGGCCTTCCAACCTACAATGGCCTCTTTCTGGAAAGCTCCCCCGTATTTCAGCTAACTCCCACCTCATCTTCCAGCTGTCAGCTTGGCCTTCCCTCCTCAGGAAGCTTTCCCTGACCCCCAGGATAAGGTCGGGCACCCCTTCCCTTCAGGCCCACAGCGACCTCACTTTCTCTTCCATAGCACTGATTGTGGCATCCACTTAACCTGTTTTCCTGCCTGCCTCCTCAGAAAGACTGAGACTTCTATCAGGATAGGGACCATATCAACCTGTCATGTACACAAAATCTTAACCCCAGCACTGAGAACAGTATGCGGCACATATTATTTATTTATTTATTAGCTTATTTTTTTAAAGTTATGTATATCTTCACGAGAATGAAAGGTCCACAAGTAGGAGGTCTGTCTGTCCTGTTTGCTTCTGTATCTATAACCCCAGGGTCTAGAACTCTGTTAACACCTTAAAGAGTGCCATTTCATATTTTTTCCATGTTTCTGACTGTATATATACAACATATGACTTGTGTGTTGTTTTTACAGCAATGAAATGGCTGCACACTTTTTTGGTAACCTGCGTTTTTCACTCAACTACGTATGGTAAATAGCATTTCATGTTAGAAAATCATGAAGGGCAACAGAGTATGCAACCCCAAAATATGCTGCTTTGTATATATTTTTTTAATTTTCAGCTATAGTTACTGGAAAAGCAGCAAATGCAGGGAGAGGCTTTCTCTGAACTCCCTTTATCTGCCTAAAGACAGATTCTCCAAAATGAGCTCAACGGTGATAAGTCCCCTCCCTGGGAGTTTCATCAACCAGGGAAGACTGACTTTTACCACAGGAGAGGGGACCAGACAAGCTTTGCCACAAATCATCATACCTCCCACCTGTTCTTCTAAGTGCCCAGCCATCGCTCCTAAAAATCATTCACTCCCTGCTGAGAGGGCTACATTCCCTTCCCCTTTCTCTATTAAAATGGTACTGAAGTCTGAATTCTAAGAGCCACCTCAAGGAGTCACTCATTTTTCCCTGGGTCTCTACCATGTATACATGACATATGTTAATAAAATTCCTGTTTTTCTCTTGTTAATGTCTGTATTACAGGGGTCTCAGCTAAGAACTTAGAAGAGTAAAAGGAAAATTATTTTTCCTCCTCTACAGTAGTCGTCTATAAAAATTTTCTCAGTCCATCTTCCACTGTTGGACCTTTTGGTTACTTTCTACTCCGGTAACTATGTCCTAACCACCTAGAAGAGCAAGCGGAGTCTATGAGCAGAAAATGTCTGTATGGTGCATATACACATTATTACCAGAAGGTGGCGCAAGAGAGCGCTTTCCTTTTCCACCCAGTCATTCTTGTTCTCGGAGCTCGTTCCCTCATAGGGCGTGCAGGAGTGGCTCTGCCCTGGCTTCCTCTTTTGTCCTCCCTTCTAGCTTTTTACCTCTGTTCCTCTCCTCGGCTCCCTTACCTCATCCAGGCTCTTCTTCATCAAACCTCTGGTTCAGATTCTGAGATGCTCAGTTCCCTCTGGTCTGTCAGATAATGAAGCCAGGGAGGGGATAAAGGAAAATGGCCCTGCCCAGCCTAACCACCGTGGGATTCAGCCACGAGACTTGAGATCCAGAAAGAGTGTGTGTGAGTTTCTGACCTACTGTGTGCCCAGCCTACAGTACTTACAGAACAACCGCCCCAAAGATCTGTCCAACTTGTTGGGGAAATGGCATTTCAGCCAATACGCAAACATCTGTTTCATTTCTTTTCCAATCTCAAGGTTGAGAACTACCATTCAGCTAAAGCTTTGAGCCCAGAGGTAAACCGATGCACATATGGTCACCTTATTTTTGACAAAAGAGGCAAGAACATACAATTGAGAAAAGGCAGCCTCTTCAATAAGTGGTGCTGGGAAAACTGGACAGCTACATGTAAAAGAATGAAATTAGAATGCACCCTAACACCATACCACAAAAATAAACTTAAAATGGATTAAAGACCTAAATGTAAGGCCAGACACTATAAAACTCTTAGAGGAAAACATAGGCAGAACACTCCATGACATAAATCACAGCAAGATCCTTTTTGACCCACCTCCTAGAGAAATGGAAATAAAAACAAAAATAAACAAATGGGACCTAATGAAACTTAAAAGCTTTTGCACAGCAAAGGAAACCATAAACAAGAAGAAAAGACCACCCTCAGAATGGGAGAAAATATTTGCAAATGAAGCAACTGACAAAGGATTAATCTCCAAAATTTACAAGCAGCTCATGCAGCTCAATATCACAAAAACAACCCCATCCAAAAATGGGTGGAAGACCTAAATAGACATTTCTCCAAAGAAGACATACAGATGGCCAAAAAAATACATGAAAAGATGCTCAACATCAGTAATCATTAGAGAAATGCAAATCAAAACTACAATGAGGTATCACCTCACACTGGTCAGAATAGCCATCATCAAAATATCTACAAACAATAAATGCTGGAGAGGGTGTGGAGAAAAGGGAACCCTCTTGCACTGTTGGTGGGAATGTAAATTGATACAGCCACTATGGAGAACAGTATGGAGGTTCCTTAAAAAACTAAAAATAGAATTACCATATATGACCCAGCAATCCCACTACTGGGCATATACCCTGAATAAACCATAATTCAAAAAGATACACGTACTACAATGTTCGTTGCAGCACTATTTACGGTAGCCAGGACATGGAAGCAACCTAAACGTCCATCAGCAGATGAATAGGTAAAGAAGATATGGCACATATATACAGTGGAATATTACTCAGCCATAAAGAGGAATGAGATTGTTATTTGTAGTGAAGTAGATGGACCTAGAATCTGTCATACAGAGTGAAGTAAGTCAGAAAGAGAAAAACAAATACCGTATGCTAACACGTATATATGGAATTCTAAAAAGGGGTACTGATGAACCTAGTGGCAGGGAAGGAATAAAGACGCAGATGTAGAGAACGGACTTCAGGGCACAGGGGGATGGGGAAGTTGGGATGAAGTGAGAGAGTAGCATTGGCATATATACACTACCAAATATAAAATGGATGGCTACTGGGAAGCTGCTGCATAGCACAAGATCAGCTCGAAGCTTTGTGAGGACCTAGAGGGGTGGGATAGGAAGAGTGGGAGGGAGGCTCAAGAGGGAAGGGGTATGGGGATATATGTGTACATATAGCTGATTCACTTTGTTGTACAGCAGAAACTAATACAACATTGTAAATCATTTATACTCCAATAAAGATGTGAAAAAAAAATAAAGCTTTGCATCTATCCTCGATCATTTCTTTAGGAGAAACTTCTAGAAGAATAATGTTTGGTTCAGAGTTTATATGTGGTGGGTTTTTTGTTTTGTTTTGTTTTGTTTTT
This sequence comes from Mesoplodon mirus, assembly GCF_964341445.2. Taxonomy (NCBI): domain Eukaryota; kingdom Metazoa; phylum Chordata; class Mammalia; order Artiodactyla; family Ziphiidae; genus Mesoplodon; species Mesoplodon mirus. Next base: position 40,947,402 of record NC_138992.1, on the reverse strand, counting down.
TTTGCGGTACGCGGGCCTCTCACTGTTGTGGCCTCTCCCGTTGCGAACTGAGCACAGGATCCGGACGCGCAGGCTCAGCGGCCATGGCTCACAGGCCCAGCCGCTCTGCGGCATGTGGGATCTTCCCAGACTGGAGCACAAACCCGTGTCCCCTGCATCGGCAGGCGGACTCTCAACCACTGCGCCACGAGGGAAGCCCTATATGCATTTTAAGTCTGGTGATACATATTGTGAAATTGTCCTCATAATGGTTGTACATTCCTACCCGTGGTGTCTGATAATGTTCCTGGCATTGGGGATAATCGTTCTTTTTGGTAGGCAATTTGTGCTATTTTAACAGGGAAGAGCCAAATCTGACTACAAGTTGGATCTGTTTTTTTTTTTTACTGTAACCCCTGCGTCCCATTGCTTTTGTTCACTAAAAGGATACTGTCTATACATAATGGCCTGCCTCAGGGAACCCTGTCCCTCTGCTTGAATGTTAAACCAAAATGCCTTTGTTCAGGTAAACATCCGGACCCTGTCCACCTGTGGATGGCTGTAAGAAAGAAGAAATTAACATTAACACATCCCCTCCCCGAGGCTGTCCATTCCAGGGGATATTTGTAAAACTTATGACCTTTTTACGTTACTTCCTCATCTCCTCCCCCTGTTTGTTCTATAAAAGAAACTGGCATCCAGACTCCAAAAAGATGGTTTGCGGAGATACTGGTCTGCCATCTTCTTGGTCTGCTGCCTTTCCGAATTAAAGTCGTGTTCCTTGCCTCAACAACTCATCTCCGATTCATTGGCCTGTCGTAGAGTGAGCCTGGACTTGTAACAATATCTCACTGCATTAATTTGCGTTTCCCTAAAGTATTTGTTTTTAAGTAATAAGTAGACAAAAAGTAGTATCTCACTGTTGCACTATTTTGCATTTCTCTAAAGTGTATGTTTTAAAATTTTAACAATTTCAAAGAGTATACTTATTTTTAGTAAACCAGTAGAATTTTAGGATCTTTGTTGATTAACTCTGAGACTGTTTGAGACAGGGAGACACCAGGGTTTTTAACTATACACTACAGATAGCTGGAGTTGAGAAGAAACAGTGATCATTTAGGCAACTTTTTTGTTTTACAGATTTAAAAAAAAAATAACTCCCAGGGGTTTAAAAAAGTGTATCCAATGAAAGCTATAATAACTGAATCAAACACAAAATGGGAATATTTTTCAGCTACAAAACTTGGAAAACTGCCGTGTATTTCAACTTAAGAAACATTTTGTGGCATGCATTTTTCATAAAGTTGCTCAACAAGGTGCCACCAAAAAGAAGAAGTACACAAAGATAGGACTTCTTTCAAGGAATTTATGTACAGTTGCGAGGAATTACTATCAACACAGTGCTTGGCAAAAAGCAGTCAATCTTGAAAATACATAAAATGAAGCTTATTATTACATAATGGACAAAAATAAGAAAAAAAACACTTTACAGGTGGAATGCTTTTCTTAATTTCACTGGGGATAAAACCTTCACGTATGACCACAGTTATGTGTACTTCCCACTGATCTGAATGTTGTGGTGTTTGAGAGGTTTCAGAAGACTGAGTTCGCTGTCAGATGCCTCTAGGTGGTCTTAAGAACTTATATATCAAGAGTTCCCAAGACTCACAGCCACTTGTCTGGGAAAGAATAGTCTATTTGTTACCGACCAGTGTCCTTGACATCCTTAATAAACAGAAATTGATAAGAGGCCAGACAAGAAATTCAGGCAAAGCTTTACTGGGGCCTCTTCTACAGCAGGGGGGAGCAAAAACAAGCAACAAGTTCCCTTGTTTGCTCACTCCCTAGGGGGCGGGGGCGGTGGGGGTGGGGGGGCTCGAGCGAGCTTGTTACTTATCTGGGGTGAGGGTAGGGGCTTGTCCAGGGGTCGGGCTGAAGAGTAGCTTAGGTGGTTTGCTCACCCCTTTGGTAGTGGTGTGTGCAGGGGTCATGCACAGTACCCCGCTTTTGCTCCCACACCCTGCTTTTGCTCCCGGCTCTTCAGAAGTGGCAGTTGGCTTTTTCTTTTTTTTTTGTCTTTTTGTATCTTGTTGTCCATAATTTGCCCCAACTGTGCATTCACACAGTTGTTTGTAGTCCCTTATAGTTTCTTTACATTTTGTTGCTTGAGGAGACATTTGTCCAGGTGCCAGCACTGCAGCAAAGGGTCCCAGGTCGCAGGTCCCAGCCTGTCTCATATTCAGTCAACAAGCACTGATTAAGTGTTTATTCTAAACCAGGTGCTGTGGAGGACCTACCAAGGTCAAAGACAAGACAAACAACACAAAACAGCGTGATAAGATTCATGATCGTCCCATCTGACCCATTCTGGGTCAGACCCTGGGAGCCATCAGCTTCGGAAAAGCTAGAAGCTGGAGGTCAGATGCCAGAAAGAACCCAGACCAGGTGCCAAAGCTTTGCACCGAAGAGGAACAACTGTGCTGACATGGAGCTGAGGTCAGATAGCCATCGAACTGCCAGAGTTAGACAGCAGGGCTAGCCGGCTGGGGCACAGGCAAGGCTGGAGAACAACTCTGATGTCAGAAGTGCCAGGGGTCGGGGGAGAGGCAGAGAAAAGACACCTAAAGCAAGAGACCTAGGAGAGCTTGTGGGAAGAGGCTTCCATTGTGGGGACTTTCTCCAAGAACTAGTGACCAGCCCCAGGGAACATTCCACCCCTGGTCTTACAGGTGGTATAACCCAACCAAGAATCTAACTGTAGAGGTGTGTACAAAGTGGTGGGGGCTTACCACATGGGATTTTCGGGGTTTCATGGAGGACATCACCGAGAGTGTGGCTGCTTGAAGGGTGGAGGGTGTGGCTGCTTGAAGGGTGGAGGATAGAAAGTAAACAGAGCAGGAAGAGGCTGGTAAATTGCCCCCTACAGCCAACATTCACTGAGCACTTCCTATGGGACAGGCAGTGTGTAAAGCACTTCACGGGCACAATCTTACTTAGGCCCTACAGCAACCTCGTGGGATAAACTCCATTATTAGCCTTACGTTGCACCTTCAGGAACTGAGGTTTAAAAGGTTATGTAACTTATCCAAGGTTTTACACTAGAATGTGTGTTCTAACTCCAGAGGTGGAATGTTAACTACTAAATTAGCTATTACTACTAACTTCTAAAGCTTCCTGGGCCACTATTAGAGCGAGCTGTTTTCGAGGTGCTAAAAGGTCTGGGTTTTCTTTTGAAGGCAGTGGTGAGGAATTGAAGGTCTTAAAGCCAAGGACTGATGTGTGTTTGGTAGTGTGGTTAATGTCATCTGAATTAACTTCAGAGTCCTTGGGTTCGAACACCAGCTCTTTGACTTTCTGAGGATGCCTGGTCAAGATAATTTTCTGAGGCCTCCTGATCTAAATGAAGACTAACAATGTCTTCTTGCTGGAATGTGGTGATACTTAAATATGACAATGTACCTGAAAGCATTTTATTAACTGCCAAGCTAAAAACAAATATTAACTATTATGATTTCTACTGTATTTCAGAAAAAATCAGTGCAGTCGGGGCAGAGTAACATGAGAGCCACTGGGGACTATTGTGATGGTCCAGAAGGAGTATGACAAGGCCCTACACTAAGGCCGTGGCAACAGGGATGGAGAGGAAGGACATATTTAATGGATACTTAGGACAGTTTACAAACTGGACTAAACGACTGCTGGGATATGGGGAGGGAAAGGAAAGGGGGTCAGGATGATTCAGAGCTTTCTGTTGAGTAATCAGGTAGAGGCTATGTCGTTAATGCAGGAAGAGGGTAGGCAGGATAATGCATTCTATTTCAGGAATATTGTGAAGAGGTGGCTATGAGGCATCCAGCAAGCGGAGGTGGTGAAATACAAGTGGGATGATGTGCTAGAGGTTCAAATTTGGATATCTTTGGACACTTGTGTGACTAAAACTCTGAGAGTAGATGTCATATCCAGGTAGAACATATAAAGCAATGTTTTTTTGCTTTAAAGCAGAAGAATCTTCTCCACTCACACACAAAAATAAATGCTTATGCAGAAACCCAATTTGCAAAACAGATCAAAATAAAGCCTCTCTAGTCAAATCTGGAGTGAGTTGCCTGGAGCCTACTTCTTGAGATAACCTCTAAATGGGCTTCCCTGAGCCCAGTTTGAGAATCACCAACTTGGAGCAAGAAAAGAAGGAGGAGGGTTAATTGCCATATTGGGTCTGAAAGAAAGCAGCTTACACAAGATCAGATAGGAATTTCCATTTTGGATTTCCTAGAAGCCACTTTGAAACTCTAATTCTTTTGGAAGCGTCACGTGGTTGTATGTAGTACTAGTGTTTTTTCTGTCCTGCCTGATGTGACATTGCCCATGCTTGCCCACTGGAAGTCACAGTGCCATTCAAATAGAGTTGTCTGAGAACATAAAGTTATATCTATTTCCAAGTGCATGGACACCGGTTTTCCTCATTAGAAGATGGTTGTCAGTACACATCTGCTGGGTCATTAGCATTAAGATAACTTACCCTGAGGTTCTCATGTGATTTCTAAATGAGATAAAATGTTCACTATTTACTCAGTTGTTTAATACAAATTATCCTAAATATTAACTTGTACGCTTTTTGAAAAGTTGAATTGATTGAAGTTTTTCTCCCAATTAAATGAATTGAGTCTGCTTATTATTTCAACACTGTTAAGGCCTTAATTGCAAATCCAATAAAAGCAATTCGGTTTAGTTATTAAATCAGAAAGACCTAATCACACGATAAAGAGAGACAATAGGAACGAGCGAAGGGAAGAGGACAACAGAAGGAGACGGAAGGAGAGAAGAAAGGGCAACAGTGATGTATTAGTTGTTACTGTTAAAAACAATGAAAAACTCTAAACTCTCAGTGATTTAACACGATGAAAGCTTATTTCAGACTCAGAGTTCAGTGCTGTGCATGTTTGTGGTTGGCACATGGCCATTCAGCTTGTGACTTGGCCTCAGCGTCCTCCCTGGATGTGTGGCCATTTGGTGATGGGCGCGGGTGTCACAGGGAGTTTCTGTGGGCCGGAAAAGCGCACCCCTTCTGTCCACGTTCTGCTGGCCAGAACTAGTCACAGGCCGTGCTAATCTGCACGAAGGGCTGGGAATGTAGTCTAGCTGTGTGTTCAGAGGTGGAGGTGGGTTTAGGGGGCAGCTGGCCAGCCTATGCTATAGATGAGAGAAAGGACAGACGCTCAGGTTTTGTGAAAACCAGGAAAAATGAATCCCTTGCATGTAAGAAATTTCAGCCTGGGCTTCCCTGGTGGCACAGTGGTTGAGAGAACGCCTGCCGATGCAGGGGACACGGGTTCATGCCCCGGCCTGGGAAGATCCCACATGCCGAGGAGCGGTTGGGCCCGTGAGCCGTGGCCGCTGAGCCTGTGCATCCGGAGCCTGTGCTCCGCAACGGGAGAGGCCACAACAGTGAGAGGCCCGCGTGCCGAAAAAAAAAAAAAAAAAAAAAGAAATTTCAACCTGATTTATCTTCTTCTATGGAAGTCTGAATCCGAAGGACTGAGACAGGTGAATATTGAATAACCTCAACTCTGCCATAAATGTCAGTTAATTCCTAAGTGAACTACCATGTTTTCAAATGCACCAAAGAAAATGTTGTTCACTTTTATAAATAAGGCTCAATTCTTAAAACATTACTTTTAAAACATTCTATTTCCATTAATGAAATAAGCTGTATTTGTATTTGATGCAGCTTAGCATTGTTATATAAACGTTTCCTTTACAAACTTCTCCGAAAAACTTCTTCACATTCTTACCCAAAAAAAGAATTAAAAAAAAGCTAGACATATACCCACTGAGTCATAGAATAATTGAAATTCTGACAGGAAGATAACTGTAAAGCACTTCTTTAAAAAGGAACACCATTCTGCTTTATTTAAACTCCACAAAGTAGGTGAGTGTTTTATGGGTCGAGGTTTTCTAACACCGGGTGTTATGCAAGACTGCAAGACGCAGCTTGGCCTTGAATAGCGCTCGCCTTTGTTATTCTTGAGCTCCACGCACATGCCATTTGATGACATCTTGATTTCTGGGAGGCCGTGGGATTAGACCTTCTGAAAAGAAAAGGTTATTCTACATCATGTATAAGAAAAAGCTTTGATGATTCATAAAATTAAAGCCTTTTAGTTCCTGGCAGGGGAGATTTCCCAGCCAATGTGTTGAAAGGAAAATGGCTGTATTATAACTTACCCCCTGATGGAACCAAAGATCCCAGCTGGCTCTTTTGCAGGAAGGACAGAGCATCAGGCCAACGTTGATTAGACAACTTTTAAACAGCACAAAGCAGACAAAGACGCTTTCAGCCTCCAAGAAAGAAACTGTGGATGAGTGCCTATAAGTTCAAATGCTATGGAGAACATAAGGATTGTTCCAGCAAACGTTTCCTCGGTATGGAATAATGCTTGAGGAAACAGACATCAGGCTTGTGTCCCTCATAATTTGTCCCATTCCACTGTCCATGCCATGTGTGTCTGATAAGGTTAACTTTTGCCTCAGAAAATAAACATTTGCTTTAGAAAATGTGGTCTAATCAGACTTGACTTAGCTGAGAATTCAGCAGGGTCTTCCACCCACTTTTTATCTTCTATTTTCATTCCACCCAGTGTTTATGCTTTTTCTGCCTGGAGAGAGCACTTAGTAAATATACCAGTCTGTAATCTGCATCAGAACTTGATAACTGAAAAATTTGAAAGAGCTTTAAACCCAGTAAGAGAAATTCTTGGTGAGTTTTTCCTTTTTTGGCGTATCAAAAGAAAATGCTGTGTTGTTCTTTTCTCCCCTTTATATACAGTTTCTTTTATGCCAGAATTCTACCCTTAATATATTTTGGTCTTTAACCACTCTGATTTGATGGCCATTGCAGAGGAAGCAGCGAAACAGCTGTGGCTCCAATTACGCCTGCATCATGGGATTTCAGAGAGGATGTGATGTGGCCCACCTTGACCTTTGAGGCAGTTGTAGGTGCTATGTGGACACGGAATCTATGATTAATAAAAGAATTCATTCATTCTTCTAAAATTTATTATTTGACTCATATAGTTAAAAAGTCATTCTATTTCATTTTTTTTCTTCTTTTTTTAAGAATGAATGAATGAATGAATCTCCCCTCTGGGAGAAGAGGGAGCAAGTGTCATCTTTCTTTCATGGGATTTCATATCCTATTTGCTGATTCTTGAAGACCACTATTTCTTTCTTTTTTTAAATTTGGAGTAAAATTGCTTTACAATGTTCTGTTAGTTTCTGCTGTACAATGAAGTGAATCAGCTACATGTATACCTATATCCCCTCCCTCTTGGACCTCTTTCCCACCCCACCCCCCATCCCACCCATCTAGGTCGTCACAGAGCACTGAACTGAGCTGCTCCCTGTGCTCTAGAGCAGGTTCCCACTAGCTATCTATTTTACACTTGGTAGTGTATTTATGTCAAACCTAATCTCCATTCTCTATGTCTAGTCATTCCATTTCAATTCCCTTTCACTCCTCTTGTTAAGGAGAAAGCCTCAACTTAATGATAGTTACCTGTTTCTTCTTGCTGTTCTTTTCAGGGAGAGAACAAGTTTCAGGCTGAGAGTCTTCAACAGGCAACTTCATCGAGCTAAAACTTAGTAACATTTTTTTTGGGGGGGGGTACGCGGGCCTCTCACTGCTGTGGCCTCTCCCGCTGCGGAGCACAGGCTCCGGACGCGCAGGCTCAGCGGCCATGGCTCACGGGGCCAGCCACCCCGCGGCACGTGGGATCTTCCCGGACTGGGGCACGAACCCGTGTCCCCTGCATCGGCAGGCGGACTCTCAACTACTGCGCCACCAGGGAAGCCCCTTAGTAACATTTTTATTTTTAGTTCTCATCTATGTATAGCAAGTGAAACAGATTTTCCAGTTATCAAATGATACAAAATTTTCTTTTAAGGCAAATCGGTTAACTGCTAAAAAAGGAGTCCCTTTAATGGAAAATATTGAATGATAGAGTAAATGGTTTGTGACTGAGTCCAGATTGAAAAACACAGGTATGAGTGGGAAGAACACTGATCTGAGAGCCAGGACACCTGGGTTTCCATCCTTTGCCACTAGCTAACTCTGTGACGTGGGGCAAGACGGTTAGTCTCTCTGGACCTCAACTTCCTTATCTCTAAAAGGCTGCAACATAGCAATGCCTCTCAACTATGACTGCACATTGGAGTCTCCTGAGAAGCTTTTAGAACTCCCAGCACTTGGGCCACATCCCAGACCAACAGCATCAGAACCTCTGGTGGTGGGACCCAGGCACTGGTCTTTCGTAAGGCTCCCAGATGCTTCCAGTGTGCATTTAAAGTTGAAAACCACTGCACTACATGACTTATAAGGCCTGTATAACTCTAAGTTTCTATGATTCTAAGGTAAAACAACAGGTGATGGGAAAAATTGTAATGACTCAATCAAGAAACATATCTTAGCATTTCATGTAACGAGTCAAATGAACCAGCTTGTTGCCCTCATTCATGGGTTTAGATATTCAAATATGTACTGGATGCATGTCACAATGTGACACAGGAACTGTACTGGGGATACAATGGTAAATAAAGCAGATGTGGTCTCCATAGAACTGACAACTTAATGCTAATTAAACACACTGCAGTGTTTCTTTGTTAGAGAAGGTTGGGGGAACATAGGAGGGGCATCATCAGTAAATCTTAAATTTTATTATTTAAATTCTGTAATAAAAATCACCAGGGCTACCAGCTCATGATAATGCAACATGGGCCAAATGGAAAAGCTAGTGGCACGACAATTTCAGGTTTGAGCTTTGTTGTCAAGTTGGCACTGGACATCTGATCTGCATAATCCCACAACAGAAGCAAGAATAAAATCTCTTCCTTACTCTCCCGTTCCTATCCAAAAGGCACTTCTGGCGATACTGTATTGCTTGTATAAAATTTAATACTTTAATTTAATCTGCTTGAATTCAGAATACCAATAAAATGGAAGCCATATCTAGGATCCAACTAATGATGCATGCCATTTCACTCAAATAATAAATGTACCTACATGCTGATGCTCTTGTTCCTTGGAATAATGATCAACATTGTGATTTACATAGAAATAATCAGACATGATCTGAAATGAAAAGAAACCCTTTACTCTGAGAATAACTCGTGCATTAGGTAAATTTTGCTGAAATACGATTTTTTAAAAAAAAAATAAAGGATAAAACTTTGTGACTGTTGCTAAATCAGATGAATTCCACTTTAGTTTTTAAATATAGTGGGTCACAGTTAAAGTCTTGGGGGATCTACATTAACACTTTCAAGACATGCAAAGTTCTGAGTGGTTCTGAAGAGTATCCTAGCAACCTAGAAGTGTTAAGGGGATTTCCAACAGAATATACATCAAATATCAGCACCCTAGCATTAGGATCAGTGCTGCTGCATTGCCTTTATGTCATATGAGCTGACACATGAGGTATGTGTGGACAAAGGCTCAGAGTTCCCCAGCAGAGGAAACGTGCAACTTCCCATAACACCATCTTCCCTCCTTCTGCCACAAGCAATGACCACTTGGCACTGTGCCCAGTGCAGTAGTATCCATGAGCCAAGTAGGCAAAGGACAGCCTTGCAGGGTCTCGTGGTTCCCGGCTTTCTGCAGCTGTTCCCACAGTACGAACAAGTGCACTGTTTTTCTGTTATTGGCTTCAGACAACAGGAATTCTTTGTATGAAGAGTACTGCTGCCAGTTCATTCAACCCTAATTGACTCTTGCTTTGCTCTGTCTCGTTGAAATCGTATTTCATGAAATCGTATTTCAGCAAAATACTCTGTTTTTTTCCTCACTTTTTCTGGTATCAGTTCCCGCTCACCCCATGTATGGTTTTGTCTTACTTTAAGGTCTCAACAAGCCCAGAACTGACCCTAGCAGCTCCCCCGTGGTGTTTCCACTCCCCAGTCAGCTCTCCTTCCTTAGTTTTAGTTCACAGCACTGGTGTTCCCATCTTCCTCTTCATCTCTCTTACTAGAAAGTGTGCTGTTGTTTTAGAATCTTTTCTCTCGCTGGTACGTCACTTCCAGGATTCTGAGAGCTCCGCCATCTCTTCCTTCAAAGAACCTCTAGTTTGCTCTTCCCTCTTCTTTCCAGTTCCTTCCACCTGCTCAAGCGCTTGGTTTCACACCCCAGTAAGCTGAGGGTCCTCTGACAGTCCCCTTTGCCTCTGACATCACCCTCAGCAGTCAGACTGCATTCTGTTGCGGACAGGTCTTCCTAAAACACCGCCTCTGCTCAGCCACTCCTATGTTTAGGAATATCCATTGCTTCCCTACCGTCTAACGTGTGGATGAGGGCAATAATGATGGTGATGGTAGCAAAGGCCTCTACCGTATATCGAGCACTTATTATGTGCCAGGTCTGGGACAAACACTTTATACATATATTGAGTTGGTCAAAAAGTTTGTTTGGGTTTTTCCATAAGATGTTACAGAAAAACCCAAACGAACTTTTTGGCCAACCCAATATCATCAATACTTCTTACAACACATGTATGATCGTCTCTACCATACAGGTAAGGAAACTGAGGACCAGTGTGTTTAAATGATTTGCCCAAGATTTCACAAGTAAGACAAGGCAGTGATCCAAGTCTATCCCCATGCTGTATGTGTTATGCCACGCTGGATTTCCAGTTCTGTTCTAATGTGCGCTGGCTCTTCTGATCTAAACTTATCTCCTACTGCTCTTCGACAGGCACCATCTCCTTAATGAGGAAGGTGCAGTCTCTGTCCCTCACATATTCTGTACTAATTCCCTCCTCCTTTTATTTGCCTAGTAGAGCCCTTATCCCAGGAATGCCCTTCCTTCTAATTTCTGTTTGCCTAAATGTTCCTCATCCTTCAAGATCAAGTTCAATATTAAGCATAGACTACTCTCAAATCAGTACAGCCCACACTGGTATTCCCCTTTCCTGAGACTTATCATATGATCAGTACTCTAGAATTTACTTATTCACAGTTTTGTCTCTCCATTAGATGTGAAACTGTCATAGGGTGCAAAGATTATGGAAGTGCTTAGCAGACCACCAGACCTGGTTTGGATTTCATTTTCTGGCTGTGGGACCTCACATACACTAAGCTAATTGTCTTCTCTGAAGTTGAGTTTCTTGGCCTGAAAAGAAGATGAGAACCCTCATTTGGCAGGGTCGTTCCACGAATTTAATGACATAGAAACATACGAAGCTCTTTCTGAGGCCCAGCACTTGGCAGTTCCTAAATGGTTGTGAATTTCCTTTCCTCTTTGAGGTCAGGGCTATGACTCATACTTAAAGAACTATCACAAAAGATTAACACTGCCATCATCAAAAAATCTAGAAACAGTAAATGCTGGAGAGGGTGTGGAGAAAAGGTAACCCTCTTGCTCTGTTGGTGGGAATGTAAATTGATACAGCCACTATGGAGAACAGTATGGAGGTTCCTTAAAAAACTACAAATAGAACTACCATACGATCCAGCAATCCTACTACTGGGCATATACCCTGAGAAAACCATAATTCAAAAAGAGTCATGTATCACAATGTTCATTGCAGCTCTATTTACAATAGCCAGGACATGGAAGCAACCTAAGTGTCCATTGACAGATGAATGGATAAAAAAGATGTGGCACATATATACAATGGAATATTACTCAGCCATAAAAAGAAATGAAATTCAGTTATTTGTAGTGAGGTGGATGGACCTAGAGTCTGTCATACAGAGTGAAGTAAGTCAGAAAGAGAAAAACAAATACTGTATGCTAACACATATATGTGGAATCTAAAAAAAAGAAAGAAAAAATGGTCATGAAGAACCCAGGGGCAGGACAGGAATAAAGACACAGACTAGAGAATGGACTTGAGGACATGGGGAGGGGGAACGGTAAGCTGAGACGAAGTGAGAGAGTGGCATGGACGTATATACACTACCAAATGTAAAATAGATAGCTAGTAGGAAGCAGCCACATAGCACAGGGAGATCAGCTCCATGCTTTGTGACCACCTAGAGGGGTGGGATAGGGAGAGTGGGAGGGAGACACAGAGGGAGGAGATATGGGGATATATGTATATGTACAGCTGATTCACTTTGTTATAAAGCAGAAACTAACACACCATTGTAAAGCAATTATACTCCAATAAATATGTTAAAAAAAGAGATTAACATTAGTTCATGTGTTTTCAGTTGTATAACAGGATTTTAAGTTGTACATTTTAACAGAGACTTTGAGATGCAAGAGAAAATATTCCAAGGACCCACTTCAGGACACTAAAATCCCCTCCCTCATCCCAAAGGGAGAGAGTAGAGAGTGAGAGAGGATTTGTGAAGTGGATTTTCGATAAAAATTTCTCTGAAGTGGAATTAGGGACTCAAAAATATATTTGTACACTCATGTTCATAGCAGTATTATTTACAATAGTCTAAAGGGGAAAGCAACCCAAGTGCCCATTGACTAGTGAACAGATAAACAAAATTTGATATATACATACAATGGAACATTATTCGGCCTTTTAAAGGAAATTAGAATTCTAACACATTCTACAACATGAATGAACCTTGAAGGCATTATGCTAAATGAAATAAGCCAGTCAAAAAGGACAAATATTGCATGATTCCACTCATATAAGTTTCCTAGAGTAGCCAAATTTATAAGCAAAAATATAGAATGCTGGCTGAGGTTGGGGGTGGGGATAGGAGGAATGGAAAATTAGTGTTTATTGGGTACAGAGTTTCAGTCTGGGAAGATGCCACCTTTCTGGAGGTATGTGGTGATGATGGTTGCACAACAATGTGAATGCACTTAATGCCTTTGAACTGTATGCTTAAAATTGGTTAAAATGGTAAATTTTATGTTATGTATTTTTACTGTAATAAATATTTTTAAATGAAAATAAATAAATTAATTAAATAAAGGAATTTTTCTGAAGAAAGCCAGGTGAGGTCCTGACCCTAACCACGTCCCAAGGAGATGAGTCTAATGTGGGTTTCCAGCAGTGGCTGGAACCATGGACTGGAGCTTGGCTGTTGCCTGAGAGTCAAGGCAGCTTGTGGCTGCAGAGCAGAGGGCTGACTTTTGAAAGTAACTTTCCCCTCCAGATGCTATAATCTCTGATGAATCCACAAAAAATTTTGCAATATAGCAGTTGGGTCCAGAGAGTGCAAACTATCATATAAGAACTTCTTGGTTTCCCTTCCCTCCCTTCCCTCCTTCCTGAGCTAGTCCTGGGCAGCCGTGATTTACAATCACAAACAGTGCTGGAGGGCAGGAGGATCTAGGGAAGGAGAAGCTGCCCCTACCTCTTCCTCCACAACCCCAGGGCAGAGAGCTGAGGTCCTACCTTGCAGGTATGGAGGACAGACCTCTAGAAAGTCTTGCCTTTCAATGAAGATTGCAGTGTTAATGTATTGAATGAGCTTCCTAATTTCTGAATCAGGACTGTGTTTTGTGTTAAAGAGATCAAAGTATTGTTCATTCTTAAAAAAGATAAAAATAACCAAAAGGTGGAAAAAGCCAAAACGTTCAACAAATAAACAAAATGCGGTATATACATCAAGTGCAAAATTTTTTTAATTTATTTTTTAAATTGAAATATAGTTGATGTACAATATTATGTTAGTTTCAGGTGTCCTATGTAGTGATTTGGCATTTGCATACATTATGAAATGATGACCACAATAAGATGGTAGTAACCATCTGTCCCCCTACAAAATTATTACAATATTATTGACCATATTTCTTTTGCTACATATTACATCCATTTGGCTGATTTATTTTATAACTGGAAGTTTGTAACTCTTAATCCCCTTCAACTATTTTGCCCTCCTCCTCCCCTCCCCTCTGGCAACCATCCTTTTGTTCTCTGTATCTATGAGTCTGTTTTCAATTTGCTTTGTCTTTTGTTTTTGTCTTTAGATTCCACATACAAGTGAGACGATATGGTATTTGTCTTTCTCTGTCTGACTTACTTCACTTAGCATAATGCCCTCTAGATCCATTCATTTTGTGGGAAATGGCAATATTTCATTTTTTTAATAGCTGAGTAATTTCCATTGTAAATATACACCGCATCTTCTTTATCCATTCATCTATGGATGGGAATTTAGGTTGCTTCCATATCTTAGTTATTGTAAATAATGCTGCAATGAGCATGGTGTGCATACATCTTTTCAAATCAATGTTTTCGTTATCTTCAGGTAAATGTCCAGAGATGAAATTATTGGCTCACATGGCAGTTCTTTTTAATTTTTTGAGGAACCTCCACACTATCTTCCATAGTGGCTGCACCAATTTGCAATCCCACCAACAGAGCACGAGGGTTCCCTTTTCTCCACATCTTTGCCAACACTTGTTATTTGTTGTCTTTTTGATGATAGCCACTCTGATAGGTGTGAGGTGGTATCTCATTGTGGTTTTAATTTGCGTTTCCCTAATGATTAGTGATGTTGAACATCTTTTCATGTGTCTGTTGGCCATCTGCATGTCTTCTTAGGAAAAATGTCTATTCAGGTCCTCTGCCCATTTTTGAATTGAGTTGTTTGTTTTTCTGATGTTGAGTTGTATGAGTCGTTTGTATATTTTGGATATTAACCCCTTATCAGATATATCATTGCAAATATTTCCTCCCAGGCAGTAGATGGCCTTTCCATTTTGTTGATTGTTTCCTGAGCTGTGCAAAAGATTTTTAGTTTCATGTAGTCCCTTTTGTTTATGTTTGCTTTTGTTTCTCATGTCTGAGAAGACAGACCCAAAAGCATATTTCTAAGATCAATGTCAAAGAGTGTACTGCCTATGTATTTTTCTAGGAGGTTTATGGTTTCAGGTCTTACCTATAAGTCTCTAATTCATTTTGAGTTTATTTTCGTACATAATGTATACAGAGAAAGTAGTCCAGTTTGATTCTTTTTCATTTAGCTGTCCAGTTTTCCCAACACCGTTTATTGAGGAAGTTGTCTTTTCCCCATTGTATGTTATTACCTCCTTTGTAATAGATTAATTGACCATATACCCTTGGGTTTATTTCTGGGATCTCTGTTCTGTTCTTTGATGTATGTATCTGTTTTTGTGCCAGCACCATACTGTTTTGATTACTGTGGCTTTGTAGTATAGTTTGAAATCAAGGAGCATAACACCTCCAGCATTGCTCTTCTTTATCAAGATTACTTTGTTTCTTTTGTTTTTAATTTATTTATTTATTTTATTTATTTATTTTTGGCTGCACTGGGTCTTTGTTGCTGCACATGGGCTTTCTCTAGCTGTGGCGAGCAGGGGCTACTCTTCATTGCTGTGCACGAGCTACTCATTGCGGTGGCTTCTCTTGTTGTGGAGCACGGGCTCTAGGTGTGTGGACCTCAGTAGCTGTGGCTCGCAGGATCTAGAGCACAGTCTGAATAGTTGTGGTGCATGGGCTTAGTTGCTCCGTGGCATGTGGGATCTTCCCAGACCAGGGCTCAAACCCATGTCCCTTGCATTGGCAGGTGGATTCTTAACCACTGAACCACCAGGGAAGTCCTCAAGATTACTTTGGTTATTCGAAATCTTTCGTGTTTCCATACAAATTTTAGAATTATTTGTTCTAGTTTTGTGAAAAATACCATTCATATTTTGATAGGGATTGCTGGAATCCATAGACTGCCTTGGGTAGAGTGGTCATTTTAACAATATTAATTGTTCCAGTCCATGAGCACAGTATATCTTTCCATTTGTTTGTGTCATCTTTAATTTCTTTCATCAGTGTCTTATAGTTTTCCAAATACAGGTCTTTACATCCTTAGCTAGATTTATTCCTAAATATTTTATTCTTTTTGATGCAATGGTAAATGATATTGTTGTCTTAATTTCTCTTTCTGATAGTTCATTGTTAGCACATAGAAATGCAACAGATTTCTGTATATTAATTTAATATCCTGCAACTTAATGAACTAGGAGTCCTGCCTCTCCAGGAGGTTCTCCAAGATCAGCAAGTGTGTCTGAACCAGGCCCCTTTTAAACTATTACCTCCATGCTGGAACACAGTGTAAGATTATGCATGTGTCCTTTAAAAGTGGAGTCTCTGTTTCCTACAGCCCTCTGTCTCTCCTGAACATAAGCCAGATGTTCTGGGGGCTCATCTTCCCAATGTAGGACCCCTGGGCTGAGGAGCCCCTTATGGAGCGTGGACCCCTCACTCCTTAGTGAGGGCTTCTACGATTGTGATGTTCCTTTCATTGTCAGTCGAGGACCTGGGGGTGTGGGTCCTGACCATACTACATCTTCACTCCTCTTACCAGTCTCACTGTGGCTCCTTCTTTATGTCTTTAGTTATGGGAAATATTTTCTGCCAGTCTTAAGGTCATTCTTGTTGATAGCTGCTCTGTAAGTAGTTGTAATTTTGGTGTGTCCGTGGAAGGTGAGTTCAGGGTTTTCCTACTCTGCCATCTTGGCCACCGTCTTGTATTCATCTAGTGGAATATTATTCAGCCTTAAAAATGAATGAAGGGGCTTCCCTGGTGGCGCAGTGGTTGAGAGTCCCCCTGTTGATGCAGGGGACACGGTTCGTGCCCCAGTCCGCGAAGATGCCACGTGCCGTGGAGCAGCTGGGCCCGTGAGCCATGGCTGCTGAGCCTGCGCGTCCGGAGCCTGTGCTCCGCAACGGGAGAGGCCACAGCAGTGAGAGGCCCGTGTACTGCAAAAAAAAAAAAAAAAAAAAAAGAATAAAATTTAGACAAATGCTACAAAATGGACAAGCCTTGAAGACATTATGCTAATCAAAGTAAGCAAGTCACAGAAGGACAAATATTTTACATTTCCAATTATATGAGCTATCTAGAACAGGCAAATTTTAAAAGACAGAAAGTAGATCAGAGAATACCATGGGCTGAGGGTAGGAGGAATGGTCAATTAGTTTTTAATGGGTACAGAGTTTGAGTTTGGGAAGATATAAAAGTTCTGGAGGTAGATGGTGATGATGGTTACAAACAGTGTGAGTAGTTAATGCCACTGAACTGTACATTTAAAAATAGTTAAAATGGTAAATTTAATGTTTATTTTATGATTATGCATATTTTGCCACAATATACAAAATACAGGGAAAAAAGGAATGGAAAAGTTATGGGGCCTGCCCAAATTTTCACCTAGTGGCAAGAAGACTGCCCACACTGAACAGGTTTACAGGGGCAGTGAGGGACACAAATGAAGTTGCATTTGTTTTTATACCACCTGAGTCCTACTGGCTCAGTAGGACTGTGCAAGTGACACAAGTAACAGAAAATCCAACTCAAACTGACTTAAACTAGAAAGCAGATTTATAGGCTTAAGTAACTGCTGTAGGTCAGTATTTCTCAAATGTTAAAGAGCATCAAAATCTCTTACGGGACTTGTTAAAACACAGATTGCTGGACTCCACCGTGTAGTTTCTGATTCAGTAGGTCTGGAATGGGGGCTGAGAAGATGCATTTCTAACCCATTGCCAGGTGGTGATAAGGCTGCATCAGTTACCACTGATGTAGGGCTCATATGTCATCTATGTCTCTGGGGCTCTGGCTCAGGCTCTCTACTAGTCTCTATCTTCTAACCTCCATCTTTCAACTTATCTTTCGGAGGGTTTTGCTAAAATGTCTAGCCCAGTTCCAGGTTTCATGTCTATATACGATGAGGTTCAGAACAGGAAAAATGCTCAGATTCCAGGCACAAGCCTCATTGGATCTCTTTAGATCTGATACCCCCACAACCAGTTACTCTGCTCAAGATGTAGAATAGATGAATTGGCTTCTACTTGAAGCTGGGTGGAGAAGAAGTATGAAGGGGAAAATTGATGATGGGGAGGCAGTCAATAGACATCCACAGCCCCAGGAGAAGTGACTTGAGGTGAGCAGATGTTAGACCACATGTGCCCTGCTAAGGAGTTCAGAACTGAAACTGAAATCAGTGAGCAGCCACTGAATGATCTAATCAGAGGACTGATAAGATCAATTTCAGGAAGTCCACTCCAGAAAAAGTTTGGAAGATGGACCGGGAAGGAACAACCCGGAAGTTAAGAAGAGAAGCAGCTCAAGGTGGTTCCCAGCTACCTCCTACTTGCACATGCCCTTTGGAAGCATCAAACTATCCTGGGTGTTCCACATCTGCACTACCCTGCTCTGCTTTTTCTTTCTTTCCTTTTTTGTGTACGTCTCACTTTCTAACATGCTGCATATTTGTTACGTTTATTATCTCTTGCTTGTCTGCCCTGCTAGAATATTAGCTCCATAAAGAGAAGGGACTTTGTCTGTTGGGTTCCATGCTTCAACCCAGTGCCTGGCACATAAGAGAGGCTCAATAAATATTTGTCAAGTAAATGAATTTCATAGAACTCACCATATTCACCCCTGTGCCTTTGCCTAAGCTGATCCTTTTTCCTGGGTTCTCGTCTCCCATCCCACCTCTCAGACTTTGCAGATTTAACCAAGGCTTCACATTCCTGACATTTTCCCTGACTCCCAACCATGAGCTACCAGTATCCGCTCTCTGTGTTACCTTGGCATCCACTTGTCACAGTACATTGTAATTGCTGCATCCTTTCCTGTGTTTCCATAAACTGCCATCTCCTAGGGGGCAGGACAGGGTGGTATTGGTCTCCACACTGCAAACATATTGCACAATGCCTGATGTGTTAGAGCATCCATATAAAGTTGTTGGATTACTGAGTTGATGAACAGTTACATAAATGAGTAAATTTTGCTCAATCAGTATTTGTTAAGTGAAAAAATGAAAAGCAATACATAAATGTCTCTGATAGTTGGTTTCCTATGTAGCCATCCTCATCCTCGGTAACAACAAATAGAAAAGATGTTACAGCTTTACTGAGTTCTGCTTGTCCTATGTCTTGTGCTCACAGTCACTTTATCTCCTGACCCATTAATGGCAAAGCATTTCTCTAGAACTGTCATTTGAGAGTCTCTGAGCTCTTCTTAGCAGCCAAGATGGATTTGATGAAGGATGAAACCAAATCAGTTCTCTTTGTGGCTACAGGACTGCAGCTTCCACGAAGACAGGTGAGAACCAGGTCCATGTTCACAAGGACACGCCTGCTAAGCAGCCTCAGCAGGGCCATCCATGCTGGAGTCGCCCACAGCACAAAGACCAAGCATAGTGCTTTGGTTTCCTCACCCAGCTGTGTTCTCCACATATCCCTAGGGCTTTGTTGCTTTCTTCAGGCTATACCTAGACAGACCATCTGCAAGGCCAAGTGCCCTGGATCCGTCTTTCTCTCAGGAGATTTTCTTTTCTCATGAAATTACAGATATTTTACAGCTGGAAGGAATTTTCAACATCAGGTCTACCATAATTTGTCACAGTTATAGATAAAAACACTGAGTTGGGTGCTTTATGATGGCAACAAAGCATATTATCAAGGTTTCTGATTACAAAGAAACTCTCTGATTTGTGGCCTGAATTTTACCCCAGAATTCTAACAGCAAATGTCCAAATGGATCACAAAAAAAGGGCTGATCCTTGATGGGGGATACTGTTCTCGCCAGACACCGAAGCAGCTGGTGCCTTCAAAGTCCTGCTCAAAGCCATTCTATCCCAAGAAGCCTTCCCCAATCATTCCAGCCCACAGGGACCCTCCTGTCCCTGAGCAACAGAGCGTTCAGTTGAAACCAATTTATAACATTGTAATATCTTGTATTTCAGCATTCTCTGCTTCATGAGCATGCCTTCTCCTTTGTCTCCTGAATTGAATTCTGGGCTCTTTGAGAATAGAAACCATATTAATATTTATTATAATACTCACAGTGTACAACACAGCTCTGGACACAGGATAACTGCTCAATAAATACGTATGGATTGATAATCACTGGGAGAGCAAAACGTCATGCAATGCCGCAACCTGTTATGATGAGGCAGCCCCTACCCTCTGTGCACAAGGACAACATTTTAATAAATGATGGTTCATTCAATACTGAAATTGATCTGTATTCAATATCAAAAAGGATCTGAGACCTCTGAACAACTTACTCTACTGCTTTATTTGGATTTTGATTTATTTTATCCCCCAAATAGTCAGACAAGATTTTGTGCTTTATTAAAGATGATAACATTTCACTCTTTAAATTAGCAAGCATTTATTGAATGCCTCCAATTTGCAAAACATGGTTTCAGGGAATTTGGGGATACAACCAGTAATACAAAGTAAACTCTGCCCTCAAAAAATTTAATCTACCAGAAGAGACAAATACATACATAAGACAAACACATACATAAATCAATGTAATAAAAGGCAGAGTAAGATAAACGTTGAAAGAAGTTGACCCAAAATACATTGGAAACAGAAGAATCATGAGAATATAGAATTTAGGATTAAAAGGTTTTTAAAAGTCATCTAATCTAATTCTCCAAAGGCTACTTGAATCCCTCTACAACGTAATCAAATAACCATCTATTTACCCTAAGTGTGAACAGCTCGAGTGATAGATCTCATTATCTCCCAGACTCATAGTTTTTGTTTGTTTGTTTGTTTGTTTGTTTTAGACTCATAATTTTAAGCCTAATAATTTTTTTCTCCTGTCAGTGGATACATGTGAGATCAAGTGCCTGATTATTGGGGTGGTCACTTGGGTGCAATCCACTGTCCTGTCCTATATCGCACTGGGCACCCCATCAGTAATATGTCATATGTTTCTATTCAGGTATATTTCTATACATGTGTGCATTTCTATACATGTACTATTACAACAGGCATAAAAAACAGAAATTTAAAAATGATGAGATAAAGATGATGTATTGACTACATTGAAATGGATCTTACACTTAATTTTATTAATGTTATTCACCTCCTTTGCTCTCATTATAATTATACCATTATTAATAATGTTCTGAATGCTCACTTTTTAAATGTGTTGACAATCATGATGGCTTCATATTATCACAGGCTAATATCTTGAGGCATAATACTTCCTTACAGCTCTTTATATTGTTAATGGTTGTGGACGTAAATCCATATTTCAAATAGCCTTTTTGATAATTTTAACTGTGCTTGACCAACTTCTTGCCAGATTCGATTTTGTTTTTACCTCAGTGTGGCTGACAAAGAGCTTGTTCTCAGAGTTGGAGAAGCACCAGTTCTGCCATTTCTTTGGTGTTCCCTTGAGCTCATACCAGTTGTTTGCAGGAATCATTTTAAGCCACTTATCCATTTTGTTGGGACTACTTTAGTCACATCAAGATAATATCCTCAGTGGGTCCACCTAACTTGCTGTACGCCACAATAACTGAAAGCCAACCAAGGAGTGAGGCTGCCTTTCTCAACACACCGTGTTACAGAACCCCTGCTCTTTCCTCAAGACACCTTGACTGTGGAAGGGACGGAAGATCTATTTGCTTCTGAGTTAAAACCAAGTTGTATGAAAGAGAGCCAGTCTTCTCGCTGTCCGTCATGAACTCCAGGGCCATGGCTTTTGCTGCCTTAACTGACTTAGCCAAACAGCTCCTTGTGGGCCTAGACCTGGTGTCATCCTTATGCTTGCTCTCAATCCTTAGCATTGTTTTCCTGCTACATTTATATTGCCTCATGCGGGGCTTCCCTGGTGGCGCAGTGGTTGAGCGTCTGCCTGCCGATGCAGGGGACACGGGTTTGTGCCCCGGTCCGGGAGGATCCCACATGCCGCGGAGCGGCTGGGCCCGTGAGCCATGGTCCCTGAGCCTGTGCGTCCGGAGCCTGTGCTCCACAACGGGAGAGGCCACAACAGTGAGAGGCCCGCGTACCGCAAAAAAATAAAAATAAAAATATATTGCCTCACAGGATCCCTAGCCCTACCCGCTACCGATCATTCATGATTCCACCATATTCCAGCCTGTCACGGGAAAAAAAATCTATACAGATAAACAGGTGGACAGACAGACATTTGATTGTAAGCATAAGTTTTGTTTCCTGTAGAAAATCTGAAACATGGAGAATAAAAAAATTAAACATTGAAATCATCCATAATTTCACATCTCAGAGGTAAATACTGAAATGTTTTGATGTTTACCCTTCCAGATTTTTCTATGCATATATACTTACATGTATGTGTATTTCATTCCAGTCTTTCTTTCCCTTTCTTTCTTTCTTTCTCTCTTTATTTCTTTCTTTCATTCTTTCTTTCTTTTTCCTCCCTCCCTTTCTCCCTCCCTTCCTTCCTTTCCTCCTTCCTTCCTTCCTTTCTTTCTTTCCTTCCTTCTATCATTAGACATTTTATTTATTTACTTATTTATTTTACGGTATGCGGGCCTCTCACTGTTGTGGCCTCTCCCATCACGGAGCACAGGCTCAGGACGCACAGGCTCAGTGGCCATGGCTCATGGGCCCAGCTGCTCTGCGGCATGTGGGACCTTCCCAGATGGGGGCACGAACCCATGTCCCCTGCATCGGCAGGCGGACCCCCAACCACTGCACCACCAGCGAAGCCCCATTAGACTTTTTAAATGTAGCAAAGCCATCTATCTGACACTGGATATATTTAGAAATTAAAAGTGGTCTGGTCAAAACAATGAGCTGAAATTATAAGGTAATAAAGAATTTTTCTAACCTAGACACTCCTCTCTTCTACAGAATAATTTTTGAGTCTTTTGAATCTGAGTGTGTGCATGTGCTAAGGCTTATTGGAGACAATATATATTTGTTAGTTTGTTATTGAAATATAGTTGATTTACAATATTATATTAGTTTCAGGTGTACAACATACAATTCAATTTTTTATAGATTATAGTCCATTTAAAATTATTATATATAGCTATATTCCTGTGCTGTACAATATATCTTTGTAGCTATTTTATTTTATTTTAGTTGTGCCAAGCGGCATGCAGGATCTCAGTTCCCTGACCAGGGATTGAACCAGTGTCCTCTGCAGTGAAAGCACAGTGTCCTAACCACTGGACCACCAGGGAATTCCCTCTACCCCTATCTTGCCCCTCCTTCCTTCCTTCTCCACATTGGTAACCACTAGTTTGGCCTCTATATAATGTATAGTATTCATCTTTATCTGTCTGACTTATTGCACTGAGCATAATACTCTTCATGTCCATCCATGCTGTTGCAAATGGCAAAATTTTATTCTGAGTAGTATTAGGGCTGAGTAGTATTCTACTATATAAGTTGATGGACACAGATTGCTTCCATATCTTGGCAATTGTAAGTAATGCTGCTATGAACATTAGGGTTCATGTTTCTTCTCAAATTAGTGTTTTCATTTTTTTCTGGATGTACACCCAGGAGTGGATTGCTGGACCATATAATACTTCTATTCTTAGGCTTTTAAGGAACCTCCATACTGTGTTCCATAGTGGCTACACAAATTTACATTCCCACCAACCATATACGAGGGTTTCCTTTTCTCCACATCCTCGCCAACATTTATTATATGTAGACTTTTTGATAACAGCCATTCTGACAGGTGTGAGGTGATATCTCATTAGGGTTTCGATTTGCATTTCTCTGATGATTAGCGATGTTGAGCATCTTTTCATGTGCTTGTTGGTCATTTGTATGTCTTCTTTGGAAACAATAACTTTGTTCTGAGAAGAATATTGCAGGTCATGTAATCCAAACTCCACTCAGTATTAGAATCCCTGCCCCACTATTTCCTGACAGGTGCTCCTCTTCTCTGGAACACTTTCAGTCTGGGAAGCTCAAAGCTTCTCAAGGCAGGTCATGTCATCCTTCCCTCACCTCCACATTCTAACCGTTAGGAGTTTTAGACTGAAAATAAAAGGCAATAGTGCACCAGAAGCCCAGCGAAGACAGTGAGCATTAGGGAAAGCTGAAAAAAGCAAGTAGAATTAGAAATGGATTGTGAAGGAGAATAAAAGATGCTTTTTACAAAGCAAGGTTGAAAAACATCGAGGATCTAGCTATTGTGGGAAGTAGAGGAATGAAAGGCTTGTTAGGAAGGGCCTGTTCTGCCAGGTTTCAAGTAAACTGCAAGGCGATTAATGGCAATTCAGTGAGTGATCTGCCAAGTTTTATTATTGCTTATTCTTTTGTATTTTCCAGTATTGCCTGAATGTTTTCCTAATCACATCAGTCATGGCCCAGAAATTCTCCTTTAAATGCCATTACACCTTCAGTAACTTAATACTGAATTTTTTTAATGTGGGTAATTCAAGGTGGAAAAAGTACGTTTGAGTTTCATTGATTCAAAGAATATGGTTGGAAGTGGAGGCTCGGATAATGGAATCACTTACTGAGTGTAAATCCATATTAATACCCCTGTCTAGGCCAGGGCTGGACTGGGAGAAAGGACTTTAAATCTGAGAACGTCAGATATTGAGTAATCTCATAGTTTTTAAAGAAAAGAAACTATGAAAGAAGATTTACCAGTTTGCTTAAATATTAAAATTTCAGTATAGAAAAAAGCCACAATAAAACTGGAAACAAAAAAAGACAAACAGGGAAAATAGTGTTTGCAAAATATATGACACAAGAATAGTACCCATAATATATTTTTAAAACTTCTAAAATTTGATTAAAAAAAGAACAATCCAATAGAAATGTGGTCCAAGGCTTATGCAGGGAGTTGAAATAAAAGGAAGAAAAAGCTTTATCCAATAAATATGTTCTTAAAAAAGAATCTTAACTGCAGTAATGAAAAACAAATAAAAATTATCATTATTTGTCTATCATATTGGCAAAGATATAAAATATCTCTTTACAGGTTGGTGAAATTGTAAGAAAAAAGCATTTTCATACTTTCTTGATAAGAGTGTAAATTCAAATGACTAGTTTAGAAGAGTAACTTATTAATGCCTATAAAATTTTTAAATAATCATTAATTTAAAACAATCAGATCTAAAAACGGCATTGTGTTTAATATGGTGAAATGCAAGACATTCTTTAAGGTAGAGCTAAGACAAAACGTCTACTATTCTTTTATTTATCATTATTTTTTTTTTTTTTTTTTTTTTTGCGGTACGCGGGCCTCTCACTGTTGTGGCCTCTCCCGTTGTGGAGCACAGGCTCCGGACGCGCAGGCTCAGCGGCCATGGCTCACGGGCCCAACCGCTCCGCAGCATATGGGATCCTCCCAGACCGGGGCACGAACCCGTATCCCCTGCATCGGCAGGCGGACTCTCAACCACTGCGCCACCAGGGAGGCCCTATTTATCATTATTTTGAAGGCACTAACTGTTGCAATTAGAAGAAAAGTTTAAATAAAAGTGTAAAAAATGTGGAAAGAATGAGAAAAATTATTGTTATTTGCAAGCAATATGATTGATTTGCCTGGAAAATCCAAGAAAATTAATTGAAAAACTATTAAACAGTGAAGGTATTCAGTAAGATGAGTGGGAGCAAAATCAACATCGTAATAAATCAATAGTTTTGCTATATACAGATAAGTTGAAAAATATAGTGGAATGAAATATCTCATTTTATACTAACAAAAAAGGGTACTATGACTAATGACAGACTTGAGAAATGGATGAGTTCAATATAAAACTTTAAAATGTTGCTGTAAAACGTAAAATATACTTGAATAAATGAAAAAACATAACAAAGACTTGTGTAGGAAAAAAATATTATAAAGATAACATTACTCCCTAAATTCACCTATACATTTTACCTTATTCCACTAAAAACATCAATACACTTTTGCTGGTGGAAAGCAAATGGATTCTTAAATACATACGGAAAAACATTAAAATGTTATAAGGGAAGAATGAGGAGTTATAAGGGAAGAATGACCTGTATCAGTTTCTAAAACATATTATAAAACTATCCTAATTAAAGCAGTTTGAATGGACTAATCCATGGGACAGAATAGAGATCAGAAATAGACCCCAAGACAAAGGAGTTTTGGAATACGGTAAGAGGGCATTTCAAATCAGTGAGGAAAACATTATATAATAAAAGCCTTGAAACAACTAGGTGGTCATCTGAAAATAAACCCCATCAACATTGGATTCTTAAACAAATTCTAGATGGATTAATGATTTAAAGCTAATAAAATAAAGCCATACAAATTCTAAATAAAACATGCAAGAATTATTTTATAAATACAAGATTTGTGGAAAACCTTTCCAAGCAAGACAGAAAACTCCGAAAAAAAAGAAAAGATTTAAACTTAATTATAACAAAATGAAAACTTTTAAATAGCAAAAACAAGGTCAAAAGACAAAAAAATGGAGGAGAGGCAAAGAGCAAATTTCCTTAATGTATCAAGAATGTTTAATGTATAAAGGACCACCTTCTTCAGTGTCTCAGTTGGTAGTGATACTGTCCTTACAATCCCAAACTCTACATTGTCTTTGACTAGACTTTATCCCCCTCCCCTCACACATCCAGCTCCTCAGCCAATTCTGTTGATGTTACCCAAAAGGTCAAAAAGATCTGACCACTTTCCATCATCTCTCCTGCTTCCAACTGGGCAAAGTCATTATCTTCTCTAGGTGGAGCATTGCAACAGCTTCCTAAATGGGCTCCATCATTACTGCTTGCTGGTCTACTCTGGATCTGTCACTCCTCTCCTGAAAATTCTGCAGTGGGTTCCCATTTCACCCAGAGTAAAAGCAGTGGCCCCCAAGACCCCATAGGATGTGGCCCCTTTACCTCTCTTGCCTCATCTATCACTCTCCTTGCTCATTCCACTCCAGCCACATCGGCCATGCTGTTCCTTGACCACACCAGGTATGCTCCTGCCTTAAGGCCTTTGCAATGGCTCTTCCTTGAACAGGAATGCTCTCCCCAGGTATCTGCATGGCTAGTTCACTCTTTTCCTTTAAGACTCAGTTCAAATGTCACTCTTTCAAAGATGCCTACACTGACCACCATATTTAATACTACAACCCGCCATCCCTCCCATCCAACACTTCCATTCTGTTATCCTATACTCACCATCCTCTAAAATACTATATAATCTACTTATTTATTGTATTTTTTGTTTATTGTTAGTCTCCCTTCAATAGAATATATGCTCCATAAATACAAGATGTTGAGCCATTTTTTTCACCATGATATATACAAAGCGTCTATATAGTGTAGTTGTCAGTGATTGCTGGCATTCTTCAAATGCTATCATTTCTATGATATGATAGTCTGCCAGATAATGTCAGACTTCCAACTACTGACATCTACATCTTTGCACCTAATGGATTCTTATGGAACCTTCCAGGGCCTTTTTTCCCCTGAAGCCAGAAGTACCCAGGAATTAACATCTAGGAGTAGCCCTCTCCACCAGTGACTGATGGGAGGTGGTATATACATAGCCCAGCTCTCGCACTCTTTGGATGGATAATTCTGAGGCATGTGGTTTACACTGCTTCCCAGAGTTTTCCACACGGTTAAGCTCTAGTCTCCCACTGGACTTTGCAAACTTTCTTGGTATGGAGAGAAAGAGAGAGGAGAGAGAGAAAATAAGTCCTATGAACAAAACTAAATTTTGGATTAGTTCTGGATTTACTATGTGAAAAAAATATTTAATATCTAAAATGTCTACTATTGGAGTCAGAGAGTTATTAGATAGAGGGATCATTAGGAAACCCAACTGGCCACTCAGGATCTCACAAGGTAGAATCACCTCTGTTCAATATCTTCCCCTTACATTTTTATCTTCAGCAACTCAGTTTGTCCTGTGCTTTCATGGTGAACTGGGCTTGGGCATTCTGAATGACATTAACAAAACTCAGAAAGGGTTGGTGTATAAATAAGAGTGCCAAGTACAAGGGTAAATATGAATCAAAAAAGAAAAAAAATTTCCACGGTACAAAACGGGAGACCCACACCCCCTCCCCCTTTTCTTTCAGCATTTACTTTAGAAAACTTAATTACAAATTCTTTCTCTGCCCCTCTGAGATGAGCGTAAACTTTTTAAAAGCTAAATAAGCCTCTTACCAGATTTAAGACCCAGGAATACTTTTCTCAGGAACCTAGGAGTCATCTCTGAAATGTATTTGTCAAGAAGGATAAGGCAGCCAGTTTCTGTGGGAGGCTAGGAACCTAATTTTGGTGGTGCACCTGGCTCCGACTTGCAAACCTACCTCTTGTCACAAGGATATGAGAAGTTTTATAAGCTAAATAAGTCCTGGGTATGTAATGTAGAGCATGGTGACTATAGCTAGCAGTACTGTGTTGTATATTTGAAAGTTGCTGAAAGGTTAGGTCTTGAAAGGTCTCATCACAAGAAAAAAATTTGCAACTATGTGTGGTGATAGATGTTAACTAAACCTATTTCAGTAATCACTTTACAATATATACATGTATCATTTTGTCGTACACCTTAAACTAACACAATATTATATGTCAATTATATCTCAATAAAACTGGAGAGAAAAGGATATAAGACATTTATTTCTCCTTTGGATAAAGCCAATAGCTAACATAAATGGTCACTGCGATTACCAAGTGGCAATTACTGTGTGTGACAAATGGTACTACCTAGTCCTCCTACTTTAGGACTAGTTACTGTTTAAAATATGTAAATAATAAGTTGTATCTGCTTAACTATATAAGGTGAGATGTCTTTCCGTCTTTGCAATCTGTTAGCAGATTGCCTGTGATGTGCATCACATCCTGGTTGAATGCTTATTCAATGATAAAAACGTTCTCTTTCTCCTCTACTATTGTGGACAGGTTTTATGGGTTGGCAGGGAGTTTTAGTTTCTGTCCCCAACACAAGTCACTTACTGACAGGGAGAAGAGCTCCAACTACTCGCTATCCATATTCTCTCTACATAGGAGAACCTTCAGGGAAGCCAAATTGTCTCTAGAAGATCCCTTGGTGAGCACCCGGGTTTGAATTGTGTACCCCCCAAAAGACATGTTGCAGTCCTAGCCCCTAGTAGTACCTCAGAATGTGAACTGACTTGGAGACAGGGTCTTTACAGTGGTAATTGAGTTAAAATGAGGTATTAGGGTGGGCTCTAATCCAGTGTGACTGGCTTCCTTATAAAGAAGGGAAATTTAGACAGAGACAGGTACACGTAGAGGGAAGGTGATGTGAAGAGAAGACAGCCATCTATAAGACAGGAGAGAAGCCGGGAATGGATCATTCCTTCACAGCCCTTAGAAGAAAGGAACAAACCCTGTGGCCACCTTGATTTTGTAATTTCTAGTCTCTCCAGAACTGTGAGACAATATATTTCTGTTGTTTAGGTCACTCAGTTTGTGCTGCTTTGTTATTGCAGCCCTCACAAACTAATACAGAGGGTGTGGATTCAGAGCGAGGAAAGATTACTGCATGAGTTAAATGTAAAATGGAATTGGTTATATAGTCTGAGGTCCTCACCTTCATGAAAGCCTGAGAAAAAGACGGGTCAGATCACTATCCACCACACTGCCTCCCTTCTCATCCCAAAATACTGAGACACAGTGACCCATCTTAGCCTTATGGGGTCCTTTTTCTAGCTCCAGCAGACCACTCCCAGGTCATTTGCTCAATTACATGCAGGTCTGAATTTATTACAAGTCCAGTGCAGAGCTATAACTGTCAAAAATATAAGACACCTTGATAAAGAGTTCAGATATGTGCTTAGAGATGGCAAGAAAGTTTATTCTAAGGTCTCTATCCCCAGATAGAATAACGTGGTTTGATGGTCTTCAAATAAATTTAAAATTTATAAAAATAAAAATACATAATGCACTTGAGTGCATTTGGGGAATATACTATAAAATTTAGTTAAATGTCTTATAAATGAAATAGAATCACAGTTTGTTGGCACTGCAGCATGCAAGGGTGAGGCCAGGTCTCCCGTCGTCCTGTATTGTGGCTTTGTGATGGAGGCAGCCCTGCAGGTGCCCGTCTTAGTCAACTCCAATTGCCATAACAAAATACCACAGACTGGGTAGCTTAAACAGAAATTGATTTTTCACAGTTCTGGAGGCTGGAAATCTGAGATCATAGTGCGAGCAGGATTAGTGTCTGGTGAGAGCTCTCTCCTTGAGTTGGGGACAGCTGCCTTCTCGTTGTGTCCTCACATGGCCTTTCCTTGGGGAGTGTGGCTAGAGAATGAGGAAGCAAGCTCTCTGGTGTCTCTTCTTAGGGGGGCAGTAATGCCACCATGAGGGCTCCACCCTCATAACCCCCATCTCCTTCTACCATCACACTGATAGTTAGGCCTTCAACATATGAATTGTGGAGTGCGGGGACACAATTCAGTCCATAACCGTGCCTTTGAGCAAAGGATGAGCCTCTTCTTCCCTCTGGGCAGACGCAGCTCCACACCTGAACATGGCCTGGTGAACGACGTGTGGGCTAGATTTCAGGTCCCCTTTGTTCCCCCACCTCTGGGATGCATTTGTGCAGTATGTAAATCATACATAGACTGAAAACCACCAGCATCCGTAAAAAGAGGTTGTTCCACTGTAGCAGCAAGTCCTGCCTTCAATAATAGAATTATGGGAAAGGGAGGGGGTCTCAAGGTAGGTCAACGTTTCCTTTGAGGCATTTTTCACATTGGCCACGTGGTTCTGTAAGCCATGTCTCTTCTAGGTACTCTGTAGGCCCTCAGGCTATTTGAGGAGATTCCTCAGAATCAACCTCTCCCACTTATCTTCCCAGGTTCTTGTTCTCCATCTGCTTTTGCTTGGATTTTGTCTCTCTTCAATTCCCAGGTCTTGGTGTGTGGCCCCTTTACTTACACATGCACTTCCTAATTTGGGGCCTGGGACTTTCTCCAGGATTCTACGACTTGACACTTCAGCCAGGGCAGGAACTTTCCAGTCCCAGCCTCAGTTTCCACAATCCACATCCGTCTCTGGGTCAGTCAGCCAGATGCCAATGGCCCAGCCCCTGCTGGCTTTCCCTTCTCTTCCCTCCAGTGTGGGAGATGATGCAGATCATCTCCAGGAGAAGTGGAGTGCGGTAGAATGCCAGGGAACTCTGGCTGCTGGCCCAGCATGTGGAGGTGTGTCTGCTCTGTGCAGGTTGTCCAACCCTGAGATTCGAACAGTATGTGGGCAGTCCTTCTATTTTTAAAGCTCTGTTAGCTCTAGAACAACTGCCATTGCGTTTTACGTTATCTTTTACATCAAATGGTTTTGATATTTGCTCACTGCCTAAAAGTCTTAAAACAGTGGTGTATTTTGAAAATTGAGGAGGCAGGGATAAATTAGGAGTTGGGGATTAACATTAAAAAAGGAAAAAAAACAGAGAATTGAAAGGCCTTTCACATATGTATTTTTTTCATTGAACTGTCATAAAGTCTTTGGAAGGAAGGTATTATTCTTCCCTACGGGAGAAACAGATGCTGGAGGAGGGAATTCATAACTCCCACCCAACTTGAGGTTGCTGGCTTATTGCGGCCTCACTGTTTTGACCTAAAATTCTGATCTAATGCCACTAAAAACAACAACAAAATCACTCCATAGCTCCAAGTGCTTCATTTCAGTGGAACATGTATATCAAGTTCTACCTTCTGAATAACAAAACTGATCTTTATGGAGGATGTATTTCAGGTTAATCAGGGAAATGCAGTGTCCAAAGCAATTTCAGGTGATCCTTCTTCTTTTTTTTTGTATAATTTTTTTTCTAATATTGAGATATAGTTGACATACATTATATTAGTTTCAGGTATACAACGTAACGATTTGATATTTGTTATATATTGCAAAATATCACCCCTGTCAAAGGAAAGAAAATTGCACAACATAAAAGTTGTGAGTTAAGTTTTATTTGAGTACATTACTGAGGTCTATAGCCCAGGGGGCAACCTCTCAGAAAGCTCTGAGGAACTATTCCAAAGTGGCAAAGGAGAAGCCAGGATATATGTTAACAGTTTTTGCTGGGAAAAGCATGTAGTCAAGCATCAAAAGATTACTGCTAATTACTAAGAACAGACATCTCGAGTTAATGATTTTAGTGCTTTTCTATATAGG
Source organism: Mesoplodon mirus (assembly GCF_964341445.2). Classification (NCBI taxonomy): domain Eukaryota; kingdom Metazoa; phylum Chordata; class Mammalia; order Artiodactyla; family Ziphiidae; genus Mesoplodon; species Mesoplodon mirus. The sequence continues at coordinate 40,915,600 of NC_138992.1, read as the reverse complement.
AAGATGTAAGAATCTGTGGTCATTTGAAATTTTTCCTTAGATAAGCATCTTAACTATCTAGGGGTAAGTGTATCCATGGCTTTTTCTCTTTTTTTGGCCACATCTCACAGCTTTCAGGATCTTTGTTCCCCCACCAGGGATTGAACCTTGCCCCCAGTAGTGGAAGTGCAAAGTCCTGACCACTGGACCACCAGGTAATTCTCCGGCAGGTATATCCAAAGCAAAGAATGTTTCCTGTTTTTCTCCATCTTGACTCCCCTTCAGGACACACTGTCGGTGGACTACTGCAGTGGCTAATGGCTTGATCCTTGTAGAACTGGAATGGCAGGCAACATTTTTTTCTTAACAGTACAGTAACTCCAATTAACATCCATCAACATACCTAGTTACAAAATTTTTTTCTCATGACGAGAGCTTTCAAGATCCACTCTCCTAGGTACTTTCAAATATGCAATACAATATTACATACAATAATACAATATTAACTATAGTCACCATGTTGTGCATTACATCTCCATGATTCATTCATTTCATAAATGGAAATCTGTACCTTTTCACCCCCTTCATCCATTTCGCCCACTCCCCACCCTCTCAGGTGGTCTTTCTTAGTTTTTATTATTTACTAAATGTCAAGTCTATTCTAGAGGACCACAGTACCTTTTTTTCATACAAAATATGTTAGTTTGGTGGACTAGCTACATAAATGGTACTGGGTATAACATGATTGACAGTAGCTTATATTTGCTTAAGTAAACAAGGTCCAGGATATGTAAGCTGGGTATAGCAGAGCCTGCTAATTGTCTGCCTCAAATCCATTTCTGCCATTCTTCCTTAGTAATGGAACACTTACTCTTCTGGTACTTAATATTCATAATATTCTGGCCACCTCAGAATAAAGACTACATTTTCCAGCTGCCCTTGAAGCTAGGTATGGTCATGTGACTAAGTTCTGACCAATGAAATACAAGTGGAGGTGTTGTGCAACTTTCAGAAATTGTCAGGGGTTAGGTGGGGTCAGGGTGGAGCAGTTATGTCCTGCTCTGGCTCTTTCTCCTTCAAACTGGCTGAAAAATAGATGTGATGGCCATGGCGGATGGCAAAAAAGCAAGGTTAAATGAGCCTGAGTCCTTGAGGGTCATGGTTTGACCACATCAGCCCTGGATCCTGCCTCTGGACCCTTCTACATGAGTGAAAAATAAACTATCTTCTTTAAACCTCTGTTACTTGGGGACTTTTTGTTTTGTTTTGTTTTTTACACCTGAACCTATTCCTAATTAATACATCTTAGGAATCCATATAAATTGTGTTCCTGCTGAGGAATGTAAATCTTTATGTACAAGTTCTTCTTAAAATATTTATTTAAAAAATGAATGATGATTGCCTGACTCACAAAATAATTTTGTGGATGGTTTAGCCTAATAGATTTTCAGTTCCCAAAGGAATCATATGGATACCTTCACGTTTATTTAGCACCTGCTCTGAGAGGGTTTCCGTACAAGGTGTGAGAAGGTAATCAGAGAAGAGAAGGCCCTGCTTTGAGGGCACCTACAGTCTAGCTCTGGAAGCAATTGTGTAAAATTTAAACTGTGAAATACAGTAAGTACTATAACAGAGGTGTAAAAGTGTTACTAGGACAGTTAAAAGAGCAATTAATTCTTCAGCAAGAATCCAAAAAGTTTCATGGAAGCAGTGCCATTTCTCCTGAATCTGGAAGGATGAAGTAGCATTCCAGCAGGACCAGGCAAAGTTACAAAGTATTGAAAGAGCCCCGCAAATAGTCCTACGTGGCTAGAATACATGGGAAGTAGAGAGGATGACTGGAAATACATCTGGAAAGGGCCCAGGATCGGGTCCTATCATCACTGACACCTCCCTAAAGAAATGCAAGTCATGGGAAGGACTAAATCCATGGGTACATGTCCAAATGTGTGTTTTAAAATAACAGTGCTGATAATGACATGGCCCTTGAATCAGAGGTGGGAATGGTATTCATGTCTGTGTTCCCAGGGCATCTTCAGCATCACTACATCTTTGTCACCTGTAGTAGATATTCCTTAAATATTTATGAAAATGAATGAGAAAACATATGAATGAAGGTAATAGTGGTCTCGGAGAGGCAGCAGTGAGTGGTGGAGTGAAGCGAGATCTTAATTCCCCGCCCAGGAACTGAACCTGGGTAGCCTGGATGAAATCCAGGAATCCTAGCCACCACACCCCCTGGCTCTTGGCCCTAGTGAAAGATGCATTTCTCACAGAGGCAAAACTGTGAAAACAGGTACAAAGTTTATTACTAGAGACATAGCAGAACAACAAGTGGGAGAGCACACAGAGAAACAGTTTGTTTAGTTAAGATAGAAGAAAGGCAGGGACGCACACCCAGAGAGAAAGGGTGTGGGCGTCCTCCCAAAGGAGGAGGTGTTCAGTAAAGAGGTGGTTAAGTCATTTATATAGGGCAGGTCTTCTGAGTCTTTGTTTACCTTTGGCCAATTATCTGGTTTCTTTTTCCACACCTGACCTACCTTAGGACCCTCCCCAACATGTGTGTGCAAATTTTTTCCAAGATGGATTACAGCCCAGAGACCTATGGGACGGCCTTAGCATCACATATTATGGGGTGGTGTCCCCTCCTTTTTGCCCCCCAAGGAGCCTTCTGCACATGTGCAATGTTTCCCTTGCCCCAAGGATGGGAAATGTGTGACCTCTTGATCTTTTAACAGGGTTTAGTCCCACTCTGTCCCTGTCATAAAAATGTCCAACGTCTGGTTATTTACCCTATTTCTTCTTCTTTTTTTTTTTTTGTAGGAGTTTATTAATTAATTAATTTATTTTTGCTGTGTTGGGTCTTCGCTTCTGTGTGAGGGCTTTCTCTAGTTGTGGCAAGCGGGGGCCACTCCTCATCGCGGTGCGCAGGCCCCTCACTATTGCGGCCTCTCTTGTTGCGGAGCACAGGCTCCAGACGCGCAGGCTCAGTAGCTGTGGCTCACGGGCCCAGCCCCTCTGCGGCATGTGGGATCCTCCCAGACCAGGGCTCGAACCCGTGTGCCCTGCATTAGCAGGCAGACTCTCAACCACTGCGCCACCAGGGAAGCCCTATTTACCCTATTTCTGTTGCTGGTTTTTATAACGAAGCACAGATCTCAAAATATAGACAGGAGTCCGGTCATAAATATGTAGTCTTGGAGCCTGTTTGTCTCTTACTTCAGGAAATGTAAACAGGGGGCTGGTAATGAATGTCTGGCCTGGAGTCCATCTTCTTCTCACCCCAGGAAGTGTGAAGAGGAGGCCAGTAGTAAATGTCTAGCCTGGAGCTCATCTATCTCCTGCCTCAATAGTGTTGGCTTTTTAAACATATGGTCCATACTGAGCAATCTAACAACAATTCAAATCATCACAGTCCCTCTCAGAGATTACATTTTAAAATGGAAGATACTTCTATAAACAACAAACACATGGATATGAGATGATTAAAGAACTCTAGACCGGTGAGAGTGTTATAGACAATAGGAGTTAGTTCTGGATGCCACTTCCTGTACCTTCCCAAGCAGGACCAGAACTATGGTGAGACCAGTGAGCTGCCCAGGGCTCACATTTAAGGAGGCCCTCCCTTTCGGGGCCACTCGAGTGCATGGTCACCACTTGCAGGACCCTGAGAGGGAAGGCCTCCTTAAATGTTATGCGCTTGCGCCTTACTCTCTAGTCTGTTCTGTTTTCAAGTCTCCACCAAGGAAAGAATTTTGAAAATGTCTTAGTTGGGCTTCTCCCAGAAGCGGACTCTGAGACAGAGATTTGAGGGCAAATCATTTATTTGGGAGACACAGGGACTACCGGCAGGGGAATGGGAAAGTGATAGAGAAGAGAGAGGAGCCAATAATGTGTGGGCTATTAAACCAGCTACCCTAGGGGGTGACTAGACCTTGACCCCTGGGGAAACCATGGTGTGGAACACACTCCTCAGAACCCCACCCCTGGGGGAGGAGGGAGCTGGGTGTCTGTATACCACCTCCCATCAGTCTTCACTGAGAACTGCTCTGGGGGCCCTGGCCTTTCTGAGCAAAGCTGGGGGCAAAGGCCCTTAGGCACAGAGATGCAAATACTGGAACTTTAAGGTCAAGGTGCAGCTGGGCTGGGGTGAAGGCAAAGCAATGTCTGCGGCAGAACAGAACCTAGACCTTATCTGAAGCCCCTCCCCTGAAGTCTGGCCAAGAGTAGGCCTTCCGTTGCCCTTAGGCTGTCAGCATGGTGCTGAGGGAGTGGGTCCAAAGATGCTGCTAAATGAAATCCAGAAAGAAAGAAGAATCTGGGAGTGACGTCAACAGGGCTGAGGGTGGGAAGTCCTGGACAAGAGAAGGTTTGAAGCAGGCAGAAGATGGGAGCCTGGAGCACATCCTGTACCGCACAGGGGAGTCCAGTCCAGCGGCTCTTATGAGGCTCCCTCAGCCGGCCGGCCAGCAGGGCATGGGCCGGGAGGGAGTATAGTGAGGACAGCGAAAAAGAGTGGCTGGGAGCCGAAGGGAACACAGGCAGTCCTTAGAGCTCTCGATGTTAGGGCTCAAGGGGTCTGAAAAGACATATGCCTAAACCTCTTAAGTTAGCAAAGCCCCAGCCTCTCCTGCTTGGCCTCCCAGCAAGGGTATTCCCCTGGCCCCCTCGCACCGGCCTCTCTTCCTGCCCCACTGGGGAGGCTGCAGAAGGCCTGTGGTGGAGAGCACAGCGAGTGAGGCGTGCAGAGCCAGCCAGCCTGCCTCTCCAAGGCCTCCTACAAGCTGGGGACGTGGGAGCGGGGAGCGCAGGGCACCGGAATGTTTCTGAATCTGGTGAATTTGCCAGGCCCAGGGCAGAGGGCCTCACACTGCACTTGGTGAAATACCCATCCTCAGATCTGAGCCCGGGTCCTGCAGATGGGCAGATAATGGATTTTGTCAGCAAACTCAGACGTTCCCAGAAGGAGCATTGAAACGTTCCTATTTCAGGTTGCACTCACTATATCTACGACTGCTTTTTTTTTGCGGTACACGGGCCTCTCACTGTTGTGGCCTCTCCCGTTGCGGAGTACAGGCTCCGGATGCGCAGGCTCAGCGGCCATGGCTCACGGGCCCAGCCGCTCCAAGGCATGTGGGATCTTCCCGGACCGGGGCACGAACCCGTGTGCCCTGCATCCGTAGGCGGACTCTCAACCGCTGTGCCACCAGGGAAGCCCGGAGTTATGCTTTTTAACGAAAGTTGGAAAAATACGAAATCAACATTAGGGAGCGGGCAAATTTATTGTGGCAACTGACAATTGTAGGCCTAGTGAGTTTCTCATCATAATTCCCATAAAGCAAGAGAAGAAAGAGCCTGAGTGTAGATCCTTAGAATGAAACCACAGCAGGGGCAACAGAAGTTGGTTTGATGATTTTAAAAGCAACGCTAAGACTGAAAAATGCTTTTAACATTCCTAGCACACAAAAAGAATTGGCCTCTATGTTTTGCTGCTGAGCAATTGGGAAAATGAGTATTTCCATTGTGGCCAAAAGCCTGCACATTTCTCTTATGACTCATCTCGTGCCTGAATTCTAAAAGCCTGGCATGCATGCAGAAGAACTCTGAATTCTAAAAGCCTGGCATGCAGAAGAACGGGCAAGTGCCACACCCTCATTTCTAGTTAATTCCTGTCAATGTAAAGTCAGGCTGCACTTCAGGGTAAGTTTTATGTGACAGTTCAATTCAGAGTATATTTTCTAGGGCCCTTGACATTTGGGGTAAGATGTAATTTTCATCTCTAAATTTAAAAAAAATTGTAGACACTCTGTTGTATGTAAACAACAGCACCGATCCTTGACACATATACCCCTTCTTGCTCTCTGTACTGTGGACTTATATAAATATCAGTACCCTGACCTTGGGCAAGTAGTTAGTATTTCTGAGCCTTATTTTCCTCATCTGTAAAATGGGAACAATATTTGCCTCATTGGTTTATTGCAGGAGTTAAATGGGCGAATGTATATAAATAGCTTAGCACAATGTCTAACACATACTCATTATTCAATAAACAGTAGCTGTTGTGGTGGTTGTTGATGTTGTTCATATTATTAATGATGTAATGGAAAGAACATTGGCCTGGAAATCAGAAGAAACTAAGTTTTCCCAAAGTAACTGCTTAGCCTGTAACCTATTTTGAGCCATATTTTCTCATCTTAAAATGAAGAGTTTGGCCTAGACAACTTTCCAAATTTAGTATTTATGACTCTATGAATAAGCTGGTCTTTATAGTGAAGTTCTCTCAGCTCCATCCCCTGAAGTCTCTGCATGTTTCCGGAAATATTCTTCAACCACAAGCGAGTCTTGTGTCTGAAATTCCATGGAGCTCTTGTGTCTGAGCTCCATGCTGGCCAGATCTGTGTGGGTGCACAATAGCTCTGCAGAACTGCAGAGGAAAAGAGTTTTTTAGGTAATGATGTTCAAATCCAAGGACATTATGTCTAGAAAAGTTTTTAGTAATAGTGGGTACACAGATAACATTCAGACTTGTCTCCAAGAGATACTGTTCCATTGTCAGTGAGAGCGGAAGATGGATGCCTTTATCCCACAGTCCTTGATGATATTTAACCACTTTAACTTGGAAACAAAGAAGTCTGGCAATAAAATTCTCCAGACTGATGCCAGACAGCCGTAACAGCACAAAAAGTACCCCTGGCATCTGTATGGCTTATTGCCTCTGCAAAGTCCTTTGCCATACATTATGCCCTTTCATCCCCACCACAACTATATAAGGCAGATAGAGATGCTATGAATATTCCCATTGCTGAAATAAGGGAGCTGATATCCAGAGAGGTTGTATGACTTGCCTGGGGTTGCACAGCTCATAGGGCACGTGCTGTGCCTGGGAGAACCGTGGCTTACTGGATGTGGAAGGCACCTAGACACTCCCTTGTACTGCATCTGAGCAGCAGTAATTCTGTCTTCCCCACTGGCCTTCTTGGAAACTGGCAAAACATTTCAGCATCTCTGTCAGATAAAACTAAGCAAAGTTCTCAAAAAAGGGTCCACCAGATCAGCTTCTCAAGCAGGTCTGCTGGACGAATATAAGGGGTGAGAGGAGGGGAGAACATACCCTCCTTCTCTATAAAGAGATACCATTATAATCCTTATCAAGGTCTTATAATGTATGCCATTGTCTTCTATCTGCAGAACTGACTAAGCAAAATTATGAACAGGCCAAGACTGATCTTTCTCTCGATACATGAAACTGAGTTGTTCTTTGTAGTATTTGATTTATTCAATTAATAAAATGTTTACATGCTGTTTTTCCTTTATAATAGGTAGATAAATGTCTCCATTAAATATCCTAAATGACTGTGCTTTTGAACTGAGTGTCACTCTCTGTGGGTGATTTTTGTGCATTTTGGAATGTGAATCATTTGACAGTCCTACATTTACGTAGGTGGTAAAAGGTGGTGACTCCTGCCTTTCATTGCCTCTGCATGGGCTACAAGAAGGGTCAGAGCTTCTGGAACTCGGGACCCGCCCCTCAGCGTGCTCGAGCGCTGCTTCCTTCACTTACTCACCCTTGTCTCCCCGTCCACTCTGAACTCTACCCCGCATTCTACAGATATGACTTCTCTTAGAGACACTAGGAAATATACATAGACAAAGCCTGGAAAGAAAGAAAGTTTCAAAGATTCATGGGGTATGACGGAGCTCAGTATCAAAATGTGTTTGTGTGTCTTTAATGGGGGTCAATGTCAAAGTGTGTGTGTGGATATGTGTGTGTTTCATGGGGGTCACAAGGGTCAGTATTAAAGTGTGTGTGTACCACACACACACACACACACACACACACACACACACTGAACCTGTGATAGGGACTCACCTCTATAAACAAGAGGCAGGGAGCAGGCCCTCTCTCTCCTTCATAGCCCCAATGAGTGCTGCCCAGAATAGAATTGGCCTCACTGTGGCCTCATCACGTTACAGAGCAGCATCTCCGTTCCCGTCCATCAGTCCGCCCAGGTGCTTTTCAGCCTCTCAGCTGTCCTTTCTCTCCTGACCTCTCTACCTTTGCTGTGGATTAGTTCCCTGTGGCTAGTTTGGTTTGTACTTCCCCAAACCGAATCCCAGTTCCTCCCTCCCACTCTGCACCAGCTCCTTTGGACGTCAGCTCTGGTTTCCGCCTCTGGTTTTTGAAGCACCTGCTGTGCCTGCTCTCTTCTAAGTTATTAAGAATAGGAGTTAAAGGAGGACAGCCTGGACCAGGTCTTCAGCCTGATGCCTCTCTGGAGCCAGCTACCAGCTCGTCCCTGAGATGGGCACCGAGATGCTGATGCTTAGCCTCTAAGGCATGCTCTGAATCCCAGCTCTGCCACCTGGCTAGTACTTTACTCCCTGAGTTTCAGTTTTGTTATCTTTATGATGGGTGCAGTAATCCCTTCCTCAAAGGGTTGGAAGTAGTTAATGAGACAACGGTATAAAATACTTAGTATGTGACAGCTATTGAAAAAGTTCTAGCTCTTATTAATAGTATCATTATTACTTGACATGGTCTTTCCCACTCATGTGACACGGATCTTCCCTCATTTTCCTTCCTCCTCCCCAGTATTTACAGTTTCTAAAAAAAATGCATTATCTCAATAACCTTTATAAACAGACGTTATCACCTCAATTTATAGGTAAGGAAATAACGTCACAGGTTATATCACTTTTGCAAGGTTGCATCATTTGGAATAAAAGCAACTGGGATAAATCAGTTCCCTCTCTGACTCCTTTCAGGAAAACTTTTCTGGCTGCTTCTGGTGCCATGAACATTTTAGGTGTTGAGGAGACTGTGGTGATTAGACATGGGCCTGAAGTGGGGCCCAGTCACATGGGGAAAGTCAATAACGGGATAATTATGGGATAGTAGGATACAGGCATCCAAATAGGTAGCCAGGGACCTGGGGGGCACCCCCAGGTAGCAGGGCTCCAGAGCCCATGGTTTTTCCATCACCACAGAGTTTACATAATGCAAGCTGGAATGTGTCCTAGGGTCCGGCACAATGGGGCACCCTGGAGGAGAGAGTCATTCTGACAGGGGAGAGAGGGAGCAATCCGGGAGACCCCGTAAGGGCAGGCAGCTTCATTAGAGACAGGGCTCGGAGGACGGGACTTGGTGAGCAATTCTGAAGGCAGCACACACTTCACACCTCTCAGCAGCCACCCTTCTTCAAGGACAAGGAGACCCTTTCCCATGAGTCCCCTGAAGACCTTCTCTCACAACTCTTTGACCAGAATCACATCGCAAGCCTGTGGAAGCACCATGATTGACTTAGGGTAACAAAGATCTATTCATAGGCTGTGGAGGTGCCCTGTGAAAGCTAAAGCAAAATGAGGGTTCTAGCAAGGAAGAAGGGCCTGCCTGGCCACCAGTGTCTGCCACAACCATCCATTATTGTTATTATGATTATGATTATTTTGGATTTTGATTTACATATTGGCTAATTTTTCTCTCCTGTGCTTTGGTCCATATTCCTTCTTTTTGATGATTGGGGATGTTGAAATGCCCCCAGCTCACTATTCTAAGCATCAATTATTTTATTATACTGAGTTCTAGTATTTTTAGGCTTGGAAGAATGGGCTGAATTTATAATTTGGAAGGCATACTTTGGATAAGTTATGAACATTCACTTGTATGATTTACCTTTTAATTCTAAAAGCAGAGTGCTGAAAAATATTGCTGGCTATATTGCCAGCCTCCCATTTTAGTTGTTTCTCTTTTGGTCAATCTCATTTGATTCCCTAACAACCAACAGAGTAAGCTAAGTACTAGAACCTCTAATTAGGGGCAGACAGGTGAAGAGACTTTTGTAAGGCCACCATAGCAAGTTTTAGGCTTCCTGGTTGCAGACTTCTCACTAACTATAGTGTGATGAGCAAAACAGTCTGAAAATGACCATGGCAGCTGACTCTGGTTGCCTGGCCAATGAGCTGGCAGGCACCAGAGACCTCTTTCTCCCAGCAAAAGTGCTACACCCAAGCTTGGCTTCCCTTGGTATCCTTCGCCTGCAGCATCCTATGGACCTTGGCTGCTGGCTTTCCCAGCAGGCCCTGTAAACAGCTGGCCCCCCCAGTCCAGACTATCTGGATCAAGCTGCCTGAGTATTCTCCCACTGACAAGGCAGCTTATACTTGCTTTATAGAAAAGGCAGAATAAGGAGGGATACTGTTCCTCTACTGGAACATAAACTCACACCATATTTCCTGCCAAGCACCCTTGCCTGTCTCTCTGTGGGACTGTGGGAAGTAGGGAACCCAGTACTTTCTTTCTGTGTAATCTGCCTTTAGGTTTTCCCTTTCCCCAGTAAAGCCTATTCCTTAACCCAAACCGGGTGAGGTTGTAGAATTCATTCCAAACTTGATGCACAGTAGGTGGTGACTCAGAAGGGACCCAACTTGCACAACAGTCGGACACCTGTTTTTTTTACATAGGTCGGAGTATGGAAGTACCATTCAATTGTCCCCACAAGTGCAAAGCTATAAATATAATAATGCAGAAAAAAAGTATGCAAACGTTATTTCATCCTTGTTTGAAATGTATGCCCTCAAGTTATATGTATGTAATATATAATATATGAATGTATTCATTTAAGTCACCCTACCTTTCTTCTGCAAAAGATAGCGTATAAATAAATACGTATTAATAAATGGGTTATACGTTATTCATCATTTTATCTAAGACTTCTATGTTCTTTCTGCTTCCTCTTGCTCCCTTGTGTTCAGGGCGTTGACATTGCTGCTTTCAACAAGATCTGAGCCCTGGCACTGGGCCTGGGTGTTTTAAGCCTTGCAGCCAATAAAGACTGAGATTCTAAACACATACACACGCATACACATACACACACACACGCGCGCCCCACTCATTTATACTCTGGCAGTAGTTCATCAATGCCATTTCTAAAGTAACTTGATTTCCATAGTGATTCTAAATATTGAGATTCTAAGGGCATCTGGGAACATTCTTCCTCCCAAATTCCTCTGATCCTACAGTTTCTCTCATGTCTCCACCACGGTGATCTAAGACAAAATAGCTTTTAGTAAAAGAGCTGGTTTTTCAGTAAAGTATTAACTACCCGCATTGGTAGATTACTTTGATTACTCTTTGGAATATTCTCCATCTTAATCCTCTCCTGAGTCCTCCCAGATTTGCAGATTTACCTTCAGTCTTATCCCTTCCCTGAAGTCTCTCTCTGATTGAGGGCTCCCAGATCCCCTTCTCTAGCACTGTTGCTTATATGTTATAAGTTATGGCTTACACATCATCACAGAGTGACACATACATACTCACATACTGGCTTAAACACAGGAGCTGTGACTTATACTTGAGTCTAAGTACTGAGTTCCCTCAATGTCCTCCAGTTCGTCTGGGAGGACGTGTCTTATGTGTTCTTGGGAATAAATCCTCTCTCCCGATTTGACCTGCTCAGGCTGTGAGTTCCTCCTGCACATTCCATCGAAGCCTGTGTCAACCGCCTGGTTGCCTGTCCCAGGCCAGTTTCCTCTCCCACATCAACTCTGGTCCAGAAGCAGACTGGGTTCAGCCCAACACCCCGCACCCCATCCCCAGAGGAGACCCAAATGAGGAAACTCCCTTCACCCTCTAAATCCCCACTTCTTCCCTAGAAACTTCACTGAAACTCTGTTTTGTTATTTTAATTGCAGCCTCTTCTCCAGGTCTTGTGTACAGATCATGGGGGCAGGATTGGGCCATCTGAGGGACAGATAAGGGCTGTGCTGAGTTGTAGCCACCCCCATCACTGACTTAATGACCTTGGACAATCTTGGACTCCCCTCTCTCCTTAGGATGAATTGTCACTTCCATTAGGAGGGTTTTTGGTCCTATGCACAGTGGCCCATAACTATCTCCCCTTCTGTTTCTTCTCAAGTGAGATTGAATACTAGGGAGATCTCAGTTGAAGCTATCAGGATGGCACCCCAGTTTCCAAATAAAAAACAAATGGATGCCTACTTCCATTTATGTTGTCCTTCCATCGAGAGATGGAGTCCTATCTCTTCACCTCTTTGCTCTTGAGCCTGGCCATGTGGTTTGCTTTGGCTAATGACACATTAGCAAGGGTGATACAAACAGAGGCTCGAAAAGAGTTTGTGAATTGGGATCTGCTCGCTTTTGGAACCCAGTGGCCAGTGAAAAGCCTGGGGTAGCCTGTTGGATGCTGCAGACACATGGCACAGTTGCCTCTGCACCATAGCCAACCACCAGACATGTGATGAGGCCGTCCACATTCAATCAGCTTCTGGCTGAACCACCAGCTGACTGTAGCCACAGGAGTGAGCCCAGGCAGGACTAGCTCAGCTCAGTTCAAATTGCCAACACCCAGAATTGTGAACTACTCAGTGGCTGTTTCCTTAACCAAAAAACAAGTATTGGGATTGTTTGTTACACAGCAATAGATAACTGATCTATTACTGGAAGGGCAGAAGAGGGAATGTGGAATTGATGGAATAGGTATTCATAACTGATGGATAAAAGAAGATCTAAGGTCTTTTTCAGATACTAAAATTCTAAGATTTGATGAGAAGAAGAATGTCTATACAAGCGTAATTTATATCATTTAAATTCACAATTTAAAGACCATATCTGCTCTTCCTTCTGTTTTACATTGTAAATCTCAGAGATACACAATGTATGACCCTAAAGAACTATGACTGATAATCACCACATTGATCTCATTACTTCCTTGCCACACCTTGTTTTGTTACTGCCAAGGCAATGCCTTTCTTGAGTTGTGGACTGTTCGTAAATGTTTACTTCATATGATTCATACCTCAATCTTGGATAAGAGCTATATGCATTAAAAAAAAAGAGTTGAGACTTATGCATGAATTAATTTTTTAATAAAATGATATTGAAATCACTTGCACAGTCACACACAACCATGAAAGAACGCAGCTGCTATAACACTAAAGGAAATTACGTCTAGGCTTCCATCCAGTACAATGCAATTTCAGCAACTAAGACAAAAGCCCTGAAAATAAGAGGTAATAATGGAAATGCTGACAAATCCATAACTCCCATTGCTGAAGGAATGGCAAAGAAAGACCAGAATAATAACAACACAGTGTGAATTCCCAGTGTTTTTACCTTGCGTTGGCAGCAAGTGACAGGACTGGCTTTCATAATAATATTATAATTAAATTTCCCATTGTTTATCTAAATAATTTCTGAAAGCCAGGAAAAAATAGCAGTATTTAATTTTGGAGAAGATTCCATTTTGCTGAGGTTTTTGGCACACGAGTCAGAGATTTCCAGACGGGACACTGCCCTGTCCTTGTTTATATATCTGGTGTCCACCTTAGGTCACGTGGAGGGAGACGCAAGAGGGAGGCAGATGCATCTTTGTACACATGTCACACTGAGGACTGTGGGCCTAGAACTCTGGGAAAATGTCCTCTTTCAACTCAGTGATCAGTGCTTTCCCCTTCCCCGGCTGTGACACAGTTTTCTCTTTGAAGGACAGGAATATCAGGAGAGAGTGTAGACAGTTCTCATCTCCATTTAGGCTGCCCCCACCCCTCCACTTGCAGTTCTCCTCCCAGCCAGAACCCACCCCCAGGGCCTCAAAGGGTCTCCTCCTCCAGATACCCAGGGCTGACCCAGCAGGAGGCACGAACACCCTTATTCATTACAGAGCGTCCTCTCTTCTTATCTTGCCTTTTTTTAGCCTGAAGGACAAAGACAGAGAGAGGAGTCTTGATTTTCCTTGTTAATCTGCTCCAGCTGGCAGCCTAGCCAACATCTAAAATCAGTTGTGATGTGAAAGTTATTTTTTTTTAACTCTAGCATCACATTTTATGTAATTTTATGGGTAACAGGATGGGAATTCAGCTTAGAAAACTTTTGACCAACAATCATTCAACAAATAAAAATGAAAACAAAAAAGGTGACTGTGACGAGCAAAATAAAACAGCCTGCTATGCCAAGAATGTACATGAATCATGTTTCCAAAGACCACATTTCTTATCTGTTTTATAATGACCTGGAACTTCCTTCTAATCATTCTCTCTTGGGCTCCTTAGTTGCCCAAGGATGACTAATTCTGCACTTAGAATGGTGGACACTCGGAGCCTCAGACTCTCTGAGCTGAAGGGACCTCAGAGTGCTTTCTGTTTGTCCAGCTCCACCACATACCCCACACCTGTTGGGAGTTGGAGAAACAAGGATGGAGGGTGTTATGGGTTGAATTGTATCCCCTGAAAAGATTTGTCGAAGCCTTAACCCCAGCACTTGTGAATGCAAACGTATTTGGAAACAGAGTCTCTGCAGATGTACTCAAGCTTCAGATGAGGTCACTAGGGTGGCCCTAATCCAATACAACTGCTGTCCTTACTAGAGGAGGAGGGATACTGGGACAGAACACACGAGGGAAGAACACCACGTAACAGATGGAGGGAGAGATTGAAGGGCTGCAGCTGCGAGCCGAGAACGCCTAGGACTGCTGGCAACCCCCCAGAACCGAGCAAGAGGAGAGGAAGCATGCTCCCCCCTGGATTTCAGAGAGAGCCTGACCCTGCCAACACTTTTGATTTCAGACTTCAGCCTCCAGAACTGTGAGACAATACATTTCTGTTGTTTCAAGCCGCGTAGTTTGTGGCACTTGTTAGAGCAGACCTAGGAAATGAATACAGAGAGTTAGGCAAACTGCCCATGATCACAGGGAGGGTGATGGCCCAGGACACACCAGAACACAACCTTTGTGACTCCCGCTCCAGGGTCTGTCCCCTGTCCTGGGCTTTATTCCTCTGAGGCATCACAGCTAAGTTGTATGCATGTATGTTTTCTTACTTCTTGTTTTTGTTCCAGATTTCTATAATAATTTCCCTCAAGTAGACTTCCCTTGTCTCCCCCTTTTTTGTTTTGAAAAACTTTAGAAGATACATTGAAAGAATAACACAATGAACACACATATTCCCTACACCTACACTCACCAGTTAACATTTTGCCATGTTTATTCCTCTCTCTTATTCTTTCTGTGTTTACTTTTGTCTTGAGCACTTGAAAGTTTGCAGACCTTAGGACATTTCACATCTAAAATGTTTCAGCGTGTATCTCCTAAGAGCAAAGACATTCTCCTTCATAATGATCAGATTCAAGGAATTTAACACCAAAAGGATAATCGAATAAAGGTTATATTCAAATTTCTCCAATTTCCTCCCAAATATCTTTTATAGATATTTTTTTTCTTCCTCCCCTCCCCTTCCCTCTACTGTCCTTTCCTTCAGTTTCCTTCAGCACCCTATCCTCCAGCTGCCAGGTCTCTTTCTCTTTTAATTTGGAGCATTTACCCACTTTTTTTTTTTTATCCTTCCCAACATTACATTTTTGAAGAGTCTGAGCCAATTGCCTAACAGAGTGTCCCACAATCTGGTTTTGTCTGCTTGTTTCCTCATGATTAGATTCAGGTTAACCATTCTTTGGTAGGAATATTACCCAGGTGAGGCTGTGCACTTCCCATGGCATCTCTGGCAGGACCTCACAGTCACAGTCAACAACCGCCATGGCTGAGGATGTCAGGTTCGCTGGTGATGGTGGTACCTGTCAGGTCTCCCCACTGTAAAGTTACCATTTTTTTCCTGTTGTAATGAATGAATTATCTGCAGGGGGTATTTGAGAGAAGACTTGTTCTTAACTACTTAATACAGTACATCCAGAGTAAACAACAAATGCTGACTTGGTATTAGATATCACTCCACAGCTGAAATGCAACACCTAACATGCCCTGCTTGATTTACCGCATGTTTTTCATACGGGTTCTAGGGGGGTTAAGGTTAAAACTAACCCTCCTCCTTTACAAACCACCTGCCCACAGAAATCTGAAGGTCACTCTCATGGCTTCACCGGCACATATAATATTATCAAGGTTTTGGTCTCAGGCAAGATTTCTGACTCATTAAAATTTACTTTGAAACTTAAGAAGGCATACCAAAAAAAGTTAACTATGTCAAAGAGTAAATAACCCCAATGCTTAAAGCACAAAATGACATGAGGTAAATCAAAGGTTTGCTTCTCAGCATGTCAGCATCAGGACGGCCCAAGTATCATGGATGACATAGAGCTTATAAAATTACACTTGTGGCAGCGTGGTATTTTCCTTGTTGGCTTCCACAAAGGACGTGAACTTGAGAAAGCAGGACAAAAGTAGATCTCCAAAGCCATGCCAATCATTTCTGAGAGGTCAAAAGCCCTTGTGGCTTTAAGTGGAAATTACTGCCTTGGTAATTAGTATAATAACACGAAAACATACCTAAATCTCTGAGTGAATATTAAGAAGGGTGATTATGACCCATCAGTCACCGAGGCCACCCTCAGGGCCTTCCTATGCCACCGGAAGTTTGGTTCTGCTGTGAATTCCTGTGGAGTTGTTTCTGTATTGGTTGCAGGAAGGGGGACCCTTTCCAGGGTCCAAGAGTGAGCTCTTGTCTAACGATCGGAAATGAATTGTCCGAGGAGACACACATGCTGACAAAGCAAGAGATTTTAGTGGGAAGGGGCCCCCGGATGGAGAGCAGGAGGGAAAGGGAACCCAGGAGAACTGCTGTGCCACGTGGCTCACAGTCCCGGGTTTTATGGTGATGGGATTAATTTCTGGGTTAGTCTCCGGCCGATCATTCTGACTCAGGGTCCTTCCTGGTGGTGCATGCATCGCTCAGCCAAGCTGGATTCCAGCGAGGAGGATTCTGGGAGGTTGGTAGGACATACGGGCTGGCGTCTCCTTCTGACCTTTCCCGAATTCTTCTGGTTGGTGGTGGCTTGTTAGTTCCATGTCCTTACCAGGACCTCCTGTTGTAAAATAACTCATGCAGATGGTTACTGTGGTGCTGGCCAGGGTGGGCAGCTTCAGTCAGTGTTTTCCCTAACACACTGATTTCCCCAATTGATTGCAAGTTCCATGAGAACAGGGGCTTGGTCCTGTTTGCCCTCCAGGGTCCAGAACAGTGTCTGGTGCACGTTGGGTGTCCAACAATTACTGGTTGAATGAAGGAATGACTCAGTACTCTTCAAGGTTAGGTCAGTTCAACATTTCTAAGCAAGAGATGTAACCTCATGGCCCCTTCACCCTCTTTTAACTTAATTACAAAATTTGCTGCTTGGGAGTGTGTGTAAAGGGCCCTTCTTAGCTTCTCTATCTTAACCTCCAACAGCTTAGCTGGTCAGTTCAGGGTGGACAGCACACCTCTGTGTGCCAGACCACATCACAATTCTATCCCTTGAGGCCATGTTTCCCTCTCTCTCTCCCTCTCTCTCTCTTTTTGCAAAGCAGGAACCAGGAAGGACATGGAATATTCCATCATCTCATCATCACTAGTGTGTTTATATCCTTCCAATATTCCATTGCTGAGTTGCTAAAGGTCATGGGGAGAGCGAAGCCTGTGGATTGTTAATAGAGTGTATAATTTGCTAAAATAACTTTTTTTTTTTTTTTTTTTGCGGTACACGGGCCTCTCACTGTTGTGGCCTCTCCCATTGCAGAGCACAGGCTCCGGACGCGCAGGCTCAGCGGCCATGGCTCACGGGCCCAGTCGCTCCGCGGCATGTGGGATCTTCCCAGACCGGGACATGAACCCACGTCCCCTGCCTCGGCAGGCGGACTCTCAACCACTGCGCCACCAGGGAAGACCTTAAATAACATTTTTTCTGTACTTGATTTTGTCTAGAAATATTGTGACATACAATTTTGATTAATTTGCTTTAATATATGACAGTTAAGCAAAATAAATGATCTGCCCTATAAACATTATTTTGTTGTCATTGTTCATGTGCAGATGGAGGTTTCAAGGAAGCTGAAAGAATCAACCAATACACATGCTCACTTGAATCAGGACCCTCCAGACTCAGAGATGGAAGACAGTGCAGAGCAGAGAAGGAGAGAAGGGCCAGGAGAGAGGCTCTCCTTCCAGGACAAAGTAGCAGTAATAAAAATTTAAATATAAGAATTAAAAATTTAAATTTAAGTTATAAATATAAAAAATTTAAATGTAAGTAGTGGTTTGTGCTTGTTGCATGCTTATTACTTGTTTTACAACAGCCCTATGCAGTAAGACTATTATTCCCATTGTAGAGAGGAGGAAACTAAAGCTTAGCAAGGTTGTGACTTGACAGTAGTGAGGAGTGAGCAAGAATTTGAATCCTCTGACTTCAGAGGCTCTTACTTCACCGCACACGGGGCTGCTTCCAAATGCACAGTAGAAGAGCCTGTTATTTACAAGTGTTGTCTTGCAAATTTTCAAGGAAATCTTTGATCATTTCTTAAAGTATTTATGCTGGGAGGAACTAAGGGCAGATAAGTTCCTGTAAGATCACTGCCCCAGAGTTCACATAGGGGAATCCCTATAGTGTTCTTCTTAAATCTAATATCTTTTGATATTCAGCCCTTTTATCATCTTTGTCATTCTCCTTGAATCCCTCTTCAAAGATGAAACATTCTCTAAAATTATGGATATAGCTCAACTCCTGAGAGGCATCCATTTGCAAATAGATGAAAAGCTTTTCTACTGTAGGTGAGATGAACAAGGCAGACTGAAAACGTGTCACGTTAAATATTCTATTACCACTGACCTGCTCAGACACACAGATACAACGGCTCACTCTTTCTCCTGTCCCCTGGTGAAAAATTAGGGGAAATAAAGGGCCCGTATATACAAAGGTTATTTTTTAATCCAACACCTGGAAAGAAGTAGAAGGTTTACAATCATCAAGCTTAATTTTATCTAAACTTCTTAAGATTTTATGTGGGTGGGGGTGAGACGGGGGTGGGAATCTTTCTAAAACTAGTATTCATGTTGGCAACCGCGGCTTTCCAAAGCTGCAATTCAAATTCTGCACCAGTGCAGGCACAGTTTTTTCCTCTTATACCTACCCTCCCCCTGCACTCCCCCAGACACATACTAGAAAAACATTCAAAACCAGTTTTAAAAAGCAAGTGTATTTTTTTCTTTCTCACAACTTAATTTCCCCTTAATGTAGATGTGGTTAAACCACTGACAGGCAAACAGCAGGAATGCCTTTATATGAGTGTATCTTTCTTCCAACCCCAGCACAAATATAACCATCCATAACAAGGGCTCCTAACCTTTTAGATTTCAAGGACCAATAAATGAATGAACACATGAAACTTTGGATGATTGAAGGTTGCCAAGTTTCAATTTGCAATGAAAGAAAACAAATAATAATACATATTACCACCATGACTTCATAAAGCAAAGGACAACATAACAGGAGAAAGAATGTCAGTACATAGTTTCAAGATAAAGAATTTTTTTTAATCTTTTTTTTTTTTTGCGGTACGCGGGCCTCTCACTGTTGTGGCCTCTCCCGTTGCGGAGCATAGGCTCCGGATGCGCAGGCTCAGCGGCCATAGCTCACGGGCCCAGCCGCTCCGCGGCACGTGGGATCTTCCCGGACCGGGGCACGAACCCGCGTCCCCTGCATCGGCAGGCGGACTCTCAACCACTGCGCCACCAGGGAAGCCCAAGAATTTTTTTTAATCTTAAAGTTAGCTTATGGAATTTAGTTTTTTTCTCACTCTGCCACAAGTCAGTGAAATTTCTGTTAGAGACTGGCACTGGTCCTGGGACCAACATTTGGCCGCCACTGATCTAAAAGAGGTCTTTCCTGATTATCATCTCCCTCCACCCATGGGTGGAACTAATCCTCTCCTTTCTCCTCAAGCATTTTGTGAATACTTCTGCTATATCACATTGTTTCATAATTATTCCAGTTAATATTTATCTAGCAGCTAGACCACAAGTTTTTAAAGGCACAAAGATTATGTCTTACCCTTTTATCCACTTACAGAACATGGCACAAAGCTTAGAACACAGTAAGCACTCTAAGAGAATTTATCAAATTAATTTGTACATAAGTCAGTCAAATGTAAAGAGAAAAGTCTCTCCCTAGACAAAACTGACCATCTTATTTGCAAACTGGCATACCACAATAGGCCCTGGAGGGAGGTCCTAGAGATATGTAAAGGAAGTTATAACAACATCAAATACCAATGGCACGCAGCTATGGCTTGCAAATTTTAATTGAAGTTTAAATAATTAGTCAGCACCATTGTTCTGAAAAACAATCTCGGCTAAGAAAGTGGTTTGGGGTCATGTTTAAACATGGAGAGTGACATCGATTTATACATATTTCAAATGAAAATGGAATTTCCGGATGCAGAACAGAGTAAGAATCAAGAGGTAGGGTAATAGCCAGCAGCAGATGAGATCCTCTGTGTTCATTTATCCAGGTGGTTTATTGGTGAGTCATGAATCTGTGGTCTGAATACTGAACACTGAGCCGGCAGTTTCCTAAATTCAGGAAAACAACATGTCCTAATTTATTACCCTGACATAATTTGGCCACAGATCAGCAATGCAGTAAAAATATATTCCATAAAAATATCTTTATGGATTTTCACATTACATTGACAAGTGAGGGGTGGAATCACCTTATGGGGGGCTGAATCACCAAAAACTTCTATCCTTTATACACATATATCTCCATGAAGCAAAGAACATAAAAAGTGGAAGGAATTAAAATTATAATCAATTGTTTCTTAGACAGTCTCTTAAGAAACAATTGACAAATTCAGAGGCTGTCAGCCTATATAGTGTTATGTTAGCTATTACTTTTCACTTCTTAGTGGTATCCAACAGTTAAATCATTTAGTGGTGTCCTATGGATCAAATTTAAATTTACCTTTAGCAGTGATTAAATAGTTACGAAGCTACATGAAGCTTTATGGATAAAATTGTGGCAGCACTGGCAACTGTAAGCGGGATCAGAGGAAGAAAACTGAAACCCAGAACTTCACAGCTTGCTGTGCTCATTCACCTATTCTTCAGGCTGAAGAAATGAAAACAGCTCTGGGGGCCACACTTGAGCATATCTGAATCCAGTGCTTTTGTAGAAGCAACATCATGCAGGCACAGCTACATTATTTCCTCACTGAGGCTGGCAGGCCCCAAGGATCCCACCCCTGGGACTCATGCCCTGTGGACTCCTTTCCAAACTTTACCAGGGTTGGTTTGCGTGACCAATAGAATACAGAAGTGATTGTATGTCACTTCTGAGATTAAGTTATAAAAGACTTTGCAGCTTCTGTCTCGAAGTCTCTCTCTTTGTCTCTCTCAGATCACTGCCTCTGGAAAAGCCAGCTCCTATGTTGTGAGCAGCCCTAAAGAGAGACCTGTGAGGCAAGAAACTGAAATGTTCCGTGAACAGCCATGTGAGTGAGTTGGAAGCAGAATCCAGCCCCAGTCAAGCTTTCAGATGACTACAGCCCCAGCACACAGCTTGACTGCAACCTTAGCAGCCACTGAGCTAGAGCCACCCAGCTAAGCCGCTCCCAGATTCCTGGCCCTCAGGAACCAAGTGAGAAAATATGTGTTTGTTGGTTTAAGCTGATAATTTTGGAGGTGATTTGTTACTCAGCAATAGGCAACTAACACACCCACTGTGATCTTGGGTAAGTTAGATAAATTAATTGAGCCTCTGCTTCTTCATCTACAAAGTGGGGACTGATATAAATAGAAATATATTTATACTTAGTGTCCTTTGTTCCAGAACAAATTTAGGACTACTTTCAGGGCTACATAAAATATAAGGAAACATAGATTAAAAGAGGAGGGAGGATAAAAAAACAACAATAGGGGAAAAATAAGAAATGGGAAAGAGGTTAAAAAATAATACATTACACACATGTTAAAACTGGGCCACAATCTGGCTCTGAAATTTAGCATAATTCCTCCAGCCTCCTCCTACCCCACCCCCGCAACTGCACCACACACACACAAGGTCAGATGTTAGCTCAGAGTCCAAATATTTTAAAAAGAAAATCCCATTTTTTTTTTTTTTTTTTTGTGGTACGCGGGCCTCTCACTGTTGTGGCCTCTCCCATTGCGGAGCACAGGCTCCGGATGCGCAGGCTCAGCGGCCATGTCTCACGGCCATGCTGCTCCGCGGCATGTGGGATCTTCCCGGACCGGGGCACGGACCCGTGTCCCCTGCATCGACAGGCGGACTCTCAACCACTGCGCCACCAGGGAAGCCCAAGAAAATCCAATTATTGAAGAGACATATAATTATACTTAGCGCTAACATGGATGAGAATTTTCCTTGGGCACTCCCTAAAGCAGACACTGTGTGGGGTACAGGCTCAGGTCTTCACACTTAGGGGTAATTTAAGGAAATGGGATGATGACACTATGTCTCGTATCATACCAGCCCATAGTGGGGCTTATACAACAGTGTCTGCTGTTACTACTGCCATTCAGGGCAGAGTTTTACCAGTACTACAGCTCATCTCTAAAAAGGGTTTTCCCTTCACAGCCTAGTACTCTTGACTTTCCATTCCCATCAATATCAAAAATAGTCCTTTTTACCCCATAAACTTAATGGAAACAGCTGGGGAAAATCCTGGATATTCCAAATAGTTTCTCATATTCCTTACATTGCAATAAGAAACTCAGTGGACATAAATGTCCACCCTCATGGTCACTCATGCTCAAAGCTTTGGGCCTCTTTGATACCCTCCCCTTTAAACCCTTCCGTATTGACCTCACCACCAAGTCTTAATGTTTTCAGTAATGTCTCTTCCCATCTGACCCCTCCTTTATATTCTTGCTGCCGCTGCCTAGCTCTGAGTTTTAACTCTTTCCTCTCATATTTAGGCAATAGCCCTGTATTAGTCAGCTCGGGCTGCCATAACAAAATACCATAGACTCGGCAGCTTAAACAAGAGACACTAATTTCTCACGGTTTTGGAGGCTGGGAAATCCAAAAGCAAGGTACTGGCTGATTCTGTTTCCTGGTGAGGGTGCTTTTTCATGGCTTGTAGATGGCCCCCTTCTCCATGTGTCCTAACATGGTAGAGGGAGAGAAAAGCAAAGAGAGAGAGAGAAATATCCCTGGTGTCTCTTTTTATAAGGGAACTAACCCCTCCCACCCCCATTCATGAGGGCCCCATCCTCATGATCTCATCCAAACCTAATCACCTCCCAAAGGCCCCACATCCTAATCCATCACATTGGGGGTTAGGGAGGGAGACACGAGAGGGAGGAGATAGGTGGATGTATGTATATGTATAGCTGATTCACTTTGTAATACAGCAGAAACTAACACACCATTGTAAAGCAATTATACTCCAATAAAGATGTTAAAAAAATAAAAAAAAAAGAATTGTGGGGGACATTTCAGTCCATAGCAAGTCTCCAGTCTTTCCCAGTAGAACCAAAATGAATATGATTGTAAGAGCACTTTTTCTCTCTTCTTTCATCAGGATTTAGTCAAGTGTCAGCCTGGGTCGACTGCAGCATGAGAAAATCTGACATCTTTGATATTAAAGAACTTCGAGAATCAAGACCCAAACACCTGCCCCAACTCTAATTCCTGTTCTTCACCCAACATAGCTCTTCCACTCACATTTGCTCCCTCTTGTCTCTGGGCCTTTTCTGTACTGTGAAATCCAGAACGCAACACCACCACTCCCTTTCTGCAGCAATTCCATCCTTTAAACCTAGTTGAAATCCTAGCTGAGAACTGAGAGTCTGAGTTGGAAGGACTTCAAAGGTTACTCTGTCCAACACTCAACCTCATTCATACATCACCTATTCACCAACCCAACATTCATTTGGTAACTTCTAAGCCAAGTAAAAATGAATATGATAGATTCAGCCCCAAAAGAGGTCGCAGTTTGCACAGGGAGATTGGAATGCAAATGATTACAATGTAAGTACAATGTTCAAGACCTGAACAAAGTGCTTTGGGAGCACATTCTTTGACACTTGTCTAGATTCTATTTGAATACCTCCAGGGACAGGAAACTCAGGTAGCTCATTCCATTTCAGAAAACTATAACCAAATAAAGTTATCACATTGAGTTTAAATCTAACTTCTACATATTTACTCTAGTTTTTTCAAACTCCAGAGGTTTCAAAGATAAATCTAGATTTCTTTTCATATGTCTGTCACTTAGGTATTTGAAGACCACACCATAAATGTCCCTAAATTTCTTACATGTTCTGATTCTAGGCTCTTCACCCTGTTGGCTGCCCTCCTCTGGCTCCACTGAAGATTTTTTATACCCTTCAAAGTTTGTTGGGGATTCACCAAGGTAAAATGGAGGGAGGCTATCCCCTCCTTTGTTCTTACCTTAATGCAAACTAAGATCACATTTACCTTCTGTGGAGGGAAGGGGGCACCCTTATTATTTATTGTAGAAAATCAAAGTTTTCAGTGATTCTTTTTTTCTCCCTCATTCATCTAAGTGATCTCTCCTCTTGAATGGCTCATATTGGGGCTTGTTCATACTATCTTGTATTATCAGTTAATTTTTTTATGTATAAATCTAAGCTCTCTACCTAAACAGAAGGATTCTTGGGCAGGTAAGGATACTTTTATTATTCATATTTTCCTTTAATAAGTATGTGAATGAATGAACAAGTGTTAAGGGAGAAAAGCACTATGGTATGCAGAGCAACGCCCCTTTCTAAAAGATGTCCACACCACAATGCCCAGAACCTGTGAATATGCTATGCTACATGGCAAGGGGGGAATTAAGTATGCAGATGGATTTATGGTTGTTGATGAACTGACTTTAAAGTAAAGAGATTATCCTGGATTATCACCCAGCAGGCCCAATATAATCACGAGAAGGCAATAGAGATCACAGTGAGAGTGATCTGAAGATGCTACTCTCTCCCTTTGAAGATGGAGAAAGGAGCCATGAGTCAAGGACTGCAGTAGCATTTCATTGCTGGCTGAGGCAAGAAAACAGATTCTCACCTAAAGCCTCCAGAAGGGAATGCAGCTCTGCTGACACCTTGATTTTAGACAACTGAGACCCATTTTAGACTTCTGACTTCCAGAACTGTAAGCTATGTGTGCCATTTTAAGCCACTAAATTTGCGGTAATTTGTTACAACAGCAATAGGAAATTCATTTAGGTGCTACCATTTTGTGCTATTTGCCAGCCATCATTTGGCATTTTCCTTTAGATTATCATTAATCCTTATAACGCTCTTTAGATTTTAAAAGTGTTGAAACTACTGGGTAAATCTGGAAAGATTAGCCAGCTAGTAAGAAGCAGAGCTAGGATTTGAACTCCGGTGTCTCTGGCTCCAACTTATGCTCGTTTTACAAAACCACAATGCTCTCAGAAGGGATAAAATCACAGCCCAGATATTGTACCTTAGTAATTCCCTAAACATTTTTTAAAAATATTTATTTATTTGGCTGTGCCAGGTCTCAGCTGCAGCATGCGGGGTCTTTGTTGCTGGTGTGGGATCTTTAGTTGCAGCATACGAACTCTTAGTTGCGGCACGTGGGATCTAGTTTCCTGACCAGGGATCAATCCCAGACCCCTTGCATTGGGAGCGTGGAGTCTTACCCAGTGGGCCACCAGGGAAGTCCCCTATATATTCTGATTAGACTTCCCGAGTCCATTATTCCTAGCAGAAACTGGATACATAATTCAATAGCTCTTATTAACATTCTTCCTCTGTCTTCTTTCTCTCCGTGAACTTTTCCCTCTCCTGTTGATACTGCTTAAATATAAAATATTGTAAACTGAACATATAGCTTTAAATAGATTAAATTGTTCACTTCATATCATATGTCTATAGTTTATTATAAACTATAGTTTATTACTAGGATGTGAATTGAATGCATTAGGTATTCATCTACAAATATTTATAATATCCTGTTTCCAAGGAAAACATGGTTTTATAGCTGATATCTTGGGGTAAGGGGTGTGGCGGCTTGAAGCAGGACCTCAATCCTTGTCTTCTTTGAAGAAAGAATTCAGCAAAGAGACAGATTGTGAAGGACATAAAGCATTTATTAGGAGCAAAGTACGTGTGGAAGATCATACAGGTGGACTCAGAGTGAGGCGCAGAATGGGGATGGCTTAGGTTGCTTACATGGATACAGTCTTCCAGAGTGTCTCTGGCCAATCATCTCACTTGTGTCCATACTTGGCTGGACTCAGGGCCCTCCCTAGTACATGAATCTCTCAATCCAGATGGATTCCAGTGTGAAGGTTTCTGGGAGCTTGGCAGGACATATTATGGGTTGACCCCCCCTCCTTCCTTTGAACCCTGAGGACTTTCTCTATGCCTGTGTTGGCTAGGAAATCCCTTCGACCACAAGAATGTGGAAAATGTGGTCACTCTGTCTTTCACCCAATCAGGGCCTGATGCTCCTGCAGGTGTCTTATCTCAAGGTATTAGCAGGGGCCGGTTGTAGCTGCTCAGCCTGGGGCCCATCTATCTCCTACCTCATAACTACAATTGTTTTTCCTGAAAAACCATAACCAAACCCTTCAGTGCTCTGACAAGAATGGCCATTCAGTGGTGATACACTTATCTGTGCAAAATTTATTGCTGGTTACAGATACAATAACAAGGGTGGAAATTTTGCAATTATAAAGATATAGTTTATCCTCAAATCCATAATGAAAATGTGAAACTTTCTGTAGTTCCTTAATTATCACAGTTCACCTGTTGCAACATGCTACTTTTATCTCTATTTGAAACGAGTTCATTATTGAGCACCTATTGTGTGCAGTCATCACTATAACATAGTGCTTTAGAATGCAAGCTAAGATGCAAGGCAGATGATTGTACTACTTCCTACTTATGTAAATAGTGTAAATCACCCTCACTGAGACTCAAGTTTCCTCTCCTGTGAAATGGATATAATGGTAACACCTACCTCATATGAGAGTTATGAGGATATAATGAGACAATGCATTTAGAACAGGGGATAGTATAAAGTAAGCACTCACTACCTGTTAGTTCTCACTATACGCCAAGCTGTGGGTTTATATGGGTGTATAAAAGAGACAGGATCCCTGCCCTTGAGAAGCTTATACTCTTACAGTTAAGGTGTACAGGTAAGCAAAGGATTATAGTTTTTAAGAAGTGTGCAGATCAGCAGCTACTATTTTTGAGTTCACAGTGTGGGAGCTTCTGCTGAAGTCCGCATATTGGCATGACCTGCTTCAGGGGCACTCATGACCAGGCACCTGCTGTAAAGTGCTCTAGACCACCCCAAGGTCTCAGTTCCCCTGAAACCCTTCACCTTTTACCCTCTGTATTCTGGAGAATTATCTGCAGAATTACAAAAAGCAATGAATGAAAAAGTAATCCTGCCTGATTATCTGATGGCTGGAGAAGAATACCCCTTCCCCCAAACATATCATTCTTAATATTTAAAGACACTGTCATAAGCAGGGATTTCTGAAATAAAGCAACTCTAGATACCCACTTTTCGTATTCTTTGTCACGTTAAATTAATGCACAGAAACTTCCTTCTTCCCAGGAGATTTTTGTTCCTAATTCTGCAAGAGAACGATGATATATATATTTTTTCCTCAAACATGATGAGAACTGTCTTATTTAATATTTATTTAAAATATTAAATAAGACAAAACTGAATGCACCTATAACAGCCTCTGGCCCACAAGAAATGAGCCACAGTACATGATCTGTTTCTTTCTTACAAATGATTTGTTGATCTCAGTGCATAACTCCAAATAATTTAATTTCAAAGAAGCAGTTCTCAACCTCAGGATGGTAATAAAACAGGTACCTATTGCTTATATACTTGGTAAGTACTTGTTGATTTCCTATCCAAGACCTGGAGGAGTTAAAGATGAGTGTCTAGCAGCCTCTCTTCCCTCTAATCATTGATTTTGGCAAAGGCCATGGTAGCTCATCAGGCATCAGGCTGACAGCATCTCAGACCCACTTGCAGGTCTATTTTAAGCTTCCTGGCTGGCACCACTGGACCATCTCCATGTTGTCACAGCTAACCTCCAATACCCCCAAGGGTTTTTATCAGCCACCCACAAGAACACCAGGCCAATCTGGCTGAGCACTTGCTCGTCTCCAGGTTTATTCTAGGGCAAGAAAATGACTACATGTTAATGGTCTAATTCAGGAACTGTCTTTCATTTTTGGTATCACAAAAAGCATTGTGCAGGGCCTCCCTGGTGGCGCAGTGGTTGAGAGTCCGCCTGCCGATGCAGGGGATACGGGTTCGTGCCCCGGTCTGGGAGGATCCCATATGCCGCGGAGCGGCTGGGCCCGTGAGCCATGGCCGCTGGGCCTGCGCATCCGGAGCCTGTGCTCCGCAACGGGAGAGGCCACAACAGTGAGAGGCCTGCATACCGCAAAAAAAAAAAAAGAAAAAAAAAAAAAAAAAAAAGCATTGTGCAAACAAAACAGGTACTTTTGTGCAGTGCTTTCTTTGTACCATACTATTTTAGAAGCCCCTTCCTTTCTCCTTGCCTGCCCTTACAACAATCCTGGGTTGTTCGGTGCTACTTTTATCTACCTTCCAATGTCACAGGGTCAACAGGTGTTCTGGTGACTAAAACAGTCCGTGGGGTCAGAGCAGCAAACCCAAAGACCTTCCCTGGCCTTGGCCAGATGGCCATGTGATAACAAACAGCACTTCTGAAGCAAGCCTATTTACTGGGTGGCCAAATGGAGCTCCATCCAGAGACAGGAAGAAAGCCAGGCCAGAGGAAAGACAAGGTTGAGATACTAAAGAATCTCCCCCAGTGGTACAAGCAGTTGGTTCCTCTGCAGAAGGACTGTGATTTTATTTAGAACATACTTATCACTGAATCATACAACTTTGTAGCTAGAGAACAAAACTTACACCTCTAAATGAGTTTATTTCAAAGCCATTACTTTGGGGAGCCGTTATTCTGACTCCAGAAATACATTGGCATTGCCTTCAGACAAATTCTTTTGACTATATTTACTGGTGGCGAATACCAATTTTTTGAGAGTGCGTGTTATTATCAGAAATAGGTCATTGAGAACTAAGACTATTAGCAGGAGGGAATCAATACTATTCTGGTATGAAAACCAAGGTGTTAGTTATAGTAAACTAAGTTGGAGTTTCCTGTGCAGATCCAAAAACAATTTGAAAAGGTAATTTAAAAAGTGCTCTGAATAATGGCAATGTTGGTGTGGAATAATGAGATATGCTACCAAGATGATCTGAAGGTCACTGATATGGATGTATATATTCTGGAGTCTCATGACTCTATTTTCACTATCACTAGGAAAAAGTTTATAGACAACAGGCAAGCCTAATGTAAACTTCATTTCTGAGTCCTCAGGAAGAAATTGTCAAAATAAAAATCCACTTACCTTCAATTACCTGGTCTCCATGTCTGCAACGTAGGGGCTAAGAGGCAGTGACATTCCTCATGTAAATAAATTACTTTAACCTGACTTCCTAAGGTTCTAAGAATCTCCAATCTTATGACTTCTTAGTATCTAGCTGTAGAACATATTCCACTTGAGGGTCTGGGTTTCCTACTTGCTAGGAGTCCTTAATTAAAACAAACACACTCATCTGGACATGTCTATAATGTTAGTAATAGCTGATACTTATATAGCCCTTACTACTTGCTTGTACTTACTTAGCATGATATGTATCAACTCAATACAACCCTGTGAGGTTAAAAAGTTTTAAAATATTACTATTTTTATTCCTATCTTACTTATGAAAGAACTGAGCCAGGAAGAGATTGCCCAAGGCCACACAGTAAGCTGCAGAGCTGGGACTGGAACTCAGGCAGTCTATCTCCAGCTGTGCTCTTATTCACTTTGCTATACCACCCTATACTGCCTCTATGAGACCACAGAAAACCAGATACATAAATCAGATACTCAACAGAATAAAGGACAATGAAAAATATTTACAAAATTATGGGACGCTCATTTGAGAAGTAGAAAGGAGGGGTGAAGTGAGGCAAGACCCACGTAAAATGGGATGAAGGCCACATAAAAATAGCCACAAGAGTTCCATGGGCAGCCTGGGGCTGGGCAAAAAGGCCCTCTAATTTATTTAGAGAATAGAGGAGGCAGTTGGAAAGACGTAGGAGTTATAAAGAACCAGTTCCTGGCACTGTTTTGTGTCTATAAAAATTTTCCTTTATTACATAAAAATCAGATAATGCAAATTAATAAAAACAAAACTCCACAATACTGTTAACATGACAGTTTTTATATCCAGCCCACATCACTTTATGAGCTTTATTGGCTAGTAAGCAGATATGCTTAATAAATCAAAGTAAACTGTTTAACAGTAGATGGGTTAAGTGCAATGATCTACCTGATACCATCTCCGAGGAAGCTTTTAGAAGCCACTATCAGTGACTCATTTCCCATAAAGAGGGGATTACGTGTAGACAGAAGCAAGTGAAATAGCCCTTGACGTGTCTTTCCTTTAACCCCAGGCTGCCAATACCACCCCAAATCCAACTCGTCTCACAGAAGGGGAAACTGAGTCTTATGGAGCGGAAATGACTTGGATGAAAGTCCTGACACAAGAGTCCAGGGTTCTTCCCACTTCGTCACAAATGCAGACTGCATTCTACCCTTTTCCTCGTAACCATTCAGGGCAAGTAAGTCAATACTGATTTCAAAGCCCTTTAGAAAACGTGAGCACACACCTACTCTACAGGGGAAAGAATTCCTTCATCACAACTTCCTCTTGCTGCTGTTTAGACCGCCTTCCTCTCCCTGGGCCCTGCGAGGTGCCCAGAAAATGATAGAAAACATCGTCCACGGCAGCACTCCTAAAATCTGCAAAGTATCAAATGAATGAGGCCACAGATACTCCCGGGTTATCACGCCTTGTTATTCCAGGCAGGGGCGACTGCAGCGAATGCAGTTTCCCGTTGGGCAGGGAGCCGCCCCAACAGCCTAAACCTACGAAGCCCCGGCCCACCCACAAGGCGCGGGGGAGGCTCGGCCAGCCCCCCGCCGAGGTGCCAGGGATTCGCGGAAGTCTGCCCGGCAGGCAGAAGCCGGTCCCGGGGCCCAGCTCGCTTGGGGATGCTGGTCCGGGCCAGACGCTTCCTCCAGCCGGTTCCGCCGCCAACCCAGTAACCGCGCGCAGCCCCACCCTCCCCCAGGCTACCAGGCGCGGGCGCGGGCGCGGTCACGTGAGGCGGGCCCGCGGAACCAATGGGCACCTCGCGTGGAATGGAAGGGATTGTCTGACCCCCATGACGTCACAAAGCCGGCGGGGAGCGCGCCGCTCTTCCGCTCCCACGCGCCGGGCCTCGGCCCGCTCTCCTCCTCTCCTCCCACTCGCCACTGCGCAGCCAATCGGAAGGCGGGAAGAGCTCCGGCCCGAACGTGTGGGCGGGGTAGGGTGGCGGCCCTGCGGGGCAGGGTCGCTGAGTGGGCCGGGCTGGGGCAAGGGGCCGAGCTACAGGGAGTTGCGCCGGGCTGCGTGGAAGGACCGCCCGGAGGTGCCGCCGCCGCGGCCGCCTCCTTGTTGAGAAGAAGCGGCTCCTCCCCTGCCGTGCCCGGTTCGTATTCCCTACTCCGGGCCCCGAGCCGGAATCCTCCTCCACCAGCCCAAAGTTGTGAGGGGGCGGCTGGCGCTCGTGGGGAGCGGCGACCGCGGGAGTGCGGAGGGACTAGCCCCGGAGCGCCAGGTGCGCGTGAGGGCGTCGGGGCCGCAGCGGGCGTGGCGGCGCTGGGGGCAGCCGCAGGCTCGGGGTGGTGGGCGGGCCCGCCGCGCCCGCTGTCAGCGCGGGGGGCGCCGTGGGGACCCGCGGGAGGGTGGGCTCCTGGGAGGTGCGGCGCAGGTGGCGCGGCGTCACTGCCTGAGGGTTCCCCCTTACACACCCCGAGTCCAGGGTGATCCCATCGGCAGCCGCCGCGGGCCGACCCTCAGTTTTCAGGACTGAAGCCGGTGCGGCGTGGGCGGGCGGAGGATGCCGCGCGCCCGTGGGCTCCGCTCCCGGGCTGGATGGACGGGCCGGTCCCGGGTCGCGCCTCCGCGGGCGTTGGGGCCCCTGCCGCCTCCACTGTAGCTCTGCCTCTCCCGCGGGGTGGGTTTGTTTGTTTGGTTCTTCTCCCCACCCCTTTCTTCCTCCTCCATCCTCTTCCCCCCTCCTAGCCCCATTCACCGGGCTGGGGCGAGACCTCGCCCCTCCTCCGCTCCCGCCTACCCTGCCGCCGCCTCCTCTAATGAGCATCTCTGCCTTGCTTTCAATGGGCCGGTGCTGCTG
This sequence comes from Mesoplodon mirus, assembly GCF_964341445.2. Taxonomy (NCBI): domain Eukaryota; kingdom Metazoa; phylum Chordata; class Mammalia; order Artiodactyla; family Ziphiidae; genus Mesoplodon; species Mesoplodon mirus. The sequence continues at coordinate 40,883,528 of NC_138992.1, read as the reverse complement.
TCGCTGCTGCTGTCCGCGCGGGTTGTGGATGTTGTCGGCTCCGTGTTGTGATGACAGGAGAATGTGTGTGTGTCCCGGGCCCAGACGAATTGGTAGGTATTCACTTAACTACCTGCGTTGGGTACCCAGGAAGGATGATGACTGATTTTGTGTGTGGATGGTTTTAGGTGGGTCGGCGTGGAATTAAGAGGTGAGATAGATAGAAAAAGGGGGACAGAGGCATCCTGGACCAGGATAGCTTTTATGCCTTAGGGAGTGCAATTTTCAGGTAGGGACAAAGGAAACTAATCAAACAAAGTGCTGGCTTGGGGCTTCGTGTCTTCCGAAGGCAACCGGTTTCTTCATTCATGTAGAGATAACAGGAGCTGTGAAATGGCTAGACATTGCCCAAAAATGCTGAAAAATCGCAGAGAGTCTTTATGCAGGGTGTTTAATGCAATCAAATTACGTAAACTGGGGTTCTGACACATTTAATGATTAGTATAGCATTTTTTTTCGTTTACACCAAAATCTTTGCAAACCTAAAGAGCTCTGGAGTCGGTGCAGTAATTGCATTCTCTAATTTCTTCTGTGAGTTTATTGATGAAGTTGAATCATTTCTTGGCACAAACTCTGTTGAGCACATCAGTAAGAATGGATGGACCTCTTTCCTGTTTCTGGTTACAGCTCATCTTTCCGTATTAGTCGTTGGCAAAATTGGCAAAATCTGCCTGAGACTAAGGTGCTGCATATAAGGTGGCTAAGTCTGTATCATGGGATAGGACGTTTTAAGTGAAATTGTGGCCAGAAATAACTGGAAAATTTGACAGTGCTTCAGTTTACCACAACTGTACCTTGCTGCTGTTCTTCCTGCCTCATCAAGAGCCGTCTACTTCATTAATTTAGTAAGTTTGTCGACAGAAGTTTTGATTTCATGGGGTTTTGTTGTTGAATCACAGGATATTCAGAAGGATACTCACAGAGTTTTTTGAATGCTCACTTAATGGTTTATGAAAGCATTTGAAAGTACTTCGACTTCTAGTAGTAACTGGTCTGATGGAGAGAGTATGTTACTTGTATTGGTGGTGATAGAATGTTCATTAATCACAGAGTAGGTAACTTCCCTAAGAATTTGACTTTTGGAGGCATGTTGGGAGTCTCAGTCCATATGCTAAGCCCCTGAGTAACTGAAAGATACAGTTAATAAAATTCACTCTGCTTTTTTGTTTTTAATGTCGAGAATTTATGCCTGAAGGAAAAATGTATGTTAGAGTGCTTGCTGTTTGAATTTACGTATTATTCAAAGCATCTGCTTCATGAATCGGTTCTTTTTACCACAGTAGTTCATTTTGCAGTCAATTACAAAAGCAGGAGGATTGTCAAAGCAAAGGAATTTAAGGAAAGTGTGGGTTTCCTGGACTTGTTATTCCTTGATCAGACATCATATAGCCAAATGCTGGTATGCATCTATTTGTCAAACCCCCCTCCAAACACACACACACACACACACACACACACACACACACACACACACACACACACACACACACACACACACACACACACACTACTTTGATTCAAGCTACATTCCATGCAGAAATACACGTTTTTCCTCTAAGATTCTTAAGTTTTAAAGTAAGTATAAATGCAAACGTATATAAAGTTACAGAGAAAATTTATTTTCATTAAGATTGGTGTCTATTTACATTTTTAATAACAAAAAATCTTTATACAAAGCATGAAATAAGTTAATGTGCTTTCTGCATACAAACCTAGCAAGAGATATAATTCATATCTGGAAGCCAGTGTCATGTGGCCCCACGTTTGAGCACATCTCCTGGCTCAGTCATGTACACTTAACCTTTGGATGACTTTCAGGTATTCAGTTTGAAGTGCTGTTAGTTAAGTGGTTAGTCTTGATAGATTCCTGTTCTTCTGGAACTTCTGTTTTTCGTGACTGCCTTTCAGAATACTTATTTAGTTATTGATCTTATTTCCAAAATTCTAATCATTTCCTTCTATTGCCTAATCTTGTCCTCAATTTTGTAAACAAATCCCTTCTTAAATAGTGTAGTTAAAATAACGGTACTTTCTATCACATGCAAAAGGGGTTCTATATGACTGGCTTATACAGCACTTATTACAGAAGCAAATTCAGTGTTTTCTCTGCCCCCCTCCCCGCATTCCACTTATCTTTTTTCTAACTGTGTTTCAAAAGAGGGTGCGTAAAAATAATGTAATATATTCTAACACTCTCTATGATATCTAAAATTTTTTCTTAATGTGTTCAACCTTAGGAAGGAATAGTTGATATTAAGACTCAGATGGTTTTACATTCCTTATTCCTTTTTGTTTACTGCATTTGTTTTCTTATTTAAAATATAAAGCCTGTTTATTTATAGGCCAGATGAATACTTTGAGGCAATACCTCAAGAATTCAGGGGAAATATATGTTACAAGAGGGATTCTCTTCTTGTAAAAATTATCTGAATTAATGATATATGTTTATTAAATTTTCTAGATAAATGCCCAGCATAATGTTTTCAGTGTCACATAGTATGTGGTATGATTTTGGTTTATTCATGATTATAATGCTCTACCTTTTTTAGCCAAACCTTAGACCATTAGACTACTATTTCACTGTTTATTAATTTCCAAGGGCAAATAGATAACCTTTTTTTTAAATGTAAGAGAAAATATTTTTCTAGGGGTGAATTCTACTTGGGATCCATTATAGACGAAAATCATATTTCTGTAGCTTTCTTTCATGGCTGATAAGCAGAGGAAAACGGTAGCAAGTAAATTAAATTTCAGAACTGTGACCATTTACGTTACAAACAAAGTTTTAGAGCTGCTAGAATACTTAGGGTTTTTTTTTATCACAAAGAATACACTAAAATTAAACAACAAGTAAATGAACCCTGCATTTGATATCAAAGCCTCACTTCAATGCGCACTTTTTATAAAGGCACAGAGTCCAAGAAGCGGGCTCAGATAGCATCTACTCTGATGTGTTCATGTACAGCTTAGGAAAGCAAGGCTCAAAGCGGTGATCCAGCTTTTACAGGATTATGTGGTGAATTGGTGGCAGACCTACGTCCCTAAACTTGCCACATTGGCACAGTGGTCTGGAGAAACATTGTTTGCAAGACCATCTACTAGGATGCAGGGAGGGCATTTTGGAACTTCTATTTTTATTCATTATGTAAAATTTTTCTTGTACAGGTTATAATGAACATTATATTAATGTAGTAGCATATGTATATAACTTACAAATAATTCATGAATACACACAGGTTAGGGCTGCATCTCAACACTTTTATGGTAGTAGCCATGTGTATCAAATGCTAACAATTGACCACTGGTCTAGAAACAGGATCTTCATAAATGGGAGAAGTCCCTGTGCAATTTGGGAGATCCACGGCCTTTTTTAAGGATAGGGAGAAGGGTGATTGGCCAGGTAGACTGCCACTGCATCATGTTATATAACCTTCGTCTCCTCCACTCTCCGCAGCCAGATCTATTGTACATTCTGCACAGTTTCTGCTGCACAGAGAAATACAAGGAAGAGAGAAAAGTAAAGCTCGACGACATTTCAATCCTGGCTCCATAAGTGATTGGGAGGTGTGCTTAGCAGAGTATATCCTGTAGAAATAGTACATGATATGTGTGTAAAATGTAGTGCCTTAGGAGGCACAGGGAGCCTGTGGATTCACCTGCTAAACATTTGTTATGAAAGCAAAAATAGATTAAGTAATCTGAATGTAACTTTTGCTGTCTAGGAATCCCAGTCAGAAGTTCCAGCCTGCCGCTGTTCTCTGATGCCATGCCAGCACCAACTCAACTGTTTTTCCCTCTGATCCGTCATTGTGAACTGAGCAGAATCTATGGCACTGCGTGTTACTGCCACCACAGACATCTCTGCTGCTCACCCTCTTACATTCCTCAGAGTCGCCTGAGATACACACCCCATCCGGCATATGCTACCTTTTATAGGCCAAAGGAGAGCTGGTGGCAGTACACCCAAGGAAGGAGATATGCTTCCACACCACAGAAATTTTACCTTACACCTCCACAAGTCAACAGCATCCTGAAAGCTAATGAATACAGTTTCAAAGTGCCAGAATTTGATGGCAAAAATGTCAGTTCTGTCCTTGGATTTGACAGCAATCAGCTGCCTGCGAATGCACCCATTGAGGACCGGAGAAGTGCAGCAACCTGCTTGCAGACCAGAGGGATGCTTTTGGGGGTTTTCGACGGCCATGCAGGCTGTGCTTGCTCCCAGGCGGTCAGTGAAAGACTCTTTTATTATATTGCTGTCTCTCTGTTACCCCATGAGACTTTGCTAGAGATTGAAAATGCGGTGGAGAGCGGTCGAGCACTGCTCCCCATTCTCCAGTGGCACAAGCATCCCAATGATTACTTCAGTAAGGAGGCGTCCAAATTATATTTCAACAGCTTGAGGACTTACTGGCAAGAGCTTATAGACCTGAACACTGGGGAGTCGACTGAAATTGATGTTAAGGAGGCTTTGGTTAATGCTTTCAAGAGGCTTGATAATGACATCTCCTTGGAGGCTCAAGTCGGTGATCCCAATTCTTTCCTCAACTACCTGGTGCTTCGAGTGGCATTTTCTGGGGCCACAGCTTGTGTGGCCCATGTGGATGGTGTTGACCTTCATGTGGCCAATACTGGTGATAGCAGAGCCATGCTGGGCGTGCAGGAAGAGGACGGCTCTTGGTCGGCAGTCACTCTATCTAATGACCACAATGCTCAGAATGAAAGAGAAGTGGAACGCCTGAAATTGGAGCACCCGAAGAATGAGGCCAAGAGTGTGGTGAAACAGGATCGGCTCCTTGGCTTACTGATGCCTTTTAGGGCTTTTGGAGACGTAAAGTTCAAATGGAGCATTGACCTTCAAAAGAGAGTGATAGAATCTGGCCCAGACCAGCTGAATGACAACGAATATACCAAGTTTATCCCTCCTAATTATTACACACCTCCTTATCTCACTGCTGAGCCAGAAGTAACTTACCACCGATTAAGGCCACAGGATAAATTTCTGGTATTGGCGACTGATGGATTGTGGGAGACAATGCATAGGCAGGATGTGGTTAGGATTGTGGGCGAGTACCTAACGGGCATGCATCACCAACAGCCAATAGCTGTTGGTGGCTATAAGGTGACTCTGGGACAGATGCATGGCCTTTTAACAGAAAGGAGAGCCAAGATGTCATCAGTATTTGAGGATCAGAATGCAGCAACCCATCTAATTCGACATGCTGTGGGCAACAACGAGTTTGGGGCTGTCGATCACGAGCGCCTCTCCAAAATGCTTAGTCTTCCTGAAGAGCTTGCTAGGATGTACAGGGATGACATTACAATCATTGTAGTTCAGTTCAATTCTCATGTCGTGGGGGCGTATCAACACCAGGAACAGTGAGTGGGTCTTAACCCTGGCAGTTCTCGAAGGAAATAGATTTAAAGAGCAGATAGATGTTAAAAAGATACTAATATAGTAAACATTTCCAGTGGGTCATTCTAAGCATTTCCCCATTTGATACTCTAGTCAGCCAAGTAGTCCACATTGACTTTGTATCCGGGTGGCAGGATCCTGAGTCTCCTTCTGCTTAGCTCGGACCTCACAGCACTTGCACTTGAGGCACGTCAGTTCCTTACTGCAGATGTCTTATGACATTGGCTTCTTTTTTCAATCTGAGAAAATCAGGATGACCTTACAAACAGGATCTTGAACAGGCCCAAAGCAAGGAACTTGCTGGGCATATTCTCTTGGTAAAACGAAAAAACATTACACAGCTGCAGACCGCTTTCATCACCAAGATTTCACTGTACATGAGAACATTTATTTATTGCATGATCTCCTAGATATACAGCCTATGCATTATTCATATAACTTTATTTTAACCTGAAGTAGTTTTCAAATCCAGTGCTTTAAGCCATAAAGGACCGAGAACCAAGTAATCTGAATTTGTAAGTGTGTGTGCTTATTTGGCTGGAACCCTGCTTAAATGGAAAAACAAATGCTACCCCCTTCCCCTCCCCTGATTACCTAATGTGATTGAAACATTTTCTATCTTGCCACAGCACACACTTGAAGACAATAAAGGTGTTTAGTTTTATCTACTCTTATTGATGTTAAATAAAGGAAAAATAATTCTTTCAGTTTATATTAATGAAAAGCTTTATTTAGTTTGAAATAAAAGATCCAGAATGAAGAGAAGAGACTGATATGTTCAATTACTGTCATCTGCAGCCACCAGCACGTCACTCTTATCATGTAATCCCCCGAAGCGTGGCATGCTGTGTGTGCTGGGTAGACTGCTGCTGGGAAATCATACTTCTAATTTAGTAGTGATAATAATTTTCATCACTTTTGGACTTTTAAGGATGACACATATAAAATAAATTTAAATATATAATTTTGGGGAGTAAGGTTTAATATTACCTTTGGGTGCTGAAACGAGGAGGAAGTTTTTTGTTTTTTCCCACTTAGATGTAGGTCAATTAAAATAATTGGTTTAAAAATTACTAAATGCTTTTAAACATATTGTAGCTTATAAATAGGAATGTTAAGATATATACATGAGAAATTTTTAAAGGTAAGTATTGTGCATGCCTGATGCTTAATGGAACACTTAGCAGCATCAAGTATTGTTTGCAGCAGTCGCCATAATTATATGCAGTCTCTTCCAATGCTGTATCAAAGTAAATGAAAATACATATATTCAAATTGGCTTTTGGGGAGCTTATTTAATATGCATCAAATGGCATTTTGTTCCTGTGTTTAATGGTGATCCATGTACAGCTGTGCATATATTTTCATCACTTATTGTAGCATCACTGATAAAAGAATGGCTATGACTATGTTTGATTTTCACATAGATTTTAATACAAAACATGATCAGTTTTCCCTTGTGTAATTAGTTGAGGGGTGTTTAGGTCCTTTCAGATTTCTGTAGAATATGAACTAGATATTCAAGGACTCCCTCTGGACTGTGGACACTGAAGCAAGGTAGAATTGGCTGCAAAATTTGTTCCAATTGAAAATAGACTCAGGAAGATTGCAGCTCGGAGGACCATATAATGTTTGTTTTCTGAGGTCTATTTTTTTTTCCCTTTTTTTTTTCCCCTTGAGTCAGCTTGAAACTTTCCTCCCAGGCAGTATTTTGGAGGGGGAAAAGCTATTGTACTATATACTTATTTATAAATGTTTTGACAGAGACTTCATCTTTTAATGAAATATATGTAGAATGCAGTAGCAGTTAAGACTCATTTTCAGGCTACTATTTGAATTTCTCTTGAACACCACCACTAAAGAGTTCCACATTATCTTATACTTAGTAAAGTCTCGTCTCTGTATAGTACAGTATATATAAATTTGGTTTCCCATGGTCATGATCAAGATAGTAATTCTTACTATTACACAAGAAACTTGGTCTGCAGTCCAAAAGCCTGTCTACTCTCTATAGAAATGAAAATGCAGTGTGGAGTTAACAGTGTGGAAATGAAAATAATGGAAATGAAAATAATTTGATGTTAGAAATATGAATATTATCATCTAAAAGAAGTTGTGATTTTATTACAATTGGTTGTCACTGTGATGTGATATCTAGAATTAAAGAATATGTGTAAACTTTCATGGTGTTTAGCCTTTCTTAAACTTCTTTAAATTTATACTTTCTAACATATGTATCCACTTCTGTATGTAGTCAGTGGCTCATGGTATTTATAATACGTCCTTAGCTAGTTAAATGGAATGGTGGTATGGTACACAGTACTTGGGGGAAAAAAACTGTCTTGTAACTGTGTGAAGAAATGTGAAAAGTTCATATATAATATAGAGAATGGTCAGAGAAATGCCCACAGTGAATTAAAGCTTCATATCTGCTTTCTGAATGACCTGTGTTGGTTTTTGATTAATAGTAAGATTCATTAGATGCTTTCTATGGGGGTAGATTATACTTAACTTTAGGATCCTCTAGATAGATAGTACTTTAAAAAAAAAACTAGGGTATAATTTACATTCAGTAAAATGCTCAGATTTTAAATGTGTAGTTTGAGATTTGGTAACCACAACCCAATCAAGATATAGAACTTTTCCATTACTCCAGCAGAAAATTCCCTCATGCCACTTTCCAGTTAATCCCTCCCCACAAAACTATTGTTCTGACTTCTATCACCATAGGTAGTGTTACTTGTTCTAGAACTTCATACAAATGAAATCATATAATATGTACTCTTTTGTATCTGACGGTTGTTCATTTTTTTGAGATTCATTTATGTTGAGTGTATTTTTAGTCTCTTCCTTATTACCAAGTAGCATTCCATAGTATGAATATATCACAATTTATCCATTGTTGACGGGCATTATTAGCCCCCTTCCTCTCCCCTTTTAGAGCTAACTTTTAGGTTAGCAATTCCCAGGGATATTATTTGGTTGAAGTATAGATTTAACATTGCAGATGTGATTGATTACAGGTGAGTTTTATGTTCCGTACCTTAATGCTAGGACTTTTTAAAAAATGCCAGGACTTTTAAAAAAATGCCCTTTAGGGCTTCCCTGGTGGCACAGTGGTTGAGAGTCCACCTGCCGATGCAGGGGACACGGGTTCGTGCCCCAGTCCGGGAAGATCCCACATGCCGCGGAGCGGCTGGGCCCGTGAGCCATGGCCACTGAGCCTGTGCGTCCGGAGCCTGTGCACCGCAACGGGAGAGGCCACAACAGTGAGAGGCCCGTGTACCGCAAAAAAAAAAAAAAAAAAAAAGCCCTTTAAACAAGTGATGAAAATGTTTCATGGTGAAAAATGTGGAGGGATTAGGGTGTGGTCCTTTGCTAATGACCTCTCTGTACCTCTCCCACTGATAATCTTGTTGAGTTAATTTAGTTCATTAAGTGATTGAGCTAATGACTATCCTATAAGAAAAAGACAAATAATACCTCGGTTTTTGATGGTCCTGGTTTATCACTCCATCGGCCATTGCTATGATTAGGGATGGGGAAGGAAGTGGCTTAAATGCTGACTGTTAAATTAGGACTGGGATGGTGTAGCTGACTTGATTATCTCTGCTTTTATTAAACTAAATTAATACTTCCTAGAACAAGCTAGTCAAACACATGCCTGAATATGGGTTATTGTTAGCTCTGTCTTCGGGTATAGCAAGAGGGTCTAGGTAACTGCTATCCTTAGTCTGTAGGTAAACATACCTTAATTATGATCTTTATCATAAATAAAACAATTGCTATTCACTATAGAATTTTTCAGATCATCAAAAGCTGAGGCCTGGGCATGCTGGGTAAATGAAGACATGTTAATGGTATCTGAGTTGACTTGTTACAGTATGAAGGTCACTTCCTTTGTTCCATTCAGAATTTACTTTGAAAGCCAAGCTTAATCTTATTAAATCCAGTCAGCCGAGTTCTTATGACAAAATTTATACCTTGGATTGAATCCTAACAATACACAGTATTGTCTTCTAAAATAGCTTTCAAATTATAAGTCTTCAAAGTAAATATATTAAGAATGATGAAATTCATGCATTTCCTGTGCCATTAATAATGATTATCCAATGCACATATTTTAAGAACCACACAATTTAGACTCAGTTATGTAGCCAATATTTAGGTTCGTAAAATATGCACATATCTGGTTTAAAATTTTTCTAATTTTTAACTTTACCTTGTTTGTCCATCAAGATTTTCAGTTCTTTAAGGTCAGGGCCCATGGATTTTGTTTCTCTGAGCCAACACAATGTTGAATAAAAAATGTTCTGCATCCACTTTATTGTACATTAGAGACATATCGTCAATTAAAAAAAAAAACCTAAGCGAACTTTAAGAAATTCTTCATTTGTCAGAAGTTAACATTAATCCAGATGCAGAGAAATAATTTATTCCTGTAATTTAGTTTCATTTTATAGTTAAAAGTCAATGATTTCTAAAAATTGAACTAGTTTCCTGTTGCAAAGAATATTCAAAAGAAAAAAAAGTACCACTATACAAATTGGCCCATCACACCTTTAGCCCTCAATGGGAGAATGCTTCTTGTGTTCATTGGGAGAGACCTCAAAGACTCAATTGTCAAGTGAGTCAATCGGACCCCAAAAGTCAGTTCATTTCCCCCAGTAAAACTTTTCTAACTGGTCCCCATCTAACCCTTGCCCTCTTCCTCAGCTCCTTTTATACACATGGTGGGAGGCGTGCCCTCTGAGGGCCTGCGAAGAACTTTAGCTACTGTTTGGAAGCACCTGGCACCCAGCTCCAAAAGAGCTCAGTAATTCACGTTGGTTCACCTTCCTACCCCAAGGGGGCCGTAAGACCCTCCCCTAGAGCCACACCTCTCTGCTCTTCGAAGCCATACCCAGTTCACTGACGTACTTCCTGCCTGCATCACATGCTCAACCAACCCAAACAATCAGATTTTACTACAGTGCAAGGAGGTTAGTGATCCTATTCAGCCTTTCAGAAACCTCAGACCTGGAGCACTGAGCCACAACAAGCAGCCAAGAAGAGTCAAAGAACCAAAGATTTTTATCTCATCTGCGGTGATTTAATCAATCTGTCTCCTTGAAGGACAAGACCAATTTGATTGGCTGGCAGTGTTGACGAAGAGGCCAGCCTTCAAGCATAAAAGCTGAGAAGAATGGGAAACGTGACAGATCTAAGAGAAAGAAAAAAGAAAAGGTGAGAGAAGGAAGAGAGTGATGTGATTAGAGGCAGTAATGGGGGCAGGGAGCATCAGATCCTCTGACACCTTGGACCAGTGACAGGGATGAAAGCAAAGCAGAGGAAAAACAGCAGCCAGCTGAATAGTGGTGACATAAAGGATTTTAAAAAACACTTTTAAGCCCTTATGCAATCATGGATTTTATGCTAGGACAGCAGCAGTTGGAATGCAAGGCAGTTTCCATTAGCGCGACCATTTTGTCTTGGCTCATTAGATAAGAGGGAAAAAGGAAAGTCTTTGACCACACGGAAAGGGAAACTGACCAGATGGACAGTTTTCTCAAAGGAAATTTGCTTAGAAATTATTTTTTCTTGTTCCAAATCTGGGGACAAGTTAAACAGCCTAATTTCACCTAATGAAATCAGAGACTAGATCATTAAAGCCCTGGTGTCAGTAGAAACAGAGCTGTGAGACTGAGCAGACCAGAGAGAGTATGTTACTAAACCAAGCCTCATGACTGTGGAGTCACACACCTGTGGCTCTTGCTTAGACGGGCAAAGATGGCTTCAGGTATTTCGGGAAAGTCCAGTGACCTCGCAGCCTTAGTAATGCTAATGGTAACCACGATTACTGTTTCTCGAGCACTTACTATGTGCCAGGTCCTGTGGAAGATATACCCTATGCTTTCTCATTTAATACTTGTGCTGCTAGTCTCTGTTTGGCCCCTCAACCCCTTCTCTAAGCCATCTCTGCCCTGCCCTGTGTGCCTGGAAGCTCCTCCAGGCTGCACCTCCCAGGCTTGCTTGTCTTCTTTTTTGGGAGCTGCGTTGGGTCTTTGTTGCTGTGCGCGGGCTTTCTCTAGTTGCAGCGAGCCGGGGCTACTCTTTGTCGCATTGCACGGGCTTCTCATTGCAGTGGCTTCTCTTGTTGCGGCACGCAGGTCCTAGAACACGTGGGCTTCAGTCGTTGTGGTGCATGGGCTCAGTATTTGTGGCTCGCGGGCTCTAGAGCGCAGGCTCAGTAGTTGTGGCACACGAGCTTAGTTGCTCCGCAGCATGTGGGATCTTCCCGGACCAGGGATCGATCCTATGTCCCCTGCATTGGCAGAAGGATTCTTAACCACTGCGCCACCTGGGAAGTCCCTCGCTTGTCTTCTGATTATCATTTCCATCCAACCAGTGGGTAGCACCAACGGGTGATTGGAGGGTGGGATGAGAGAGATGCTGGGATATTTCTTCCTAGTTCTCTCCATGTTTCAAGCTACATCTCCAGCCTTAGCTGTGTCCCTGCACACTATAGCCCCTTAGGGCTGCACCTCTTCCACACTTCCGGTTCTCAGTGGGCTCAAGTCACGCTATTCCTCCCTTTGTCCTTTCAGCCTTAGGGATGGTAAAGGCTTCCTACTGCTGCTCATCTCTGGGTGCCTCAACAACCCTGTCAGTTCCCTCATCCTTGCTCACACCTCTGTGAGTAATCCGTTCATTTGAACAATGTAAGGTGAAATCAGTTTCCTACCAGGACCTGACCAATACAATCCTTAAAACAAACTGAAGTATGATTTCCCCTATTTTACCTAGTGCAAAGAGGCACGGTAACCTGTCCAGCATCACACACCAAACAAAGCCATACCTGTATATTCCAGAGCCTGCATGTTTAATCACCACATCACATTGCCCAGCCTCTCCGTGTAACCAGAATGATCCCTTTGGAACTGAGAAGACCCGAGGACTGTCAAGTGGCCAATAGACAAGTGAGCCCTTGCAAAGCAGAGACAACGATCCTCAGAAGAAGCAGCAAAGACTGATGTAGGCCAGCAGTTAGTCTAGCACGTAGGGAATGGAGCCACCCACAGAGTGTGCCAAGTGAGGAGTGCATTGCAGTGTCCAGGTATGCAGTTCCTCAGTTTCCCAATTCATTTGTTGAAATCTCCACGATGGGAGATGAGATAGAAAGATAGGAACTGCAGAAAAAGCCTTAGGTAGATAGTACATTTGAGCCTTGAACGAGAAGGGGACTAGGGGCCCCAAACCTCCCAGCATACAGGAAAATCCGGGTATAACTTACAGTCAGCCCTCCATATACTTGGTTTCTCCAGATCTATGGTTCCTCTGTATCTGTGATTCCATATCTGCAGATTCAACCAACCATAGATCAAGTAGCACTGTAGTATTTACTATTGAAAAAAATCCACATATAAGCGGACTAGCACGTTCAAATCCTTGTTGTTCAAGGGTCAACTGTACACAATGGCCGTAGCATCCTTGCAGCTAGCATATATTTAGAGAACTCCTTGAGATGGCAAAGACTAGCCAAGCAGGCATGGGATGCAAGAGTTGGTAGAGGCAGGGGTGGGAGGAAGAAGTACAAAACGATGTTAGCCAGAGCCATGCCAGGCTGAAATCTGGCTTCTAGCTACTCATAGGTGGGAGACTTGACTAATTCTGAATGAGGAAGGATTGGTGGTTAGGCAGGAGAACATCTCTGCGATTTACATATTGCCATTAGTCATTCATGAGTGTACATTCACATTTAATGAACTGGTATGTTTTGTTCAAACACAGTCGTATTTTTGTTCCTCTTGATCCCTTAGTTACCATGGTGCACGATCACTGACCTCTACTCCGGTATGTGGTAACTTGACAACTGAACTTGGGAGACCTAACCAGTCACCCATCAAAGTCTTGGAACATTGTAACTGGATTGAATTGCCAGCCACCAGTTAGTTCAGTCCAACCTAGCAAGTGTTTACTGGGCTAGTTCATTGTTTTGGGTACTTGGCTATGTGGTAAACCACCTTCCAAGATGGCTCCCAATGATCCCTATCGCCTGGCATTTATGCCCTGTGTAATATGCTCCCAGGATTTGTTTGTGTGACCAGTGGAATGCAGCAGATGTGATGGCATGTCCCTCCTGAGATCAGATTATAAAAGACACTGCAGTTTCTGTCTTGGTCACTCTTACTCTCTCTTGGGAGGAGCCATGTTGTGAGCAGCCTTGTAGAGAGAACCACATGGAAAGAGACCGGTGCCTCCTGGCAATAGACACGAGTGGAGTTGGAAGCAGACCTTGCAGCTCCAGTCAAGTTTCCAAAGGCTGCAACTCCGGCTGACAGCATGATTAACACCCTCATGAGGGATCCTGAGCCAGAAAAGCTGCACCCAAATTCTAAACCCTCATAAAATGCAGCCAGTTATTTTACTAGCAAAATTGGTTTATTCAGGAACAGTGAAAAATTGCAATTTAGGACACTCAATCTATGGCAAATCACAGGCACATTTGGAGAACCCAAGAGAGGACCTTTTTTTTTTTTATATAGAGGAGAAGCGGGACGGGCTGTTATAAACAAGAGTCCATTGGAGGAAACTGAGAGTTTGAAGTATAGTGGATTTTCATTGGCTGAGTTGTGACAGTCTCTCATTGGCTGGGTTGTTGCCAGGCGCGGAGAAATTCTTCCTTCCTCCTACTGGGTAGTAATGTAACTTTCTTCCTGTTGTAACTGCAAAAGTACATCTCTTCCAGTTGGGTCTGCAATTGATTTCCAGTGGTACAGCATGAGAGCTCCCCCTTCTGGACCTCCTCTTTTATTTTATTTTATTTTTTTTTGCTGGGGATGCTGAGTTGGGTCTTCGTTGCTGTGCGCGGGCTTTTCTCTAGTTGCGGCGAGCAGGGGCTACTCTCCGCTGCGGTGCGCGGACTTCTCACCGCGGTGGCTTCTCTTGTTGCGGAGCACGGGCTCTAGGCGTGTGGGCTTCAGTAGTCGCGGCATGTGGGTTCTAGAGCGCAGGCTCAGTAGTTGTGGTGCACGGGCTTAGTTGCTCTGCGGCATGTGGGATCTTCCGGGACCAGGGCTCGAACCCGTGTCCCCTGAATTGGCAGGAGGATTCTTAACCACTGCGCCACCAGAAAAGTCCCTGGACCTCCTCATTTTCAATGAGGTTTCTATTCATAGGCAAACCTCATTTCATTGTGCTTTACTTTATTTTGCTTTGCACATATTGTGTTTTTTACAAGTTGAGTGGCAACCCTGAGCTGAGTCAGTCTATCAGTGCCATTTTTCCAACATTCACTCACGTCCTGTCTCTGTGTCACATTTTGGCAATTCTCAAACTATTTCAAACTTTTTCATTATTGTCATATTTATTATGGTGATCTGTGATCAGTGATCTTTGGTCTTTGATGTTACTACTGTGATGTTACTACTGAAGGCTCGGATGATAGTTAATAGCATTTTTAGCAATAAAGTCTTTTTAAATTAAGGTATGTACATTGTTCTTTCAGACATGATGCTATTGCACACGTAGTAGACTACAATATAATGTAAACATAACTTTTATATGAACTGGGAAACCAAAAATTTTGTGTGACTCACTTTATTTCAATATTTGCTTTACTGTGATGGTCTGGAACCAAACCCACAATATCTCTGAGGTATGCCTATATTAATTTTCACAGAAATAACTGTTCATTGTTTTTGACATTAAGATTTGAAGCAATTTGTTATGCTCTTGAAAATTTTACATTTGGTTATCCAGACATTGGTCATTCAACTGTTTTCTGAACAGATGATGTCTCCAATTTGAACGTTATCTGGTAAACAAGATGTGCAATGACCAAATATATATATTTTTATGCAGAAAACATTTCTGAGATATATTGAGTCAAAAAAATCAAGTTGTATAATATGATCCTGTTTATTACAAGCCTATTTAAAAAAATAAATTTGACTCTATTTCTATTATATAGATAATAAGTGCTCAATGTAGAAAATTAGAAAATACACATAAGCAGACATAATTAATAGATAATCAAGTTGAACCATTATCTTGCTATTCAATGATAACAATTATTAACAAGTCAGTATATCAGGAGACAGTATAGTATAGTGGAATTAACACTGGCTTAGATACAGGTTGACCTAAATATGTGTCCCAAGTTGACCAGCTCCCAGAAATTGTTTTACCTCTTGGTGCCTCAGATTCCCCATCTGTAAAATGGAGATAACAATAGTATTTTCTTCATAGGCTTTTTGTGAGGATTATAAAGAATAATGCATATAAAGTGTTCTGGGAGTCATTTTCACTATTATCCTTCCAGATCTTTTGATATGCATATATACATTTAATATAAAATCAGATTGTACTATACATATTGATTTGTAACCTGTTTGTCCACTTAATAATTTATGACAAATATCTTTTTAGTTATCCCATGTTCATGAATTAGAAGAATTAACATTGTTAAAATGTCCATTCTACCCAAAGCAATCTACAAATCAATGCAATTCCTATCAAAATTCCAATGGCAATTTTCACAGAAATAGAAAAAACAATCCTAAAATTCATATGGAACCAGAAAAGAACCCAAATAGCCAAAACAGTTTTAAGCAAGAAGAACAAAGGTGTAGGCATCATACATCCTGATTTCAATATATATTACAAAGCTAAAGTAATCAAAACATTATGGTACTAGCATAAAAACATACCTATAGACCAATGAAACAGAATCGAGAGCCCAGAAATAAAAACATGAATACATAGTCAACTGATCTTCAACAAGGGTGCCAAGAACACACAAAATGGAAAGGATAGTCTCTCAATAAATGGTGCTTGGAAAATTGTATATCTACATGCAGAAGAATGAAGTTGGACCCTTATCCCACACCCACCCCACCCCATTTTTGCCTTATTTCTCTAGCCCACTTTTTTTCTGGTCTCTGGTCAGAAGAGCAACCTGTCTATAACATCAATGCCTCACAGTGGATCTAGGCTGTCATACGCCACTGCCCACAGCTTTGCTGTTGCTGGTTCAGCCAAGAAGGTTCTAACTCTACAGTGAGCTGGACCACAAAATCCCCAGCAGGTAAGTAACCATGACCAATGGATTCTTTTTGGCTTCCAAGTTCTCATTTCTTTTCTCTGGCTCCCAACCTGACTTGAACTATGCTTTGCCTCTCTACTAAAATGCCAAATACAAGTACCAAAGATCCAATTCTGGAATGGTGGCAGGAGGAACTTCTCAGACCTGCTGTCCAGTGAAACAATCATAACTGGTGAAAGGAATTTTTTAAAACGCAACCATTTAAAATCTCTGGAGATTGTCCTGAGGGCATACAGCAAATGAAGAAACATTTATTCAAGAAAACCTACTAAATCTCAGAACAGTGAGGATCTATGGCATTTGAGCTATGACCTGCTCCCTGCCTCTCCCTGCCCCCAGATAAATGTAAGGATGTATTCTGCCATAATTTGGAGGTTATGAAGAAGTTGGCACATGATTGGTCTTGGGTAGCAGAGAAGGTACTTGAAATAATCAAAGAGAATGACTCCATTTTCTGCAATTTCCTGTGCTCACAAAAGGGCAAAAAGACAGCCTCATGATCCTGCTTGGAGAATACTTACACAGTCACAGCCCACACAGTCTAGTCTCAAAATGGACACTTACTTGAAGAAGCACAGCTCAAACAGGCATTTCAGTCTTACATCTCTAAAACTTTTAAATAATCCAAGTCATAATTCGTGATTAATCTTTAAACCCTTTATCCTCAGCTCTTCTCTCAAACCTAATAAATCCTAGGGGCCTCCCATTTTCCTCCTGGCTTGCCCAGATCCCTCCCTCTGCCCCTCTTCTCTGGTGAGTCCGATCCAACACTTCCCACCTCTTCTCTCCCCTCCCCCTTCCCCATCTATGCAGCTGGCAGAGGAGACAAAGCAGGAGGCTAACAGGACAACACCCAAATGGTCTTGTCCAGTTGCATTTCAGTCACATTAAGCTTCTGAGGTTTTGGACTTTATCTTAGTGTTTGTGTGTATATTTTTAAAATTCGTGTTCGTAAAAGAATTATTGTTATTATACTTCGGCAAGTTATCTTCTTTCTTTGGACAGTGGCTCACGTGTTCCTCACCAATGCCCCTTTATGCTGTACCTCATCTGCATGTGAGTTTGACCATCTTTGCCTTGTAGTTTCGTTTCCCTTTCTGGGGAAAAGGCCTGCCCCTCACCTCTTACTTACAGCTCCCCAACCTTGGCGACAGGCAGAGCAGATAGACTGGCAGCCAAGCCCACTTGGGGGTGAGGAGCAGCTGCTTCCTGACTTTGTGGCGGCTGCTCCAGGGCTTGAGCCCGTTTAGAGTTTAGTATGCTGGCCTCTTTGTCTGGCACGTAGTAGGAGTTCGAGAAAGCTGATCTGGCTCTGCATTTGTAGCTTAGCGGCAAACTTGCTGGTCTCCTCTTTGTCACGTCACCAGCTCTCTTACAACAACAGTGAGGGTAACTCAGGCGAAAGCTGGCTACCATCACAAAAGTTGGATGCAAAGTTCATGTTTGATCACCGTGGGAGACAATTCAAACTAAGTTTTCTGGGTCTGTCAACTCTGTCCTATATCCAGTCTATTCTCCATTCAGGGTCACCTTTGCCCATGTCCTGAAGAGGAAGTCTTTCCCTGTCTTGGCTCAACTAAATTCCTTTAGTTACCGAAGACGTTTACTTTCTGCAGAGAGAAATGGATTTCCTTCCTCTCATGGCAAACTGAATTTACCTCCCTTAGACACCAAGAAATTGAGCTCCATGTTCATGAGAAAAGGCTGATAAGACTGAGTGGCTGCTGCCAGATTCTGCCTCCTGCCTCCTCTTCGATTTGATCGTGGTCTAAAACCCCGGGGGAGATGAAAGGTGCTTCCCACCTTTAGATCCACAAAAGATGCTGCCTTGCTTCATTAACATTTGTGAACGCCCAACACAGCCAGCTACTCCAGTGACGTCAGAAAGTCCTGGGGTAGACTAGACAGTGTAGAGCAATTCAGCCCAGCATGCAATTTTAAAATACGGTGTTCTCAAAAATAAATATAGACACTAAAGGAAACGGTATTGGGTTTAAACTGTGGTATAAAAAAATATATGTTATGTAAGATTCTAACCTTCATGTAAATCCTTTTCTCTCAGGACGCCTTTCCCTGATTCTTTTTGACTTTAAAGGATTTTTTTTTTTTTTTTTTAAGAAAAAGGAAGTTACGCCCTCAGAAGCAAGAAGAAACAGCAGCAACAGACATGCAAGCTCCCCAGGTCTTCACAGGTGGGGTGCAGGTGAATTCTTTGCCACTTATGGGGATCTTTTCTTGACAAGTCTTTCTTCTAAACAATGGCTTCTGCAGAATTCAGACAGCTACAGGGCACTCAGTTGCTTGTATTTGGCCAATCATTCTAACAGTTATTAAGTGACTACTATGCATCAGGAAGAGAATTTAATTCTAAAATAAGTTTAAAACACTTACTACGGCCTCCAACATGCTTGCCACTTCCCACTCATCAGTTCAATGAACATAATGTCATCAGTACGGAGACCAATAAAACGTTTTACAGAAGTTCCAGTTAGTCTGAGGCACTTGGGACTATATTATGACAGAGGGCATGAGTTAACGTAAAAGCTAAAGAGAGACTGTAAATGTATCCTATCCCACGTGAATGCAAGCTGCTTCTACTACTCTCTTCTGGTGAGAATAGAAGACAACACATTCGCCAGGTCAGTGGTCATCTACCGTGAGCCAGAAGCCACGCTGACGTACTTTAGTAATGATACTAGCATGACAGTTGCAATCAGAGCTTCTGCTTAGTTGAACTGGTGGGAATCCACTCCTAGGATCCATTTGGTTTTATAGGAGACAAACTAGTGAACTAAATTGACATGTGAGGGGGACGACCACCCATGCATCCTTAGATTTTTAAGAGTGACACAGGGAAATATAGTCATTATTTTATAATAATTTTAAACGGAGTATAATCTATAAAAATATTGAATCATGATATTGTGCACCTGAAACTAATATAATATTGTAAATCAGTTATATTTCAATTAAAAACGAATATTAAAAAGTAAATAAAATTAGGTTTAAAACGAGTGACTAAAATATCAGCTCTTAGCCAAATGTAATCAAATTGCACAACTTGCCAGATGTTATTTACAAATTTGACTGTATTTACTCTGAGTGGACAGGTTTAATACATAACTGCTCGATCTTTTTCCTCCCTGTCCCCCTATTCTCCCAGTGGGGACTAGAAACAGAGAGAGAGGAAGAGGATGCCAATTTGAGGCCAAATCACAATCACGTCTCAGGCTTAAGCATATCCCTTTGCTTATCTTCTTGCAAGTCTTTGGTCAGTTCTCAAGCCCATTCCCCGGAGCAGCTATTTCAAAGCTCCATCACTTCCCCAAGCTCCTGTAAGTCTTCCTCTTTAATACCCCATCACCTCTGAACAGATGGCTGTCTCATACTGAGGATATTGAAGTAATCAAGTGAGAACTTGCTTAATTTCCTACTTCCTAGCCAACAACTTTATCTGTTTCTATACCTCCCTCCTTCTCTCTTGTTTTAAGTCTCTCTTCTCCACCAGCCTTGTTAATCAGATCCACCTTCAGCTTCTCTAGGGTAGAATCACATCTTAAGGTGGAGATTAGGTTCTTAAGTCAGTACATAGGGAAAAGTCACACATAGTAATTAAATAATCCACAACAATAGGTCAAAAGTGGCTTTGAGAATACAGTCCTGTAAAGTAATGTATAGGTGTGAATGTACCAAGCAGACAGTAATATATAGGTGTAAGGTATATATACTGCATAAGACTACACAAAGTATACAGTAATATATAGCATGAAATTCCAAAGAGGGATTACTTAAGTAAGCTTTTTAGGAACCTTGAACAAACTAATGAATATTCCATCTTCCCATTTGCTGTCACCATCCTAGTTTTCCTAGATAACTTTATCAGTTCCTCTCTAGCCCTTAGCTGGTTCTTCAGTTTCTTCTTCCAGATTGTAGTAAAGCCACCACTACCCACTAGTGGGTAGTGAATGACACCGCATTTCACTGTGTGTGGTCTGAAAAGCCCTACGTCTTCCATACCTCCATTGATAGTTTCACTAAGAGGCTTCCCTGCCTGAATCCCTTCCTATAGGCAACTTCACTGAGTGCAATGGTCCACTGGATTTCCAGTATTCTTTAATAATGATTTCTCTCTCTGTCTGCCTCCTGTCCCATTAGAAGATTAAGCTTGGCCACTTATAAAAGAAATCCAAAACAGCAGTGGCTTAAGAGAGAAGTTTATTTCTCTCCTTCTCTCTGTCTCATAAAAAAAGTCCAGGAGTAAAGTGGTGCAGGGCCGTTTTGGTGGTTCCACAGTCATCAGGGACCCAGGCTCCTTCTCCCTTTCTGCCCTGCCTTTCCAGTTCATGGCTTCCATCCTCGTGACTGCTACAGCTCCAGCCACTGCATCCACATTCCAGACAGCAGGCAGAAGGAAGGTGGTGTTCAGGAAAGTTATCCAAAACTTGGAAATAAAGCAAAAGGATGGCTGTGTGTCCTACCAATGTCATAGGAGAACACTGTCAAGTTCCCCCAAGGGTCATCTCACTTGGAGAATGACCCTTTAGTTACTCTTGATCAGGGTTCAGACTCTAAAATTAGATGTTAATTTGTAAAAAATCAATAAGACGCAAATGAAGTTTTCTCAGGATAGATGGTTTTATTACCTTGAAGAACATTTGCCATTTTTGTATCTTATTAGCATTCTTATTCCAGGATTTCTTTTTTTCCCTACTAAACCAGCTATGTCATCTTGCTGGCTCCCCTCATTAATGAATTAATTATACTGTGGCATGTGCTCAGGTAATGTGTGGGAATTACATTTTTAACATTTATAGTTTTCAACAGCAGGAAGGACAGAAGGGCTTTCTCCCGCCTGAGTCCACAATCTCCCTAAATGTCCCACCTAAAATTTCTGCTTATATCTCTTGGGCCAGAACGTAGTCATAAGGCCACACCTAGCTGCAAGGGAGGCTGGAGAATGTGGCCTTCTAGCTAAGTGCATCAGTACCCTGATTACAGTCAGTGTTCTCATTCTAGATAGGCAGAGATCAGAGAGCAGAGACAACTACTAGTCTTTGTCACAAGAATATAGATCCATTGATTATACCCCCTTTAACCTGTATTTTTGCCTCTCCCTCTGTCTTGGCTTTCCAGTTGCCTAAAAGCATACTCAAAGAGCTCTGACCCCTTGGTCCCGAATCCTTCTCCGGCTATCGTGATGACATTCTCCTTTTTCCCCAGTCAGGGTCCTAGAAAGAACAATCTTACTTGGTTCCACTTTCTCACCGCCTCTTCCACCTTCATCCACTTTCATCAGGCATTTGTTTCTCTCACCCCACTAAGTCTGCTCTCACAGGCTACTGCTGATCCTCCAAACATAAAACTCAAATCAACTGTATCTTGTACAAGCAAATATGTAATAAATGATTACTAAATTATTCAATGTGTTGGCTGATTTCTAAGTTATTCTTTCTTTTTTTTTTTTTTTTTTTTTTTGCGGTACGCGGGCCTCTCACTGTTGTGGCCTCTCCCACTGTGCTCTGGACGCACAGGCTCAGCGGCCATGGCTCACGGGCCTAGCCGCTCCGCGGCACGTGGGATCTTCCCGGACCAGGGCACGAACCCGTGTGCCCTGAATCGGCAGGCGGACTCTCAACCACTGTGCCACCAGGGAAGTCCTAAGTTATTCTTTCTTAGTACAGAGTTATTTTCTATTCTGAATTGCAAAAGTAATATTTTAGTTTCATTATGGGCTAAATCGTTTCTTTTGACTTGTTCATGAAAAGTTAATTCTCAGAGATCACTTTGGTTCTGTGCAAAAATGCATTCTAACTTCCAAAAAATTAGCCTAACGGCACACTTTTGGAAATGACCTTTTTGTAAGCTCGGGTATATTTATTCAGTTCTCCTGTCTATTGAATAGAAAAAAGAAATTGGATGTTTGTTGCTAATAAAAGCAGATTTCACTTAGATTGCTTCCAAACACAGCAGATCCGTGACAAGGTGTTTACCTGGCTAACTCATAGAGAAAAACTACCCATTTTGAAACCCCCAAGGGAAAAACACCAGTAAGATCCCTGATAATGCATTTTCCTCTATTCTTGAACTCCCTCTTGATTCTCCCTCAAAATATGGATCTACGTATTTTCAAGTTCAATTTTTGTTCTAAACTAGAGATTTTAATGCCCCAAATGGATGCTTTGCCCTCTGTAAGCCTCTCCCTGTTTGTGTGCTTCATTCATCGCCTGGGGCCGCTCTTTAGGGATTGGGGGCTGGGACCTGGAATCCCGGATGGTTGGGGATTGCTGCCCCGATGTGGTTATACTGCCCCGATGTGGTTATACTGCCCCGATGTGGCAGATTTCCTTCTACTTCAAATGCTGCCTCATTTTTTCTCTCATGCTTCCTTGAGAAACAACCTATTAATGAGGAATGGTTTCTGAGTGAGTACATCATAGGACATTGAGGGGCAGTGGTGGGCTTGAAGGGGACCCAAAACATTTCTTCCATCCCTTCCTCACAGGTTTTGGGGGACATATGCGGAAGTAAAAATGAAAGCTTGGAAGTTTAGTAAGCAACCCTCCTCTGCCATATCTGAAGAGCATCTCCAGCAGGAAGAAGGCAAAACCCCTAGGAAAGAAGTCTGTCAGTTTTTAATCAGCTGGAGTTTGTCTGACCCTGCCAAATTAAACAGAGGTTGCAGTTTGGGACTCATAAGTTAAATCTGGCCCTCGGACATGCTGCATTTGGCTGATGGTGTTTTGTGTTTGCGTTTGGTTTTAATTTTTAAAAAGTAATATTTAAAAGAAAGATTTCATAGAATAATCTAGATTTCTGGCTTCAGCGATATTGTATTCCTGAGTTGCATCAATTGGTTGGAATGCAGTAGCTGCTCCTACCTTTAGATGGAGTTTGCCCACTGCATTTTGTCACATTCCTCACTTCTCCCTGTTATTGCTGCTGCTTCCCTCGTTTACAGTACCTGCTGGGGCCCTTTGGAATCTCTACTGTAAACAGCTGGAGATGAGAAAGGAGGTAGAGTTATAAGGGGACACTTCACAGAGGATAAGACCTTAAGCTGGTCCTTGAAAACTGAGTAGAAATTTTCTTGGTAGAGGAGAGAGGTAAGAGCACTCTAGGTAGAAAAGACAAATAGACAAAAGACATAGAGTTATGAAGGTTATCGGGAAGGATCAGAACCTGAAGAAAGGCTAGAGTAATCTTTCACATGACCTTGGATTTCGACAGATTTCAATGCCAGTCCAAGCTCTATCACATAAGGTCTGTGTGACTCCGTGCCAGTTATTTAATTTCTTTGAGCCTCAATTATTCTGTATAGTGGATATAATAGTAACTCTACCATATGGTCGTGACTACAGAATAGTCACGTGACTACAGGTCACATAGGTTTTTACTTAAAAAAATATTTACTGAAGTATAATATATATACTCAAAATTGCACATATCATAAATATGCAGTCATTGGATATTAATGAACTGAATACATCCATGTAATAAGTACCCAGATCAAGAAACAGAAGATACCATCATTCCAGGGGTCCCCCTTATGCTCCTCTGGTCACTGGCCACCCTCCCAGGTCACCACTATCCTGACTTCTAACAGCATAGATTAGTTGTACCTGTATTTGTACTTTATATAAGTGGAATCTTATAGTAGGTACAATTTTTGCCCAGCTTCTTCTACTCAACATTACACTTATGAGATTCATCCATATTGTTGCATGTAGTTCGAGGTCATTCATTTTCAATGCCATATGATATTCCATTGTGTGAACACCCCACCATTTATTTACCCTTTCTTGGTTAATGGACATTTAGGTAACTTTCTGGTTTTGGCTCCTAAAAATAGTACGGTTTATGAAAATTCTAAAAAGTCTAGTACATGCATTTTGGTGAACATATGCTTGTGTTTCTGTTGAGTATACACCCAGGAGTGAAATTAGAGGGTCACAGGCTATGCATATGTTAAGTTTTAGTAGATATTGCTAAATAGTTTTCCAAAGTGATTGGAACCAATTTATATATCCAGTAGTCTATGAGAGTTCTGGTTGCACCATATTTTTTCCAGAACTTGGTATTTTTATTTTCATTTTTGCCATTCTGATGGAGGTATAGTGTTATCTCATAGCGGTTTTAAAGTACATTTCCTTCATGGCTAAGGAAATCTAACATCTTCTCATATGTTTGTTGAACATTTTGGATATTCTCTTTTGTGAAATATCGGTTTAAATCTTTTGCACACTTTTTTTATTGAATCATCTGTGGTGGGTTTCTTTGTATTGATTTGTATGATTCTTTATATATTTGGTATAAGGCTTTGTTGGATATATGTATCACAAATATCTTATCATACTCTGGTTGCTTTTTCACTCTATTAATGATGTCTTTTGGTGAACAGAAGCTCTAAATTTTAACATTGTAAATATTTCCATTTTTACTTTTATGGTGAGCCCCCTTTTTGTCTTGTTTATGAAATCATTGCCTACTCTAAGATCTTGAGGATGTCCTGTGTTACCTTCTCAAAGCTTTATTATTTTACCTTTTACATTTAGATCTGTGATTCATCTGAAATGCATTTTTGTTTATGATGTGAGGTAGGGGTCAATATATATTTTCCCCATTATATATCCAATTGACCCAGCACTATTTATGAAAAAATCATCCTTTCGCCTCTGAAAAGGATATGGCACTGTCCCCTTTGTCATAAGTTAGGTTTCTGTTCATGTATAACTGTGTTCTGCTCCACTGGCCTTTTTGGCTATCCTGGTGGAAATGCCACACTGTCTTAACTGCTAAAGCTTTGCAATAGGTCTTGGTATCTGGGGGTTTTAAGTCTTCAGCCTTTTTTTAAGTCTTTTTTTTTTTTAAGATTCCTTCATTCTCCTTGAGCTTTTGCATTGCCACATGAATTTTAGAACCAGTGAGTCAGTTTCCTATGCCCTGAAGTACTAGAAATTAGTGTCCTTGAAGTGTATCACATTAGTATCTGAGTCCAAAAGGGCAGGGCTTGTATGAGTTTCCAAATCAGATTGTCTCCAGGGTGACCATCCAGTGTCTTCCCACTCTTCTTCTCTGACTCCCAGTTATCCAAGTCTGCAGCCCCTGAAAGTCACTTGGGTGAAAGCCCCTCCTGCTCACAAGAATGCCAATGTTCATATCAAGGTTATCCCTATAGTTGTTAACAAAAGTTTCCACTTCTTGGTGGGTACCAGAGTAATGTTGGGTTCCATGAAGAAGACAATAGCCTATTCCCTAGTTCTTGCAACTTTGTTTCCTGAGCCCTGAAATAGCTCAGACTGTGCCCAGAGCCTCAAAAGTTTTTCTGTTTCTTCACCTCTGGGTATAACCTCTGGCCCATGAGCCCACTAACTGTTTCAAGAAATATAGTTCAGTTTCTGGGCTTAAACACTATCCAAGGAGCCAGAAAAAAAAAACTTGCTCATCGTTTCTCTTCAAATTCCTCTTTCAATCACGAGTAACACAAATGAAACTCCAGATATATGAGTGAATGCACAGAGACTCTGGGGCCTGGCTATGGGTATGTTTTCTCTGTTCACAGTGTCTGAGCCCCAGCTAACAAGTCAAAAATGCCCCAAACTCACAAAAAGTATGTAAACAATTCTTGTCTCATAAAATACACTCAATAAACGATCTCTGGAAATCATCTCCTATTACTGATTAGACTTCCAACAGTAGGGATAGCACTTAGAATTTGGTGTCTATGGGGACTTCCCTGGTGGCACAGTGGTTAACAATCCACCTGCCAATGCAGGAGACATGGGTTTGATCTCTGGTTCAGGAAGATCCCACATGCCACAGAGCAACTAAGCCCATGCACCACAACTACCGAGCCTGCGCTCTAGAGCCAGTGAGCCACAACTACTGAGCCCGCATGCCACAACTACTGAAGCCTGCACGAGCCCATGCACCACAACTACTGAGCCCACACACCGCAACTACTAAAGCCCATGCACCTAGAACCTGTGCTCCACAACAAGAGAAGCCACCACAATGAGAAGCCCGCGCACCACAATGAAGAGTAGCCCCTGCTCACCACAACTAGAAAGAAGCCCGCACACAGCAACAAAGACCCAACGCAGCCAAAAAAAAAAAAAAAAAGATTAGAAGAATTTGGTGCCTATGACAAAGCAGAGACAATGGTTTCTCTCTTTTCTTTTTTTTCCCCTTCCTTTGCCATCTCCTCTTTCATTTTTCCTATCACTCTCCTCTTTTCTCTCTTTCTCTTAATTCTTCACTAACTTCTGTTATTAATTATAATAGCTTAAATTAATTTGCTTGAGTTTTGTAGATAGAAGATGATGTAATCTGAAAATAATGATACATTTATCTCTTTTTCCAACAACTCTTACTTTCCTTTCTTACTTCATTGGACTTTCTTTTTTTATGTTTTTTTATTTATTTTCTTATTAGTCATCCATTTTATACACATCAGTGTATACATGTCAATCGCAATCGCCCAATTCATCACACCACAACCCCCACCCCCAGCCGCTTTCCCCCCCTGGTGTCCATACGTTTTTTCTCTACTTCTGTGTCTCAATTTCTGCTATGCAAACTGGTTCATCTGTACCATTTTCTAGGTTCCACATATATGCGTTAATATACAATATTTGTTTTTCTCCTTCTGACTTACTTCACTGTGAATGACAGTCTCTACATGCATCCACATATCTACAAATGAACCAATTTTGTTCCTTTTTATGGCTGAGTAATATTCCATTGTATATATGTACTACAACTACTTTATCCATTCGTCTGTCGATGGGCATTTAGGTTGCTTCCATGACCTAGCTATTGTAAATAGTGCTGCAATGAACATTGGGGTGCATGTGTCTTTTTGAATTGTGGTTTTCTCTGGGTATATGCCCAGTAGTGGGATTGCTGGGTCATATGATAATTCTATTTTTAGTTCTTTAAGGAACCTCCATACTGTTCTCCATAGTGGCTGTATCAATTTACATTCCCACCAACAGTGCAGGAGGGTTCCCTTTTCTTCACACCCTCTCCAGCATTTGTTGTTTGTAGATTTTCTGATGATGCCCATGCTAACTGGTGTGAGGTGATACCTCATTGTAGTTTTGATTTGCATCTCTCTAATTATTAGTGATGTTGAGTAGCTTATCATGTGCTTCTTGGCCATCTGTATGTCTTCTTTGGAGAAATGTCTTTTTAGGTCTTCTGCCCATTTTTGGATTGGGTTATTTGTTTCTTTAATATTGAGCTGCATGAGCTGTTCATATATTTTGGAGATTAATCCTTTGTCCGTTGATTCATTTGCAAATATTTTCTCCCATTCTGAGGGTTGTCTTTTCATCTTGTTTATGGTTTCCTTTGCTGTGCAAAAGCTTTGAAGTTTCATTAGGTCCCATTTGTTTATTTTTGTTTTTATTTCCATTACTCTAGGAGGTGGATCAAAAAAGATCTTGCTGTGATTTATGTCAAAGAGTGTTCTGCCTATGTTTTCCTCTAAGAGTTTTATAGTGTCCAGTCTTACATTTAGGTCTCTAATCCATTTTGAGTTTATTTTTGTGTATGGTGTTCGGGAGTGTTCTAATTTCATTCTTTTACATGTAGCTGTCCAGTTTTCCCAGCACCACTTATTGAAGAGACTGTCTTTTCTCCATTGTATATCTTTGCCTCGTTTGTCATAGATTAGTTGACCATAGGTGCGTGGGGTTTATCTCTGGGCTTTCTATCTTGTTCCATTGATCTATGTTTCTATTTTTGTGCCAGTACCATATTGTTTTGATTACTGTAGCTTTGTAGTATAGTCTGAAGTCAGGGAGTCTGATTCCTCCAGCTCTGTTTTTTTCCCTCAAGACTGCTTTGGCTATTCGGTGTCTTTTGTGTCTCCATACAAATTTTGAGATTATTTGTTCTAGTTCCATAAAAAAATGCCATTGGTACTTTGATAGGGATTGCATTGAATCTGTAGATTGCTTTGCATAGTATAATCATTCTCACAATATTGATTTTTCCAATCCAAGAACATGGTATATCTCTCCATCTGTTGGTATCATCTTTAATTTCTTTCATCAGTGTCTTATAGTTTTCTGCATACAGGTCTTATGTCTCCCTACATAGGTTTATTCCTAGGTAGTTTATTCTTTTTGTTGCAATGGTAAATGGGAGTGTTTCCTTAATTTCTCTTTCAGATTTTTCATCATTAGTGTACAGGAATGCAAGAGATTTCTGTGCATTAATTTTGTATCCTGCAACTTTACCAAATGCATTGATTAGCTCTAGTAGTTTTCTGGTGGCATTTTTAGGATTCTCTATATATAGTATCATGTCATCTGCAAACAGTGACAGTTTTACTTCTTCTTTTCCAATTTGTATTCCTTTTGTTTCTTTTTCTTCTCTGATTGCCGTGGCTAGGACTTCCAAGACTATGTTGAATAATAGTGGTGAGGTTGGACATCCTTGTCTTGTTCCTGATCTTAGAGGAAATGCTTTCAGTTTTTCACCATTGAGAATGATGTTTGCTGTGGGTTTGTCGTATATGGCCTTTATTATGTTGAGATAGGCTCCCTCTATGCCCACTTTCTGGAGTGTTTTTATCATAAATGGGTGTTGAAGTTTGTCAGAAGCTTTTTCTGCATCTATTGAGATGATCATATGGTTTTTATTCTTCAGTTTGTTAATATTGCGTATCACATTGATTTGCATATATTGAAGAATCCTTGCATCCCTGGGATAAATCCCACTTGATCATGGTGTATGAGCCTTTTAATGTGTTGTTGGATTCTCTTTGCTAGTATTTTGTTGAGGATTTTTGCATCTATATTCATCAGTGATATTGGTCTGTAATTTTCTTTTTTTGTAGTATCTTGGTCTGGTTTTGGTATCAGGATGATGGTGGCCTCATAGAATGAGTTTGGGAGTGTTCCTTCCTCTGCAATTTTTTGGAAGAGTTTGAGACGAATGGGTATTAACTCTTCTCTAAATGTTTGATAGAATTCACCTGTGAAGCCATCTGGTCCTGAACTTTTGTTTGTTGGAAGATTTTTAATCACAGTTTCAATTTCATTCCTTGTGATTGGTCTGTTCATATCTTCTATTTCTTCCTGGTTCAGTCTTGGAAGGTTATACCTTTCTAAGAATTTGTCCATTTCTTCCTTGTTGTCCATTTTATTGGCATAGAGTTGCTTGTAGTAGTCTCTTAGGATGCTTTGTATTTCTGCCGTGTCTGTTGTAACTTCTCCTTTTTCATTTCTAATTTTATTGATATGAGTCCTCTCCCTCTTTTTCTTAATGAATCTGGCTAACAGTTTGTCAATTTTGTTTATCTTCTCAGAGAACCAGCTTTTAGCTTTATTGATCTTTGCTATTATTTTCTTTGTTCCTATTTCATTTATTTCTGCTCTGATCTTTATGATTTCTTTCCTTCTGCTAATTTTGGGTTTTGTTTGTTCTTCTTTCTCTAATTCCTTTCAGTGTAAGGTTAGATTGTTTATTTGAGATTTTTCTTGTTTCTTGAGGTAGGCTTGTATAGCTATAAACTTCCCTCTTAGAACTGCTTTTGCTGCATCCCATAGGTTTTGGATCATCGTGTTTTCATTGTCATTTGTCTCTAGGTATTTTTTGATTTCCTCTTTGATTTCTTCAGTGATCTCTTGGTTATTTAGTAATGTATTGTTTAGCCTCCATGTATTTGTGTTTTTTTCTTTTTTTTCCCCTGTAATTGACTTCTAATCTCATAGCGTTGTGGTCAGAAAAGATGCTTGATACGATTTCAATTTTCTTAAATTTACTGAGGCTTGATTTGTGACCCAAGATGTGATCTATCCTGGAGAATGTTCCGTGCGCACTTGAGAAGAAAGTTTAATCTGCTGTTTTTGGATGGAATGTCCTATAAATATCAATTGAATCTATCTGGTCTATTGTGTCATTTAAAGCTTGTGTTTCCTTATTAATTTTCTGTTTGGATGATCTGTCCATTGGTGTAAGTGAGGTGTTAAAGTCCCCCACTATTATTGTGTTACTGTCAATTTCCTCTTTTATAGCTGTTAGCAGTTGCCTTAGGTATTGAGGTGCTCCTATGTTGGGTGCATATATATTTAAAATTGTTATATCTTCTTCTTGGATTGATCCCTTGATCATTATGTAGTGTCCTTCCTTGTCTCTTGTCACATTCTTTATTTTAAAGTCTATTTTATCTGATATGAGTATAGCTACTCCAGCTTTCTTTTGATTTCCATTTGCATGGAATATCTTTTTCCATCCCCTCACTTTCAGTCTGTATGTGTCCCTAAGTCTGAAGTGGGTCTCTTGTAGACAGCATATATATGTGTCTTGTTTTTGTATCCATTCAGCAAGCCTGTGTCTTTTGGTCGGAGCGTTTAATCCATTCACCTTTAAGGTAATTATCAATATGTATGTTCCTATGACCATTTTCTTAATCGTTTTGGGTTTGTTTTTGTAGGTTCTTTTCTTCTCTTGTGTTTCCCACTTAGAGAAGTTCCTTTAGCATTTGTTGTAGAGCTGGTTTGGTGATGCTGAATTCTCTTGGCTTTTGCTTGTCTGTAAAGTCTTTGATTTCTCCATTGGATCTGAATGAAATCCTTGCCAGGTAGAGTAATCTTGGTTCTTCCCTTTCATCACTTTAAGTATATCATGCCACTCCCTTCTTGCTTGTAGAGTTTCTGCTGAGAAATCAGCTGTTAACCTTATGGGAGTTCCCTTCTATGTTGTTTCTCGTTTTTCCCTTGCTGCTTTCAGTAATTTTTCTGTGTCTTTAATTTTTGCCAAATTGATTACTATGTGTCTCGGCATGTTTCTCCTTGGGTTTATCCTGTATGGGACTCGCTGCACTTCCTGGACTTGGGTGGCTATTTCCTTTCCCATGTTAGGGAAGTTTTCGACTATAATCTCTTCAAATATTTTCATGGGTCCTTTCTCTCTCTGTTCTCCTTCTGGGACCCCTATAATGCGAATATTGTTGCATTTAATGTTGTCCCAGAGGTCTCTTAGTCTGTCTTCATTTCTTTTCATGCTTTTTTCTTTGTTTTGTTCTGCAGCAGTGAATTCCACCATTCTGTCTTCCAGGTCATTTATCCGTTCTTCTGCCTCAGTTATTCTGCTATTGATTCTTTCTAGTGTATTTTTCATTTCAGTTATTGTATTGTTCATCTCTGTTTGTTTGTTCTTTAATTCTTCTAGATCTCTGTTAAACATTTCTTGCATCTTCTTGATCTTTGGCTCCATTCTTTTTCCGAGGTCCTGGATCATCTTCACTATCATTATTCTGAATTCTTTTTCTGGAAGGTTACCTAGCTCCATTTCATTTAGTTGTTTTTCTGGGGTTTTATCTTGTTCCTTCATCTGGTACCTAGCCCTCTGCCTTTTCATCTTGTCTATCTTTCTGTGAATGTGGTTTTTGTTCCACAGGCTGCAGGACTGTAGTTCTGCTTGCTTCTGCTGTCTGCCCTCTGGTGGATGAGGCTATCTAAGAGGCTTGTGGAAGTTTCCTGATGGGAGGGACTGGTGGAGGGTAGAGCTGGCTTTTGCTCTGGTGGGCAGAGCTCAGTAAAACTTTAATCCTCTTGTCTGCTGATGGGTGGGTCTGGGTTCTCTCCCTGTTGGTTGTTTGGCCTGAGGTGACCCAAAACTGGAGCTCACCCAGGCTCTTTGGTGGAGCTAATGGCAGACTCTGGGAGGGCTCACGCCAAGGAATACTTCCCAGAACTTCTGTTGCCAGTGTCCTTGTCCCCACTGTGAGCCACAGCCCCCTCCTGCCTCTGCAGGAGACCCTCCAACACTAGCAGGTAGGTCTGGTTCAGTCTCCCCTGGTGTCACTGCTCCTTGCCCTGGGTCCTGATGTGCACACTACTTTGTGTGTGCCCTCCAAGAGTGGAGTCTCTGTTTCCACCACTCCTGTCAAAGTCCTGCAATCAAATCCCACTAGTCTTCAAAGTCTGATTTTCTAGGAATCCCTCCTCCCATTGCCAGGCCCCCAGGTTGGGAAGCCTGACATGTGACTCAGAACCTTCACTCCAGTGGGTGGACTTCTGTGGTATAATTTTTCTCCAGTTTGTGAGTCACCCACCCAGCAGTTATGGGATTTGATTTTATTGTGATAGCACCCCTCGTACCATCTCATTGCAGCTTCTCCTTTGTCTTTGCATTTGGGTTATCTTTTTTGGTGAGCTCCAGTGTCTTCCTGTCGATGACTGTGCAGCAGTTAGTTGTGATTCCAGTGTTCTCAAAAGAGGGAGTGAGAGCATGTCCTACTCCGCCATCTTGAACCAATCTTCCATTGGAGTTTCTTATTACACTATTTTTCAAGTTAAAATTATGTAAGAGGGGTTCCCTGGTGGCGCAGTGGTTGAGAGTCCACCTGCCAATGCAGGGGATACTGGTTCGTGCCCTGGTCCGGGAAGATCCCACATGCCGCGGAGCAGCTGGGTCCGTGAGCCATGGCCGCTGAGCCTGCACGTCCGGAGCCTGTGCTCCGCAACGGGAGAGGCCACAACAGTGAGAGGCCCACATACCGCAAAAAAAAAAAAAAAAAAAAAAAAGTTACGTAAGAGGAAAAGAATTTACATAAGAGGAGTGGTAATGAATAACTCCTTTTTATTCCTTATTTCACAGGAAATGATTCCAGTGTTCATTAAGTGTGATCTTGACTGGTGGTTTGATACATTGTATTTACTATATATACTGTATTCTATACTTTTATATTATATTTGGTAAATATTCTTCTTTTTATATTTTAGTTAGACATTTTTAAGCCAGCATTAGGTTTTGAATATTATCAAATGTAATTTGGCATATATTGAGCTGATCTCTTTTTTTCCTTTTTGAAATGTATTATAGCATAGGTTTTTAAAAACTAAAATAGCATTTTAAAATATATGGTTGACTTAAAATAGTGTTTTTAAATATATGGATACTACAAAACTCCTAGAGGAAAACATAAGCAGAATGCTCTTTGATATAAATCACAGCAGTACTTTTTGGACTCCTCTCCTAAAATAAAGGAAATAAAAGCAAAAATAAACAAACAGGACCTAATTAAACTTAAAACCTTTTGCACAGTAAAAGAAACCATTGACAAAATGGAAAAACAATGTACTGATTGGGAGAAAATATTTGCAAATTATATGACTGATAAGGGATTAATATCCAACATACATAACAGCTCATACAACTCAACATCAAAAAAACAAACAACCTGATTAAATTATGGGCAGAAGAATTGAGCAGACATTTTTCCAAAGAGGAACTGCAGATGGCCAATAGGCACAGGAAAAGAAGTTCAACATGAAAAAATGAAAATCAAACCACAATGAGATATCACCTCTCACCTGTCAGAATGGCTATCACCAAAAGAATACAAATAACAAGTGTTGGCGAGGATGTGGAGCAAAAGGAACATTTGTGCACTGTTGGTGGGGATGTAAACTGGTGCAGCCACTGTGGAAAACATTATGGAAGTTTCTCAAAAAACTAAAAAATTGAACTACCATATGAGTGGAATGAGCAATTCCACTCCTGGGTACATATCCAAAGAAAACTAAAGCATTAATTTGAAAAGATACACCCCAATGTTCATAGCAGCATTATTTACAATTGCCAAGATATGGAAGCAACCTAAGTGTCCATCAGCAGATGAATGGATAAAGAAAAGGTGGAATAAAAAAGAACTAGTCAGCCATAAAAAAGAACAGCATTTTGCCATTTGTAGCAACATGGATGGACTTGGAGGGTATTATGATAAGTGAAATAAGTCAGAAAAAGACAAATACTGTATGATATCACTTATATGTAGAATCTAAAAAATACAACAAACTAGTGAATGTAACAAAAAGAAGCAGACTCACAGATACAGAGAACAATCTAGTGGTTACCAGTGGAGAGAGGGAGGAGGGGCAATATAGGGTTAGGGCAGTGAGAGGTACAAACTATTGGCTGTAAGACAGGCTTAAGGATTATTGTACAACATGAGGAATATAGCCAATATTTTGTAATAACTATAAATGGAAAGTAAACTTTAAAAATTGTAGAAAAAATTGAAAAACTTTTTTTTGAAAAAGCAGTACCTTTAACCCGCCCCTGCCAAATATGGTTGAGTTTGATTATCTAGTGTTTATGTGGGATTTTTGCACCTTTATTCATATATAAATTGGCATAAATACACATATATACATCTCAATAATTTTACTTTTTTGGTTGTTATTTTAGTTAGATCTTGGCATTAGGGTAATGCTGGTTTTGTAAAATAGTTTGTGAAGTTTTTTTTAACCTTTTCTGTTTTCTGAAGTAATTCACATAGCAAGGAATTGGTAACATTTATTTGGCTCTGAACTCTTTTTTGCAGATACTCCTTTGAAAAAGTTTCTAATTTCTTACATGACAGTGTATTCACCTTTCAACATTTTAGATAAACATTGATAATTTATATTTTTCCAGAGAATAATTTATTCTATTAAAGTTTTTACATTTATTTCTTCTTACATTCCCTCCTTTTAATGCTTTATGTTCATTTTGCTTTCCTTTTTTTCACTAATTAGATTTACTAGAGATTTTTGTTGTAACTGCTTTTGTTGCTATTTTTCCCAGCAAAGAAACAGAACTTGAACCAATTTACAGTTTCTCTGTTTCTAATTCATTAAATTTGACCTTTTTTTAGTTTGCCTAAGTTAGATTTCTAATTTTGTACATTGAATATTTAATTGGAGGTTATTTTATCTTGTTTAATAAAGAAAACATTTAAGGTTACTTATTTGCCTCTGAGCATAGCTTTGACAATATTCCATAAATTTCGAATGAGTATAGTATTGTCTATAAACTATGCTTTAGCTTTTTGTGTGCCCCAAGTATTTAGGAGAGTTGTTTTGTTTTGTTTTGTTTTCTTATTGTCCAAGACTCTTTCAAGTTTTTGTTATCTTTATAGTTAGGATGATCTTCACACTGCTTATTTCTCTTTCAGCAGAAAGTCTTCTGATCTGTCCTTGAAGAATAGTAACTCATCAGGAAAGAATGGGAACTATCTTTCCATCCTCATCCCTCTTTGAGTAGAAAGGATGTGTGTATTTCTAAAGTTTGACACTTCATCACAGACAAGCAAGCCCTATTCTAAAAGCAAGGAACCTGATGGACCTTTAATTTCAGGAGGAGGGTTTGGAGATGTGTGATAGTGGATGAAGAAATAAGGCACTCCAGTCCGAGGTGTGATCTCCAAGTCCTGGGAATACAGACTGGTTTAAGGAAGAGAGGATGATGGAACCCCCTTTTGCAAAACATCTCTGAAGTGTAGGACCTTGGAGGAAAGTGGCTGTGTGTGAAGACAGGTCCAGATACCAAGAGCTGCAATACTGGGGCCCATGTAAGGGGAGTGAGCTTCACATGGAAGAAGTGGGTTTGCTCACAATGCTGCTCCCTTTTGAAGGACATTGTTGAGACATGACTTGGGACATAGGGACCAGCAGTTCTGGACAGATAGAGGAAGACCCAGGCTAGCAAAATTGTCTTGTGAAGCAAGGAGCAACTATGGTGAAGGTGGCAGCAGGCTTGAAGAAGCTAGAGTTCTTCTTTGCTTCAGAGTAAAAGCCTGCCTGTTTTCCTTTTTAAACTGCCTAAATGAACCCCTTGGAAGAGTGTAAGGGCCCATGGATAAGAGAAAGGCCCAAGAATGAAGTCCATGACCTCTCACCAGTCTGGAATGTGGGGACTCAAACCAGTTCCAATTAATTTGAGAAATAAATAAAATGTGGTATTACTTGCATCCATCTTGGGTGGAGTGAGTTATACATATCATGTTACTTTTGAATTTTATTTTCTAGTGGCTGAAGCATATGCCTTGCATAATTTTCATTTTTGAAACTTATTCCTGTGTTCTTTGTGAATTTTTGTATATGTTTTCATAAATTCTAAACATTTTCATTGATTTGTTCCTAATTACAAAAGTAACACATGTACATTAGAGAAAAATTTTAAAGATAAAAGCATAAAGAAAAAAATGAATCTTTTAAAATATGTTTTTAATGTCTAAGGTATTATTTGTGTACATATATTTGATTCCCAGTGTTGGACATTTAGGTTATTTTCAACATTTTTCCTTTATAATTAATATTGTGATGAACTGCACATTCTTAATTATTTATTTAGAATAAATCCTAGAAGGGGAATTATTGAATCAAAGGTTATATCCATTTTTAAGTTTTGTTACATTTTACTAAATTGCTTTCCAAAAAGTTGCAACTATCTCAACAGCAGCGTTTGAGAATGCCCGTTTCCTGCACCTGCTCCAACATTAGGTATTGTCATTTCTTAAATGCCATTACCTGAAGCGGGTCACGCTCAGCTCCCACCTGGATGACTTACAACAGTCTCTTAGTGGTCCCCAGCCATCACTCTCCCCACTCTAATCAATTCTCCATACTCTACCCAGACTGATTCTTCTAACTTCCCTTTTTAAATTCCATAGCCCACAGAATGAGACCTTAATGTCCTCATGGTCCATGAGTTTCTTCATGTCCCCTTGGGGGCTCTTTATTCATCTTGTCCTCCCCTTCTGTGCCCCGGACATTCTGTTTTTAGGAGTTATTCATATTCCCTCTCCCTCTCTGTCTTTGTCTCTTACTCTCCTTCTGTCTTCCAGCCTCTGCATATGCAACTTCCTCAGGTTGGAACTCTCTTTCCCCTGTTCCTCTGGCT
Organism: Mesoplodon mirus; assembly: GCF_964341445.2. NCBI lineage: Eukaryota > Metazoa > Chordata > Mammalia > Artiodactyla > Ziphiidae > Mesoplodon > Mesoplodon mirus. The sequence continues at coordinate 40,846,305 of NC_138992.1, read as the reverse complement.
AACTGCATCCTCTTCCACCAGAGCATTTGGACTTTTTCATATCTGCAGTGTTCAGACTGGTGTTTGGCATTAGGCAACGCTGCCCCCTAGATGACTCCTGTGTGCTCTGAACTAACCAGGCAACTAATTTGGGAATGTTTCAGGAAGTTAATCTCTGATGGAATATTCAGGGAATCTGATATCCATATCCAAATTATTTCTTTCTTCAGATATTGCCTCTACTGCATTCTTTCCCCTCTCTTCTTCCAAAACTTCAAAACCTGTTAGATTTTCTCACTGGATCCTTGGAGTCTCTTATTTTTTGTTTCGTATTTTCCATCTCTCTGTTTCTCTGTGCTGCATCTAATAGTTTCTTCTCTCCCATCTTCCACTTTGCCAAGTCTCTCTTCAGCTATGTACAATTTACTGTTAAACCCTCTACTGAGCTATTAAGTTTACTTATTGCATTTTAAAATTATATAATTTCTATTTGGTTCTTTTTCAGCTCTGCCATATTACTTTTAAAATGCAATTTTCAGGTCCCTGCTGAAACTTTTGAGCCTGTGTTTTATTTCTAAAAACATAGTAAGCCTAGTTGTTTTATAGTTTGAATATGATAATTCTAGTAGTTAGGTCTTTGTACATCTATTTCTGTTGTTTGGTCTTTCTGCTCCTTTTTACTTATGGAATCTGGTGTTTGAATTTCTGGTTTCTGAGTATGTCTGGTTATCTTTCACTATGTGCTGGTCATTGTTTTGGAAAAGTTCTTTGTAATATTAATTATGAGGCGTAGGATGAGGACATGTCTTTCCTGAGAGCTTTTTCATTTATTTTTGCTGGGTGCCTAGGGGTGTTTCTAGTCCAGGACTCTGTTCATCTAAGTTTAAGTCTTGAGTTTTCTCCCACTGCTAAGATGTGATAAAACTAGGCTATGGGTCACTACAAGGTTTCCTTCTGGTTCACCTTATTCTGAGGCTAAGGCCCTTTGGGGTCCCAGCTTAAATAGGGGATGTTTTAACACAGTATGTATTTTTGGTGGGTTCTGGGCTTTGAGTTTTATCTTCTTGAGCCTGGATATCTGCCAGACACAGCATTCAGTTGTTTCTTTTGTATCAGCAAATGCTTTCAGGACAAAGGGAACTTTGAACACTGGGCTTACCTCTCTGAGTTCTTATCCTTCCCTAGATTTGAACCCAGAAATTCCTCACTAACTTGTTTGTTCTTTGATGCTTTACAATTTTTTTTTTCTTCCAGCTTTTTTTGGTTGTCCTCAGTGGGTGGATTGGTCCTAATTACCTTATCTTTCATAACATAAGTGGAAATCCTTTTTTTTTTTTTTTTTGGAAATCCTTATTCCTTGTTTGGCTTGGACCTAGGATTGCCAAGGGATAAAACTTGAATTTAGCTCTCAGTTGTGGGTCAGATATGAAAAGATCTCTCTAGACTGTTTAGGTGGACTCCCAGACTAAAAGAAGCCAAACCAAAAGAAGAGACCAAAGCCCCCTTTCAGCTCCTTAGCTAAATGGCAGGAGGATGTTCACAATACCCTCTCTAGCTGTCTTTTATTTTAGTAAGTTCTCCTGACTAGAGGCAGGCTGCATCCCTATCTCCATTACCTTGTCCTCAGATTCTCTGGCGGAGCTAGGACACGACAGCTTACAACTACCAGAGTGCACTTCTATTAGGGTCTCCTGGTCACCAGCCCTTCCCACAGCACTTTACCTGTAGGAAATACATTTCCCAGGATGCAGTGTGCCTCTGCTGGTCCCCCAGTCCCAATCTCACTTGTTTTCTAATTGCGTTCTGACAATCTCGGACTGAATGTAGAACAAGGTGGAGCAAAGGGAGAGGAAAGGATGAGAAGAGCTATAGCTGCTTATTTTTCTGGTTATTCCAGACCTTAAGTTTCTCATCCAGGGTCAGGCAGATCAAGGGATGCCTTCCTGTGGCAGGCTTGCTCTGGTTCTGACATTATGTCAAGGGTGGTATTATAGGCTAAATAATACCCCCCACACCCCCAAGATGTCCATGTCTTAATCTCTGGGACCTGTGAATATGTTACCATACATGGAAAAAGGGACTTGCTGTTGTGATTAAGTTAGCGATGCTGAGGTGGGGAGATTATTCTAGATTACCCAGGCAGTCCCAATGTAATCACAAGGATCCTTATATGAATGAGGCAGGAAGGTCAGAGTCAGAGAAGGAGATGTGATGACAGAAACAGAGGTCAGAATGATTTGAGGAAGGGAACATGAGAAAAGAAATGCAAGCAGCCTCTAGAAGCTGGAAAAGGCACAGAAATGAATTCTCCTCTAGAGCCTCCAGAAGAAATGTAACCCTGCTGACACCTTGATTTTAGGACTTCTGATTTCCAGAACTGTAAGATAATAAATTTGTGTTGTTTTAAGCCAAGAAGTTTGTGGTAATTTGTTACAGCAGAATAGAAAACGAATAGAGGTGGACCATCAAGTTAATTTATCATCTAGTTCTACCTCTAACTATTGTAGTTAGTGGGGACTGTTTTGTGATGCTAGTGATAAGTCTATGCTATGTTCTCAGCAAAAATTGTCTTAACTCTTCCTTGTGATGGAGCAGGTTATTCATCCCCAATCAAATCACATCAGTTGTACATTTTCTGTGTAAAGTTCAGTGTTGATCATCACCGATCCAAATTTTGAGAGTCCTTTTGTGGAAATAATCTGAGATAGAATGAAAACACAAAAATACCTTAAAATGCTATAAATATTCCATCTAAGACAGTGTCTTCAATGATTTAAACTATGGGTCTACATATTTAAAACAGGTTGTGAAATGGAACTTGGGAAAGACAGCGGTATGTGGCTGGCAGAAGACAAGCCCCGTCACCCACCCTGCCGGGACTCGGTCAGCCCTGAGCCAACCACTCAGTGTCCCTGCACTCCCGCCTCTCTCTCAGGAAACAGTGATGGATCGAGTATTTGGAAATTCATTTTACGTTTTATCTATTTGCATAAATAGAAGCTAAAAGTAATAAAGGCACAGTCCTTGCCCTTGAGTTCACCTGGGGAGACAAAGAGCTCAACAAATAATTACAGTGCGGCATAATTGCTATGAGACAATGACAAGATGAGCAAATAACTGAACCAGGAGGAAATGGTAGAGGTATTCATTAACTAATTAATTAATTCAAACTGCTACATGCAAGCCCCGTGTCAGATGCTGGATAATTACTTACTCTGTGAATCATAAGCTGTGAAAAGAAATTTGCTGAAAACTCTAAGCACTCAGGGCCTCCCTGTCTCTGCCCCCGAGATGTCAATGTTTGTTTGAAGTGAGGACACCTACACAGGCTGGACACACTTGCAGGTATGGACCAGCCGAACCCACAGACTTCGGAAAGACTCTACACCTTAGCCTCTGAGGCCTTGCAATCCTCCACTCAAAAATTATGCCTTCTTCAAACTCCATCAGGCCTCAGTGATGGGGTCAAGTTGACCGTCTATATAACCTGAAACCCAGGACAGACTTGAATGTGTCCCTGAGGTGCAAACACTGTCTACCTTAGGGACCTGCGCACATTTTCATGCTCTTGCCTTGGTTTCTCCCTTCTTATCCTAAACAGCTAAGTTCAATTTCATAGTCACAAAGTCTGATGCTCCCAAATATAACTTTGTTTCCCTATACTTGAACTTAGGATCATTCTCAAAGAGCCTCTTCTCATGCTGTGATAGAAAACCGAATCTTGCCAATTCCAAGTGATTCCGGTTTAGACCCTATGTCCCTCTGGGTACTAATGATGAGAAGGGAAAATGCCTCAATTAATATTTCAATCCCTAGACAATCTCTGATTCCCTCTTTCTCTTCTTTCCTCTTTCCCAGCAGGAACTTAAGCTGAGGAGTTTGTATATCATCACACATGTGATGGTGCCGGGGAAGAAGCCTGAGCTCCACGGATTCTCTTCCCCGGACATCCATCACTGATGTTACTTGTCCCTTCTTTTAGCAAGGCCAGTCTTGAGGACTGCTTGGGAGCTGGGTGAGGTCTTCTGCTGACCAAGCATCCACTTGGCTCCGACCAAAGTGATTTCCCTCTGTGCGTCACACCTGCTGGCTCTGCTATGGGGTCTTCTCTCTTCACTCTTCGCCATCCTCTTGACCAGACCAGGACTCTCCAAGACTCCTTCCACACCCCTACTTGGGCATGTGGAAAGTTCAGATTTCCTCTTTGTACTGTGGGAGGCAAGGAAGACCTGGGGGTGTGGGAGGGCTGACCCAGACCCTCTGTGCTAAACTCACCACACAGCCTTTTCTGCTCTCCTCTGGCCATCCTATGATGATGTGGGGGTATTCTTTAGGACTGTTTCCTCCTACAGTTAGGAAGAATAATGGGTACAAGGCCCTCTGTTTCCAAATCTCCAAGCCCATCCAAGATTTTATTACCACCTCCCTTGTCCACTCAGGTGAGGGCAAAGAGATGAAGGCTACACTAGCACTTCCGTTTCCTTGCTTTCCTGTTCCATTCCCTTCTAAAACTTTCCCCCCGACCAATAAGAGAAAAGGACCTTATTCTTTCCTATTCTCTGGTTTCAAAAAAAACACCCTAGGTTAAGGCTCATGTGGCAAATCTGGTTGAAGCCTGTTTTTGTGAATGAAGTTACATTGGAACACAGCTCACTCATTTGTCTACTCACTGCCTGCACAATGGCGGGGTTGAGTCATTGAGATGAGGACTTTGGCCCTTTACAGAAGAGTTTGCTGACCTCTGTTCTAGGCTCTGAATCCTCTAGGTTTGGCACCAGATATTTAAAGCTAAGCTTTTGGAATCCAAAGAAATCTACCCCTTCCCAACTCCCACCCTATTGCTTGGTTCTTGCAACTGAGAACCATGACTTTAAGACTCTTGGAACTCAAAGTCAAGAATGACACTGTTCTCTTGGGGTTCCTTTGTGTCTTCCCTTCCTTAGCACAGTAAGTCTGGTCTGGTTCTAATGACGAGAAGGGAAAATGCCTCAATTAATATTTCAAGACGTCCCATGGCACTATCTCTGTCTTCCTGCTGGTGCTTCTGTGGCTTCATCCCCAGGTAGACATCTGGCTGGGACTGGTGCAGTGCGCTTTCTAGCACCCTATGAAGGTAGCGATTTTCCCAGGAGAATCGGAGACACTGGCTTCTACTGAGCTGTTTTGGACAGGTTCACCAAATGCAAGTATCATGGGATGTGTGAGCTAGAAAAGATGGCAATGTCTACCATTTTCTTCACACCCTGCCTCCCATCTCCCTCCTCTTTAACAAGGAAGACATGAGATGTGGAGAGTGTAATGAGGAGAAATGAGGGGTGGCCTCATCAAGAACATGCCACATGAATTGTAGTCTTCTTCTCCCGTCTGATGACCTGGTCCTGTGCTGAAAGAGATCCTGAGAGCAGCAAGGCTCCGGGCGTCATGTGTGAGGTCAGTGGAGCCCGGCCTCTAACGCGATGATCCCACTCACGTGACTCCCAGGGGGTTACCTAAACAGCAGAAATTCTCCCAACAGGACAGGACCAGCGATGACCTGGAGCCCTGAGTCTCTGGATTCTGTGCTCCTGGGCAGATTTAGGGAAATCTGCCTGTCTTTCTCCTTCAATCTTTTCTCGGTCTCTGGTTTTAGGGAAGGAAAAAGGTGAAAGTCACAGTTGGACTCCACAGCGACCACTGGGATGAAGGGTTCAAGTAAAGGAGTATTGATTCCAAATGACCACTGGCAATTGTCACACCGCCCCTCCCCAGCCAGCCTTCTCTTTCTTTTCCTTCTTCTCTTGGAAATTGGTTCTTAGATAGCAACCACTGTTGACAACAGTGCAGGCTATGTTGGCTAAAGGAATACAGTGTGTGAGAAACAGCTAATATTATTAGCACTCACCATTTCCAGGGCAAATCTGAACACAGCATGCACCTGGCTAAATTGAGTGGCTCCCCACTGTCCATGGTATCAGCTCTGACTCCCTCACATGGTATATAAAGTCCTTGCCAAGCTCTCCCACCTCATCTTTAGCTATGTCCCCTCCAAATTATCTGTTTCAACCAAGCTTCAGCTTACTGAACTTTTTTTTTTTTTAATCTAAAATGTATTTCATTCTCTTCAGCCAGGGAGCTTTTGGACAGAACACTTTCTCTGTCTAGAAAACTGCTTCTACCTCCCCAAACTTCCAACACATTGATCCACACCCCAAACTCCTATTTGCTCGATTATGCCTTCTTATCATTCAGATTGCAGTTTAGTCATCACCTCTTCCAGGAAGCCATCCCTGACTCCTGGGTGCCATGATCCCAGAGCACTCTGTACTTCTGGAACATGATCCTTATTATACTATATCATATTTTAATTGTCTGTTTACTTCTTTGTGAGCCGCCTTAGACCAGAGCTTTGCCCAGGTGCCTGGCACTTAGAAGGAATTCAGTAAAATATTTGTGGAATAAATGAACGAGCACATGTGTGAAGCAGGTTTTGCTAATCCCATTTGCAGGGCACTTTACATGGCTTTTCCAAAGTCAGCCACATAACAGGGAACAGAGTAGAGATTCAAATGTAGGCCAACAAAATCCAAGCCCGGTGCTTTTTACAATGTCTTGTAAGGCCTCACACAAGCCTGGCTGATTGGAAGGTATAAGGGAAATGTGTCCTTCAGATAGGGTATCATCACCTACATAAACAATTAGAGAAGAGTCCAGAAGAAAACACACTAACAGGAAATCCTGATTATCGCCAGGGAGATGGAGGGTGGGGGAAGACTGTGGGTGTTGTTCAAAGGGGACTTTTTTTTAACAAGGAGAATGTATTCATGTATTACTTGTATAGTTAAAAATTAATTTAAAAAAATGAGCACTACCAAAGGATTTTCTGGACCGCATTCTCCAGTTGATGGACTTTTCCTTTAAAGGATTTGGAAATTAGCATTGGTATCTTCCTTTACTGCTTACTCAAAAAAGAAAAAAGAAAAGAAAACAACCAAAATACTTTGCCTCCAATTTTTAAAAATGCTTATCATTACAGTCAGTGCTAAAACTAATTGAATTCAGAAGATGAACTGCAACAAGTGAATTGTGACTGTGACTAGACTACTTAATTTGTTGGTTTCTTTCAATTTATGACTCTTTGTCACAGATGATTTTTCTTTGATGCTCTTTCTCTTTTTGAGTTTATTTCTAGTCATAAAGAGTCTGGTCTGTATAATTAAGGGGAGCTGAGAAAATATAATTAGCTAAACATGCAGGAATTAGATGGGAAATCTTCTTCATGACAGAAATGTAGCCCCAGACCACAGTCTTTCTTGGATAAAGACCTTATTCGTTGACTCTTCTGGGATTGTGAATATGAATTGCTCCATTCCCTGAAGGCATTCCTGTATAGTTCCCTCTGGTGGTTTATCTGTTTAAAACCCACTTGCACAAGCTGCTGCTTCACCCTCCAGCCCCATTCCTGACTCTGGATGTGTGTGTACAAATCCATACTTGTTGACTTAGGAAAGCCTCTAGCAGATGTATATCAGCATGGTAAGGTCTAGTTCAAAAGTAAATGCTATTTGGACCATTAAGACGAATGCCAGAGGAAGAACTAAAAACAACAGTAGCAGCAACTTCTAAATAAACACAAAATCCCAGCAGGTGTGCACCATGCCTTCCTCTAGAAAGGACTGGGTGGTTCTGTGAATATACGAGTCCAGACTTAGGTACCCTTTGGACAAGCCCCTGGATGACACAGTTGAGTATCTGTACATGAGACAGAGTGATTGCATGCTATGGGATGTAATGGTATCATCATTATGGGTTACAACAGAGAAAGGTTGTTGTAGCCACAAGGATGTGGACAGTTTCATATGTGAGGACATATGTGGATTCTGAAGAGTAAAGTATTTCTGAGTAATTAACTACTCCTTGGATGTGTTTTGTCAAGTGGTGAATAAGGCTGATCTAAAGCAACAACAGAACACAAGCCAAATGCCCCCAGCAGGCCTGACTGTAATCTGTGGCTTCAAATGGGGCCCCTATAAGAGCAATACCCATGTTTCATTGCCACATTTGCTGAGTAAAATACTGTAAGGCACAGGGCCTCTGGAGTTGAAGTGTCTGGGTTCAAAGCCAAGACGTTGCTCTCCGTTGCGTGTAACCTTGAAGTCACTCAATCTCTCCATCCTTGGTTTACTCACTTGTCCAGTGCAGTAGTGCCTATTGTATAGGGTGGTGGTGAGGATTAAATGAGTTAGCACAAGTAAGAGCTGAGGACGGGGCTGTGTACATGTGGGCTGAGTAACTGATAACAATTACTATTCATTTTTAACCACACTAGCTGCCTCATCATTCATGTTGCTGGGTCTCCAGGTTGTGTCTCACATTTGCTCATAGGCAAGTAACATCTGCCATGATCTCTTGGTCCTCCCAAGGCCCTGCCCGCAGAGCTAAAGAGTATGTTATCACCACCTCCGGGCCACCATCATGCTGCAGAGAACCTCTCCTAGGATGTCTGCTTGACTCACCACCACCCTCTCTCCTCTGGCCCCTATGGTCCCGCTGACCTGTGTGACCCTGGCCCCCTCCCTGGGTGAGTAATTTAGGGTTTGTCCTCTGATCCGTCCTGTGCGAAGCAGTATCTGTCTTCTGTGAATCTGAAATTTGGACCAAACAAGCTCAGAAGTTGTCTTTGCTGGAACCAATACATGCTAACAAGAATGTTCTAGAGAGAAGGTTTCATGATGTTATGCAATCCTGAATCCCCAGCCACACTTTCGTCAACTGAGTCAGCTCCTGTTCTTCGCAAGCTGGAAGGTGGATGGCTGCCCCATTTAGAGCATTTTTCCCCTTCTCCACCCTGGTCCTTAGTGAAGACTTGTGCCCCAAAACACAAAGTTCTCTCACACTCCCTTTAAGTGGCAAGCTGCAAATAGCCTGTCTGATGGTTCTTCTCAAGCCGAAAGTAGGTGTTTTGCTTGTAAAGCTGGAGCAGGTGGAAGAGTTATCATTGAAAGAAGAATGGAGAACATTTGTAAAATGAACAGACCTCCTGTTTTCCATGGCATCGGGCATTTAAAAATGTCACAGATGGTTTCATTAGAGGATTACGGACAATGTGCAGAGATCCAGACACACCTGTTTATTTACCTCTTCTCTTGAGCACCACAGCTGTGGGACAAGTTGAGAGGCAGAATGGTATAAAGAAAAGAACACTGGGGCTTCCCTGGTGGCGCAGTGGTTGAGAGTCCGCCTGCTGATGCAGGGAACACGGGTTCGTGCCCCGGTCTGGGAAGATCCCACACGACGCGGAGCGGCTGGGCCCGTGAGCCATGGCTGCTGAGCCTATGCGTCCGGAGCCTGTGCTCTGTAACAGTAGAGGCCCCAACGTTGAGAGGCCTGCATACTGCAAAAAAAGAAAAAGAAAAAAAAAAGAAAAAAAAGAAAAGAACACTGGCTTTGGGGTCCAGGCAAACTCAGGTTCCGAAGCTTGTACCCTAATGTGTTCTTGTGATCACAAGGGATTTAGCTAACTTCTCTGAGCATCATTTCCCCTCTGTAAAATCAAGATGGCAATACGATACTGCTCAGAACTCCTTAAGCTGCAAGTGATAGAAACTCAACCTGAATTGCTTCATCCACAAAGGGACTCTTGTTAGCTCATGGGGCCCAGCCAAGGAAAAGCTTCACCTCAGAGCTGGCTGGATTCAAGGACTGGATCACCACCAGGACTGTCAGGTTCTCTTCTTTGCTGACTCTGAAAATTGGTTTCATTCTCTCCTTCTGAAGATGGGCAGCATTCAACAGCAGGGAACATGCTCTAGACTCAAGTCTTTCCAGATAAAAACCTTTGTTCTTTGAGCTTCCATTGAAGACATTTCCAGGGAATTTGATTCCTCAGCCAAGGACCCCTGCCCAGCTTGGACCAATCATGGGGCCAGTGGGAGGAGGTGCTACGCTCGGATCAGCCTGGGTCATGTGACAGCCCTGTGGGTGGGTGGTGGCATGGTGGGGCTTCTGAAGAAATCACTAACAGCTGTCCCAATGTGTCCACTTCCTCACAGTATCTTTATGATTTGAAGGAAGTCACCGAGTAAAGCTCCTGTTCCTGGAATAGCCTCTCTGGTGACAGACCTCCTGGAGAACACTTTGGGAAAAAATGTGGGCATCTTGACCTCTCTGTTCCTCTGACACTTCAGATTCATTATGTCTAACTTGGCACACACCTTCCTGACTCGCTGCTCCTGTAGAGGGCCCCGCCCCTAGGTCTGAAGCTATGCCTACACCGTTGGTATCTCCAGGGCCCTCACAGCCTGGCGCTGCTTCTCCTGCAGGCACATGAGTCTCATCCGCACCCTCTTTTCCATTCTGATGGTCATCGCTGTGGTCTGTTACTCACAACTTCCTCAGCAGAAGCCAGCTCTGATCCTGTCGCTGCTTCAGAATAGCAGTGGCTCCCCATCATTTCCCAAATGAGGGAGAGACTCCACAGCTTGGCATCTGAGGACTGCCACACTATCCTGGACAACTTCTAAGCCATCCTTGCAGGTATTGGGTGTTCAGATCCTGCTTCTGTGGGGCAAAACAAACAGAAAAAAAACCTGTGAGGACCAATGTAAGCAAAAGAGCAGGAAGGAGTGGGGCTGGTTGCTAGGCAACCATGCAGCGATGAAAGAAACCTGCACTGAGGCACATGATGTCAGAAGCCAGTGAAATCACCTGCAGTCTTTGATTTATGTTTTAGTTGGAAAGACTCACCAATTTAGGGTGCTACCTTGATGGAATTTTGTGAAGGCATTTGCCTCTGATAATGTGTTGAGGCTCAAGAAAATTTTCCCTGTTTGGTGGTAAAAAAAACCTATTAACTTACTATTGTTTTTATCAAGGAAGGTATAGGGGGCAGTTGGTGAGTATAGAGTGGGAGAGATTTTCTAAGTAGCAAAAAATAAGAATAAAATGAACATCATTATTCTGCTTTTCAGAGCTAGTTGCTTTATTTCATGATGGTTGCCTAGAAACTTTGTTTATATTTATTTATACAGAAATAAATGATAAACTTAGGCCTAGAAATCCAAATGAAAAACATGCCTCTCTGAGCTCTGAGATGCTGTATTTATTCTAGGATGCTAAGAGGCCATGCTTGCCTCATTCTTCTATTTCCAGACTATCTTTTCAAGTTGCTGAAAAAGAAAAGTTATACATACACACACACACAAAAACAAACATATGTGTGTATATATATATATATATATATATATATATATATATATATATATATTTACAGGAATTTGAAGCAAATCAGAGTTCTTCCTTATTAAGTCGTTTTTTAAAGTTTGCAATGAAGCATTATTGCCAACAGGCATTCATTTATTCTTAGAAATGCTTGCAAACACTCCTGGCACCTAAGCATAATTAATATGGAGAGGAACATGGGAGACACAATGCAACAGTGGCTGATAATCCAACTTCTGCTTGTCATCTGCCTCGGCCCGGCTCAGTTGCTCAGGCAGATGAAGGCCAAGGAGATGGGCAGGGACCAGTGAGGCCCCAGATTTGGCATCTGTGCATCAAATGACTCATAGGTCAAAACCAGATTTTTTAAGACTTGCCCTGGCTGAAAAAGTCCCAATTTCCCTGTGCCTCACATCCTGTTCTGTTTTCATGGAAAAGAACATCAAAAAAAATGGACATTGATTGATTTCCCTGGCTTACTTTTTTTTTTTTCTGGTTTAAGAAATTTCTCTTTTTCCCTTGCATAAACCTGCAGTTAATTTAGCATTTGAAATGTGAGTTTCTAAAACAAACTCCCATGAATGCTACATAGCCATGTTTGGTTTTGCTGTTCTCTTGAAATCCCCTTCTGGTTTTTGTTAATATTTAGAACAAAAAAAGACAGATGGGGAAGGGCGAGGGGATTTTCCAATGTGTTTCCAAAACAGTCACTTCTAGACAAGCATCAACAAGGCAAGATATTCTAATAGCGCAGTAACAGCTTTCCAGGCACCCAAAACAAGTCACAAAAACTTTAAGAAAGATTGCTGACAACAGGATTATTGCCTTTTCCGCCTAGAGAAGTCAGAATTTTCCAAGCTGTCTAAAGAACCATAAGCTTTTCTGTGCCTTTAGAGATTGCCAAATTTCAATCCTCATGACATACACGTCAATATTTCCAGAGGAGAGGGGAGGGCCACAGGACTTTAAATATCAAGCTTATGATCAACAAGAAAGGAACACTACACTTATTGCATGTGTGAGAACTGCTTTGTATTGTGTGTCTGGACTACAATACGCTCACCTATTCATTCATTCATTCACTCCGTATTTATAATTAGCAATGAACACGACAGACAGGATTTCTGTTCTAATAGATTTTACAGGCTGGTGTGGGAGGTGACAGGAGAATGTCGACAGACATAGAATAAGCACTTACAAGTGCTCTTAGTTTTACAAAGAAGGGTGTGGTGCTCTATATAACAGTCAGAACTATCTAGTCTGGGAGGGTGTGGAAGATTGCTGCAAAGACAGCCACTGGCTTTTCCTTCCAATCCTCTAAGCACTTGTCACTCCAAGAAACGAAGTCTATTTTCCCTCCTCTTGATCTGTACTGGCCCTGTGATTTGCTCTGATCAGTAGAATGTGACAGAAGGGACACCATATGACTGCCAAGCATAGTCCTTAGGGTGCCTTGTGGCTTCCATTTTCACCATCTTAGAAGTCAACCACCACGTAGAGAAGTCCCGCTAGTGAAATCTCGTGGGGAGACAGTGAGTCCCAGCTGGCCATCTCAGCTGAGGTATAAGTGACATATAAGTGAAGCCACCTGGGATCCTCCGGCCTCAGCCAGCTAGCCCAGCGAAAGCCATGTGGAGCAGAACTGAGCTGTCCCCACCAAGCCCAACTCCATCGCAGACTCACAAATAAATGAATGGTGGTGGTTTTAAGCCCCTAACTTTCGAGGAGGTTCGTTCTACAGCACTAGATAACTGAAACAGGGGGCCAAAGGGGTTTTCTGGAAGAAGTTCAGTTTTAGCTAAGATTTGAAGAATAGGTAGAAGGGGCTGGTGCTCCAGGCAGATGGAGCAACATGTGAAGAGCCCAAGAATCATGGCACCATGAAGAACTGGAAGAAGCCCAGTGTTGCTGGAAAGTAGGGAACCTGGGGGAGAATAGTTAGTGTGGAGGCTGGAGGGTAGATAAGGGCCAGACAGTACAAGGCTGGTAAGAAGAGACTGTACATGACCCTTCCCTTCATCCTACATGGTTAGCAGAGCAAAATTGAAAATAAATACTTTGCCGAGAGAGGAAAATTCCAAACTTGGACTTTGCTAGCTATATCACAGACACAGTGCTGATTACAAGTAAGGTCTGAAGAGAAAGAGAAGATTTATTTATACAAGAAATAGCTGTTGAGCACCAGTCACCTTTGTCATGGGAAAAAGAACTCACAGTTCATGCCTGTTAAACATAGTAACATGAACATAAAAAAGCCAGCCTTACACACACACACACACACACACACACACACACACACCCTCCAAAATCCAGAGGGCGCTTTGTGTCAGGTAAGCCTGTGTCACCTCAGAAAAGTCACTTAATTTCATTGAGATTCATCTGTAATCTTGGAAAAACAACACTCCTTCCGTAGATTATTGGGAGCCTTAAGTGAGAAAAATGTATGTAAGACACCTAATAAAATACATGAGAGATGCTAAAAATACGGTAGTAAATTAAAAGAGAAAATCTTGTGTAAATATAGTTCCAAGTAAGACAAGGCATATTTAGTAACACAGCAGAAGTGGAATTCAACATTTAAGACAACAGCAAAGTGCCATTCTTTTGCCTTCTTTATTGTATTTATCAGGAAATCTATTTCTATCAGTGGTTGTAGACCACCATGAAAAAAATTTTAGTTTGTGTTGTTAGCAAAGCCTTCTCCGAAACCCTTTCCCACTCTCAATGACATGATAGGGAATCAATAACATATCTTTTAAAACTGTCTGACACTGTGATGTTCGAATGTGCCACAAGGAATGTAAATGAATGGCACTTGGTGATTATTATGTGCCAGGCACTTTGTATACATGAAGTCATTTTACTTCCCCAGTAATCTCCAGTGATAGGTATTACTCTCCCATTTTGCAGGTTTGGAAATCGAGGGTCAGAGAAGTTGCTGTATTCCCTGACACTAGGTTCTACAACCAGAAAGTGTCAGGCTCCAAACTCACATCCAGGTGTGCCTGACTCCAAAGCCTGTGCTTTCTGCCGTAGGCCAAGCCCCCTCTTGTTTGGCATACCTGTGTTTAGATGCAGTGTGGTTTCTGAAAGGAGTTGTCCCAATTTAAAACTTACGGGATCTCGCAAGAGGCCTGCAGTGTCTCTTTAAGGACCACTCTAAGTGGCAATTTTTTTTTAAAACAACTGATATATCAAAGGAGACGAACCCTAGGGAAGCAGATCAGTTCTTGGGAGAAGTGGATCATTTCTTGGGAAGGAGATCGTTCTTGGGCACAATGAGTCAACATGGTTAGCTCACTGGAGACTGCTCAAGAAACACACCAAGGTGAGATCTTCCAGCAATGACCATCACCTCACTGTCTGCTTTTCTTTTTTGTGTGGTATGCGGGCCCCTCACTGTTGTGACCTCTCCCGTTGCGGAGCACAGGCTCCGGACGCGCAGGCCCTGCGGCCATGGCTCACGGGCCCAGCCGCTCCGCGGCATGTGGGATCTTCCCAGACAGGGGCACGAACCCGTGTCTCCTGCATCGGCAGGCGGACTCTCAACCACTGCGCCACCAGGGAAGCCCTGTCTGCTTATTTTTAACATTACTAATCTATTTTAAAGCCTGTAAAATTGCCTAAGGGTCAATAGAGATGATCTCAAAGGGCCATTTTCGCTCCAGGATTCTATTGTCTCACAAGGTCTGCCATATTGGTTTGCTTCGGAAAGGTGGAGATGCCCATGTGCAGAACTCTGATTGCTCTCATCCTGAGTTCAGGCTCATGTATATCTAAGAATGGAGACTCTCTAAGACAGTCTAGGTTAAGTGACTTCTTCCAAGGAAGGAAGAAAATAAACATTTATTAAATTGTGTTTTGTGCCGGGAAATAGGCTAAGAATTTTCCCTTATGTTATTAAGCCTAAATCTGGCAACCCAGTCTATCAAGGCTAAATTTGACCTAAAAGCAGTTTAAGAAAAATTCCGGCTTCATCATTGGTACCTATTTGTTATGGAAAAATAGAGGCTGAGATGGGTAGATATCCATTCTTCCATTCATCAAAATACTTGAGTCGCTTGAGATGTGATATGCAGATAAAACTTGGGAGAATTACAGAAAAGAGCTGGGTAAATAGCAAAGAGAAGATTTCAGTGCTATGGTGAGACATCCCAGACAAACCCCAGAAAAGGAGGGAACATACAGCCATCACTGAGAGTGGAGGGGGGTGTGAATGGGCTTTTTAGGGACACCAGAAAGGTGGTGAAAGCCAGGATATAGGACAACAGCCAGGAGATGTGACAAAAGTAATAGGTGTGACAATGACTACAGCTTTTCTGTCAGGACTCTAACCACACAAACATCAGTCCACCTCTGTTGTATGAATAGGAAATAATGACATCATTTGCAGCAACATGGATGCAAATAGAGATGATCATACTAAGCGAAGTAAGCCAGAAAGAGAAAGACAAATACCATATGATACCACTTATATGTGGAATCTAAAATACGACACAAATGAACCTATCTACAAAACAGAAACAGACTCACAGAGATAGAGAACAGACTTGTGGTTGCCAAGGGGGAGGGGCGTGGGGGAGGAAAGGATTGGTAGTTTGGAATTAGCAGGTGAAAACTATTATATACAGGATGGATAAACAACAAGGTCCTATTGTACAGCAGAGGGAATTATATTCAATATCCTGTGATAAACATAATGGAAAAGAATATGAAAAAGAATCTATATGTTTAACTGAGTCGCTTTGCTGTACAGCAGAAATTAACACGACATTGTAAATCAACTCTACTTCAGTAAAATTTAAAAAATAATAAAGAATGGCACCAACAGTTTCCTTTCTGAATACTAAGAAGAAATAGAAGATTACTGTCAGCAGTGCAAGGGTTAGTCATATGTAATTTAATCCTACAATTAACCCTGAGGTCAAGAGCTAAAGGAAATTTGAACGAAGAGAATCAGAGTCTCTGGGACGCTTAAGAGGGTTCTTGGCGAGGCAATGACAGTTGCGGGGAGTAGTCAACAGATGGAGCTAGGGGGCTGCTAACCCCTAAGATTTCATCAGGGAGCAGGGCTTTTGCGCAGAGAGCTCGGCTTCCTGCGGTGGCAATCACGCTTAATCAAATATACACACATCCCACACAATCCTGTTAATGGGGTCAGAGAAATACGATTCGAACCCAAGTGAAGCGTGGGCAGCTGACGGCACAGTGATGTGCATGGATCCTGCGTGGGCTCTGACGCAGCCCCAGGACAAAGCCGGCTCTTTTGCTACCTTCAGCCCGGAGGATGTGTGTCACGGAGACCCAGAGCCTGGACCTCAAGGGGTACCCTCTTTGGAAATACGGGCTCTCTGTCCCATTTTATTTAATTTACTTACTTATATTTCTCTCACTTATGAATGATCTCATCTGTCCAGCACCGGCATTTTCCCAAAGAAAATGTTTTTGTCCATAAATGGAAAGAAAAATCAGCTAGAAACGTCCCCATTGTGATGCCTGACATAACCACAAAACCGGCATGAACTAGGGCCTTGGAGACCAGCCTAAAATCAGTGGCAGGGTTCCTTGGGAGGGGAGGACAGCGGCTCTCCCCTGGTGAACCGCACCCCTGTGGCAGCACAGGGTTTAAGCTCTGTGAAGGTGGGAGCTGACTCTGCCTGATTGACTCATGGTTTTATCTGCTCTACCCCTGGCATCCTGCCCGGAACACAGTAGGTGCTCAATACTTGACTCTTAACTGAATGAACCAACGAATGAATGAAGCTTCCAGGTAGGAAGGCTTCCAGCATACAGATTATTCTTTTCTTTTTTTTTTTTTAATATATATATATTTATTTATTTTTGGCTGTGTTGGGTCTTCATTTCTGTGCGAGGGCTTTCTCTAGTTGTGGCAAGCGGGGGCCACTCTTCATTGCCGTGCGCGGGCCTCTCACTATCGCGGCCTCTCTTGTTGTGGAGCACAGGCTCCAGACGCCCAGGCTCAGTAGTTGTGGCTCACGGGCCTAGCTGCTCCACGGCATGTGGGGTCTTCCCAGACCAGGGCTCGAGAACCCGTGTCCCCTGAATTGGCAGGCAGATTCTCAACCACTGCGCCACCAGGGAAGCCCCAGATTATTCTTAAATTCTGGCTCTTAAATCCTGTCAGGGACAATGTCCTGGGGAAGTTATGTGACCTCCTCTTGGTCATCACTTCTTCAACAGTAATGTGCTGTATTTATCACTATATTCTCAGTGTCTGAAAAATGATAGGTGCTCAATAAATATTTTGTGGAAATGAGACTCCGTGCCTCAGTTTACTCATCTGTAAAAGGGGTACCATGATATCTACCTAGAAGGATTAAATTTGTTTCCATCTACGATGCTTTTTAATCATACTTTACACTGTTATAAAGATTAAATGAGGTGGTATATTTAAAGTACCTGGCCCATAAAAAGGGTTGAATAAATATATGATAACTATTATTTTTGTTGGCAAACATCTCCACTGCCCTCTGTTACCTTACTCCAGGTAACCCTCAAACGTGAACCTGGCTGTCTGCATTCCACCTGTCCTCTCCTACACACCCTCTACTCATCTTAGTTTGCACTTAGAGCCATTCAAGGGGTGTCCCAACTCTGAAGGCCCTGACCAGAGATCATTATCCACTTTAGCCCAAAGCTGGAGATCTGCCCCTAGCAACACGAGAGAGAGCAGCAGCTGCAGTGCTCAGCCAGAAGAAGGCAGCTGGCTTCCTGGGAGCCAGGCCCATTCCCAACCATCTCCTTAACCCAAGGTAGGGCCCAGAGGAAGAACACTGCAGTCTAAGCTTAACCCTAGGTCTCAGGGGCCTCCCTGGTTGGAAAGATACTCCCAAAGCTAATCCTGGCCACAGCCTCCTTGAATTTTACTTTGGGAAAGATACTAATGTGGGCTTCCACCTCAAGATTTGGAAGTCATATACTCAAATCTATAGGAGATATATGATTCTAGAAGCTTCATGGAAGTTCAAAACTTCAGGGCCATCTGGAAGCTTCCAAGAGGCAGACTCTAGATGAATGAAGACAATTTTCTTTCCAGGGTGCTTAAAGGCAGCCTGACCTGGAGAATTCTTGACAAGTCACTCAATTCTGTGTTTCTATAAAATGATGACACAGAGAAAACCCAACAGCAACTCGATTCCTTGAAGATTGTTCTTCTGTTTAGATGGGAGTGGATGAGAAGCATCTTTTAGGGAAGGGACAATGTTTATGAGACTGCATTTGTGTAGTGCTTTGACAGTTCTTTCAATTTTATATTTATATTGCCTACAACTCTGTCAGTTAAGTAGACCAGGCACTTTTGATCCCATATTACAGATGGGAAAACTGATATTTAGAAGGTCCAGCTGATTTTCCAAACTTGAATTTAATTACAGACAGACCTGAAATTTGTTTCCATCTATGATGTTTTTTAATGGACCATCCAGCCTCCCAGCTCCCAGCCGAACTTGGAAGAATCTGAATATCAGTATGATGCCTGCCTCCATGACAGGAAACACATAGATTGTCGTGGTTCAAATCTTTCTTATAACAAAATGTCCTTTCCAAATGTTTTCAGAAAAAGACTCAAATCTTTTTGAATCTCTTCCCTTTCAACTTCTAATAATTAGTTTCAGATATGTGACTGCTATTTCCCATGAATTTGTCTTCTGAAAAATGTATGAAAGAATGTCACCTTAGGAAAATAATTCTCTCTAAAAAATATGTGAAAAGTTGTGGCCTATAATTTGAAACAATTTGGCCCAAGATTGACTTTTGGGACGGCTGAGGGGCACTTCCCTTCCTAAAATACGTTTCTTAAAATTCATACAAATTTACTTACTTGTAAACATTGACATACACATGATGAATTTAACTTTGATTGACTTGATTGTTTGATTGGTTTATCAGCTGGGTAATTTTCAAAGTGAGGTTATAATCACATACTTTTATTCAGAAATAATGCCTCTCACAACGTCAGCTTCTTCACTCTTGTTTCTTAAGAGATTTTTGAGGAAATTGGCAATAGGACAGTCCCTTCTGTTGGAATAAGAGTGTGTAAGAGACAGCAGTGGATATCTGGAAGGTTTATGGGCTTTGGAATTAGACCTAACTTTGACACCAAACTTGATTAGTTCATTCATTCATTCATTCATTTGAAAAATCATCCTATCCTATATGCTGAGCATTGCTCTCTATCTAGGCATAAGTGATGATGAATAAAACTCACGGGTCCTGCCTTTGTGGAACTTATAGCCTAGCAACCCTTACTCAAGTTACAGTACTTCCCTGAGCTCTATTTTAAACTGTAAACTATATAATAATGGATACTAAAACACTAAAATGAGGAAAGATGTTTTCTTCACAAGACTGTGGTGAAAAGTTATTTAAATAGCATGAAGCACCTGGTTCATGGCCAGTGGTCAAGTAAATACTGGTGTTTGTCCTACTTAATTAAATCAAGTGCAGCAGCAGAGGGCAGTAGAATCACTGCCAACCTCTGCAGTCTCAATAAAACCCCTGCAATGTGGGCTTACCCTCACCACGCTGCTCACTCAGACCTCCCTTGCAACTTGGCCATCTCAGTTGGCTTTTTTTTTCTTATTTTATTTTATTGAAGTAGATTTGATTTACAATGTTGTGTTGATTTCTGCTGTACAGCCAAGTGATTCGGTTATACATATACATACTCTTTTTCATATTCTTTTCCATTATGTTTTATCACAGGATACTGAATATAGTTCCCTGTGCTGTACAATTGGACCTTGTTGTTTATCCACCCTATATATACTAGTTTGCATCTGCTAACCCCAAACTCCCAGTCCTTCCCTCTCCCACCTTCCTCCCCCTTGGCAGCCACAAGTCTGTTCTCTATGTCAGTCGGCTTTTCTCACGCTTCATCCTCTTCAGTCTTGGCAGAACACTGTGTTACTGACCACAGCTTCCCTAATTCTACTATTTCTCTCCCATCACTCTTCCTGTTTCCCAGCTCCTTTCTCTCCTCCTCCCCCTCCTCCTATTTATGAGGACCATCTCCATGCACATGGTGCCCATATCTTTTTCACCGGCTGTGACCTTTCTTTCTTCTGACATCCAGTTCCATCTGTCCACCCCCAGGCATGCCACCAGCTGAACAATTCCAGAACTGATTCTATCATCTTCTCCTCAAAGGGGCCTCCTCTTACCTATTGATTTCTACTTATGAAGTTGAATCTTTTCAGACCCTCCCTGTCCCTCAGTTCCCACAGACAAACAATGATCAAATGCTGATTTGGCCCCGTCTCCTGAATCTGTCCCCTCCTTCTCTTCCCCATCACCTTTGTGCAACATCTCATACCAGTTACTCAGACTACATCAACAGCCTCCCAAATGGGCCCCTGCTCTGTCTTCCTCCATCCCACCTCACTTATGCTACTAGACTCAACTCTATTCTTAAAGCACAACTCTGATCACCTTGCTTCCTTGCTCAGACACCATTAATGACTCCCCAGAGCATACAAAGTAATGTCCAGTTTCCTCAGTCTGGCACCTGGACACCTCTTCACAATCTGACTTCCACTAACATTTCTGTTTTACCTCTTTGGGGCTCTCTTCCCCACACTCCTGCAGATTACGTCCAGTGGGGGAGATCAACACTGATCAGTGATCACAGGAGGACACATCCGTAAAGTAGGATATGGGCTGTGAATGGCAGAGAGGATGCTATCAAGTCATAAAACTAAAAGCTTGGTTTGGCACATTCAAGGAGCTGACCACAGGTTGGAGAGACATGAACAGAGGGGACAGTGTGGGGTTGTGACTGGAAAAGGGGCAGGGCCAACCACTCAGGGCTTTAGGGAGACCCTGTGGCCAACTTTGTTCTTTGTCCTAACGGCAATGGAGCCATTGGATGGTTTTAAATATTATGGACGGGATCATAATCTCAGTTTTAAAAGATGATCCTGCGGCAGGTAAGCTCCTCAACAAGGCGGATGTTGCCTTTAGCTCTTGGTGGCCCTCAGTGCCTGGAGAAGGGTCTTCCATAAGGAGCTGTTAAATGAATACCTGGACAAGAGGAATGAATGCAGACATAAAGGAAGAGGGGGAGATGAAAAGAAGAAGAGGAGGTAGGGAAAGCCAGTTAAATTGACTGGAAAGAGGTGAAAGCCACTTGAGATGTATGTATAAAAGAATGAGATACTTTTACACAAATATTCTAAGTGTGGGCTGCCATTTCGTAACTGTCACCACAAGTCGGCAGAAACCCTGTTGAAATTTGGCTTTGGAATTGCCTTCAGAGGCTGTTTATCAATTACACACCTCAAATCTCATTGTTTTATTGTCAAATTTGGTACAAACTTTGCCTATTTTTTCACATTTTCCTCCATGCCTATATGTTCTTTTTATTTGCCTCCTTCTATTGTTTTCTTCAATTATAAATTATATGCCTCTTTATATTGTTTATTTGGATTACAAACTTCTAGAAGACAGAGACTAGATCTTTTAAATAAATTTTAATAGGAAAAGCAGCTGTTATGGATCTGGATGCCCTACAGGGGCTTTTCCCGTTTACTGCGAAGGTAGAGGGTGTAAGGGGGATGCATCAGGTGTTGATGAATTGAAAGGGGGACCAGGATCAGGGCAGGAGAAGGAGTCTCCTGCCTTTTTTCTTTCTCCTTTATCTAGTACACAGGATATTGAACTTAAAAAATATATACCAATGTGGAGAAATAGCTTTCATAAGGAGAGTATTGTGTAGTGGTTCAAGTGTGGGCTCTGAAGTCAGAATGCCTGGGTTTAAATTCAGACTGCATTACTTACTAGCTGGACAAGTGACTTAACCTCTCCGTGCTTCAGTTTTCTCATCTGTGCAACGGGCTGATAATACCACCTATCTCCTATGGTTAATTAAAGATTAAATATGAAAGGCACTCAGAGAAGGCCTGGTCCATAGGCCTGGCACTCAGCTATTTACTTCCTCCAATTTTAAGATCCTTTGTTCCATAAGATTTGAAATTACAACTATGAAGTTTGATGCACATTTTTCATTTATTCTTCTACAGAGTTTATTTTGATGGTCCACAGAAATGTAATTAGCATCATGCAAATATTTTGGTTAGGGCTAAAAGCCGCCTCCAACATTTAGCACAAAGGACAAAACACTTAAGAATCATCACATTTTGAAAGCTGAATGTGAGAGCTCTATGGGTAAATCCCCTAACAAATGAGAGATTTTTGAACAAACAATAATTTTGTAGCAAAAACTTAAGTAACAGCTGCAGGAAGTATTGAAACAAACAGAGCCTGGGGGTTGGTGTAAGTGAAGGATGCAACCTGGTGGAATAATTTATTATCTGGAACAACTGAAATACTAACTCTATGCATATCATCTGTATAGGAAATTTAAGGAATGAAAATACATCCATGTCATCTTGGAACATTTATTGTCACAATGTTTACTTTTCAAAAGTAGGTGTGACATTCGTTAGGCAGCTGTGGTTTTCTGGTATGATGTATAGAGATGGTAAAACATATGTGTATTGATTTGATATTGTCAGAGTTTCCAGTCATTTCCTAGCCTGAGTATGGCAGCGATTTTCCGTTTCATCCTTGTTTTTATTTAACAGAATTTTTTAAAAGTATTTCAGCACTTTAAGTAAATGATGAGAGAACAAAGAAGAGAGAGGAGAGAGAGAGAAAGAGAGTAGGCAAATAAATAAGAGATGAGAAAATGGTAGAGTCATGTACCAATAAGTGTAAAGATTAAGTAAAAATCTTGCATATGTCTCTATTGTGAATTTTACGCCAAATCTTTTCTAATTAAAAACCACCCATGAAGGCATCAAGATGACCTCTGGCCAGAGACTGAATCATCTTTGCATGGCATCAACATGACTCCCTTGTGCAGGTCCTCAGGAAACAGAGCAAACCCCCATTCCTGATCCGAGAAGACAGCCTGGGAACATTTTCCATCCATGTGCATGAGGATCTTGATGTAGAAAGAGATGATACACCCTTCTTCCCTACATGGTTCATTCTGGTTATTCATACTCCTAGAACTGAGAAGTTCATAATATATCCCCTTTTAACTGCTGTTTATAGAAATACACTTGTCAGAGTCCATCAAAGTCATGGACAGTGTAAAGAATGGAGAAAGTGTCCAATGGGGGAGAGTCATAGAAATAACCCAAATGAGGAAATTATAAGTAGATTTTCCATATGACTCCTTTTCTTTAAGGACCTGTTCCATGTATGCAATCCTACTTTTGGGCAACTCCAAAGGAAATGCCCCCTCATCTCTCACATTCACCAAAAATTCAAACAGGAAGAGGTGGATGATCCTTCCACGTTGTCCCAATTAATCCTCAGGGATTGTCTTTTTATTTTCTAACTTGACAAATTAATCAATGTCTGTAGAAAAATAAATTAAAAAGTTGAATCCTTTCATTTCCCCTACAGCTTAAGTTGCAGTGGAGTAGAATGGTAAAACATATGTTTGTGAAGTGTAGGGCTGTAATGCTGTATTTCTTCTGAAATAAGCAGTATGATAGAGTTTTGGGTTTGCACAATTTTAGAGATGGGTAAAAACAAGACTCAGAGATTTAAGAGATTTATAGAAGAGTCAGAAACAGCCCATTGCTCTATATTGTAAATCACCCCATTTTGACTGAAATTGCCTGATTCACAGAGAAGAAGCCTCATGTTCACTAGGTATAAGGGATGAAGAAGAAGGGAGGAAGGGGGAAGAGAGGAAAAAGAGAAAGGGGGAAAAAAGGAGAAGGAGAAGGGGAAGAAGAAAGAGAAGAACAAAGAATTACATTATTCTTTTCTCAGTTCACTTTTCCCAATTCAGAGTCAGAGCCTGGGAGCTCAGGTAGAAGGGATGTGTGGGGCTAAACCTGTACCCTCTGAGTGCTTGACGAATTAACTGAAGGGTGTTTATACTGAACTGTCATCATGCTGCAGACCAGGCTGTGAGGAAGGGTGGGTTTGATTTGTTCACTGTTTACAGCAGTGAAAACAACTTGAGTGAAATTAAGGCAGACTTACAGTTTGTTGGTTGGTTCTTGGCCAGCAAGGTTCATGTACCTGTCATATTTACTCAGCTCTTACTACTGAGATTGCACAAAAGTTTAGGCAGTGCAGAGTGTTTTTAATTTTTTCTCCAAAGTAATAAACTCTAGACATTCTTAGGTATCAGTGTATTTGGATAGCAGATTTCAAATGTAAGTACAAGAGAAGCACCAGTCAGCTGGTTTTTCAATGAAAAGAAATTTGTGATTAGCAACAGATAAAACTAACCATGCTTGTTGTTTTTAAAAATCTCTTTTCCTTTGGTATTCTGTAGTTTCATTATAATATGTCTGAGGATGAGTTTATTGTTATTTACACAGTTTGCAAATTGTTGGGCTTCTTGAATCTGCAGATTCATATCTTTCATCAATTTTATAAACTTCTCACCATGATCTATTCAAATAGCCTCTTTCCTATATTTCCTCTGTTTTTTCTATCTTCAGCTCCTATTAGTGTATGTGGAACACCTCGTTTTGTCCTCCATGTCTCAATGTTTTTGTGTTTTTCATCTCTT
This sequence comes from Mesoplodon mirus, assembly GCF_964341445.2. Taxonomy (NCBI): domain Eukaryota; kingdom Metazoa; phylum Chordata; class Mammalia; order Artiodactyla; family Ziphiidae; genus Mesoplodon; species Mesoplodon mirus. The sequence goes on along the minus strand of NC_138992.1, from coordinate 40,821,566 downwards.
TACCTTCCTGGGTTGATGGGCTTTGGGTGATTTCCTCAGATCAATCTTCTAGATCAACAGTTCTCTTTTTTTCTGTGACTTGTTTGTTGTTAACATGTCCATTGAGTTTTAAAATGAATACATATTGCATAGTTTTAAAATTTGAAATAATTTTCATTTTAAAATAATTATAGAATTATAAGTTGCAAAAATAGTACAGAGAGCTCACATATACCTATGTTCAGCTTCCCACAGTGGTGACCTATTAAATAACTAGAGTGCATTATGGAACCTAAGGAGTTGATTGGCAGAATACTATCAACTAAACAACAGATTTTGCAAGTTTTTGCATGTACTCGTATTTTAAGGTATTTATGTATAAATCTATGACATTAATCACAAGTGTAGATTCATATAACCACCACTACAATTAACATATAGCATTGTTCCATCACCACAAAGGAACTCCCCCATGTTACCTTTTTATAATCACACCCCCCTTCCACCTTCTCTTAACTCTGGACATCCACTGATCTGTTGTCCATCATCTCTATAATTTTGTCATTTTGAGAATTTTATATAAATGGAACTGTACAGTCTGTAATCCTTTGAGACAGGCTTTTTTTCACTCAGTATAATGCCTTAGAGATCCATCCAAATTGTTATATGTATCAATAATTTATTTAGAGTGTTCTTTATATATTCCTGATACAAGTTCCTTGTTAGATATGTAATATGCAAATACTTTCACCTCCAACAAGTTTTAGCTTTTACTGCCCTACTTTTTATTTCTAAAAGTTCTATTTGGTTCTATTTTCAAGGTCAGCCTGAACTTTTTTTCAGAGAATCTTATACTTTCTCCTTAAGACCTTCTTTATATAGTTAATCCTTTAAGTCCTTTTAAAGATCATTTCTATTCAAGAATTATAATGTTTAAAATTCTAATTCTGTCTTCTGTATTGTTTGCTGACTCTTTCTCACATAATTGTTTCCTCATATGTTTCACAGTTTTAGACAATGAACTTGGCCTCATTGGAATTTAATCTCTTGAAATCCCTACAGAAACTCATTAAGGGGATGTTCAAGAGAGGTGTTGCTTTTGCTTTTGTAAGGTACTCCAGGAGCATCACCAGCTAAACACTACTTTTTATGCTATTATCTCAATTTAAAGTTTCCTACATCTTGCCCATGGCATGAATTTCAACACCATATGGTTCTGTGGCTATAAATCCTCAGAGATATCTTTCTTTTTTAACTCCTATCCAAAGCTAATGGATTTTTTAAAAAAATATTTTAAAATTCTGCACTGCTTCATCCTGGCTTCATGTTGCAGTTTCAGTTCCAACTTCTTGTCTCTAGGGCTTAAGGCTTTATCTCCTGTTCCTACACAGGGATTAGTATCCAAACCCCTTCCCTGTAGCAGCTGAAGCTTCAAGGCTCATGTTGACCTTACCGGTTTTCATTTCCATCATTATTTTTGGTGACTGATGATTTCTCTGACCTTATTGCGAGCTTGTCTCTTAATTTAAAATATATATTTCATTTTAAAATAGTGTATTTATAAATATTTGTTATATTTTATCCAGTATTCCTTGTGTTTAGTAGTGGAAGAGTTTTCAAACTATCTAGACATGTAGTTTTCCCATTAGCTGTTTATAACAAATTTTACAAAACCGTGAACTGACTCCTTTAGTTAAATGATGTCAGTATTTATGATGGAGATATAAGGCTTTGTGTGACTTTGTAAATAAATATGCTTTGAGAGTGTAATTATGAGGTTCTAGCTCTCAACATAAATGTCACATCTGCAGAGAAGGCTTCCTTGACTAATTCCCAGCTCCAGTCTTTCTACCTCTTTTTATCTCTCGCTCTAGTTTAGTTTCTTCAAAGCACTCACACTTTCTTATTTTTTTGATTCTTAAGCTATATTTATTACAAGTCTTCTCCCCACTAGGATGTAAGTTCACAAGATGTGTCAGATCAGAGCAGAAGGATAGAGAATAAGTTTACCTGTCAAGGAGTCACCAAGATACTGGTGATGTGAGCACATGGAATATGACATAGGTGACCAGAGATGCATGAATGGAATGCAATTTCAACAAAGAAAATGGAAATTTAGTAAAAATATATTGTGTGCTCTTTGAAGGGAGAATAAACATATTAAAAACAAAAGAAAAAAATTTTAGCAAAATCTGGATGACCATCAGAATCATTTTCATTGAAAATCAATTAACAAAAAAATGAAAAAAACCCATCATTTTCATCACTTACAATTTTGCATGTGGATAACTTTTTTAAAAAAGTTTTCTTTTTATGTAAACTACACACTATTTTATAAAACACAATAAGAAGCAACATCTCAGGAAGTATCTGGTCATGCCCACTAGGGGTGGCACAACACTGCTCCCAGCAAGGCTGGAAAAGCTGCCCTTGAGGAGGCAAGCTGCCCAAGCATGGTGGGCAGCAGAACCTTCCCTGGGTTTGCTCTTAGGAGCTACAGAATCTAGAAAAATATGTCTGAGGGCAAGAATTTGGCAGCATTTCTCCAGCTCTGGCCAAGGTTAAGGAGATCTGGTCTGGGGCATTTAGTACAAGGATTGTTGCTTCAGTTCTGCAGCCTGAATGAAAATGCCATTGGGAGCATCCCTTTGATCTGATTTCATATATCAATAGCAGACATTCATCTGATTGAAAGTGTGGTTGTCCAGGTGTTCTGCATGGCAAACATGGACACTTTGATCTCTGAGAAGGATTTTCCCTCCTTGTAATTAGTGAGCTGGCTTTCTGGTTTATACATATGTTTCTTGTGAACTTTGTAAGTGGATCGGTCCCAATCAGCTCTAGTGCAACATCAAGTTTAATGTCTGTCCAGCTGAAGATCAGACTGAAGTTTGTTCTGGGCAACAAACCAGCCTCCAAGACCTATGGTTCCCCAATTCTTACTCCTGGGCTGGCAGCATCAGATGACCCAGGAAGCTTAAAACTATTTATTCCTGGCCCCCACACCAGTCTTTCCTGATTCAGAGCTGGTGTGAGGTGGGGAGAAGAAAAGGGAATCTGTTTTTACCTTTCTGATGAATCTTATGCAGAAGATTTGGGGAACACTGCCCTAGATCATTTTCTTTTCCATCCCCTTGTAACTGGAATGTGTATCTTTTCCCCCTTACCCCCAAATAATGACTGATTTCAGAGGACTTAATTGAGTTTAATGCAATCTCCAGTGCTGTAGGCTTAATCATCCCATGGGTAATTGCATTTTGAAATAAGAGCTTGTTAGTGCAAATAAATCTTTGCAGCATTAGGGTCTTCTCATCCTTTGGAGCAAGGAGAAAGGTCAGGTTCAGTTCTAATGTCCTTTCACCCATCCTTCTGCACCCCTCTCCCACATCTGGTGTCTCTTTCCTATTTACACAGGCTGCAAAAATTTATGTTCCAAGGTGCTGTATGCAGCTTTCAGAAACCAGCTGCCTCTGTGCATAATTTCAGTTGGCCCGTGAAGATTCCTTAGGAGACACAGGGTTTCATTCAAGATCTCATGCCTCTCCCAGCCACTCTCTCTGCAGAAAGCATCAACTTCTTTGGAAAATAGAGAAAAAATCAAATTTAGTATGTGGGCCAAAGTGCTGTGACTCAGGATTCCTGTTATTTTGATTGGGGACAGGGTAGAAGAGATTTTGATATCTTACCTTCTGCTAATTGTTATTCAACTAGGAAAAGAGAAAAGGAATTAACAGGGAATGAAGGGACTGAACAAATAAATATGGCTTTCATGCAGGAAACTGAGTTGATGCCTTTTTTTTAAAATGTATTTTATTGTAGTATAGTTGATATACAATGTTGTGTTAATTTCCCCTGTACAGCAAAGTGATTCAGTTATACATATATATATATATATATATATATATATATATACACACACACAAACATATATATATACATACTTTTTCATATTCTTTTTCATTGTGGTTTATCACAGGATACTGAATATAATTCCCTGTGTCATACGGTAGGACCTTATTTTTAATCCATTCTATATATAATAGTTTGCATCTGCTAATCCCAAACTCCTAGTCCATCCCTCCCCCATCCCCCTCTCCCTTGGCAGCCACAAGTCTGTTCTTTATGTCTGTGAGTCTGTTTCTGTTTCGTAGATAACTTCATTTGGGTCATAGTTTAGATTCCACATGTAAGTGATATTATATGGTATTTGTCTTTCTCTTTCTGACTTATTTCATTTAGTATGATAATCTTTAGGTCCATCCATGTTGCTGCAAATGGCATTATTTCATTCTTTTTTATGGTTGAGTAGTATTCCATTGTATATATGTACCACACCTTCTTTATCCATTCATCTGTCAAGGGACATTTAGGTTGTTTCCATGTCTTGGCTACTGTGAATAGTTGATGCCTTTTTTAGAATGGCTGCTGTGGAGAATCTTTGTCTCCAAATTAACCTACTTACTGAAATTTACATGCTGGTAGGCTTTAATTCTATCTTGAAATAAGTGAAGTGGAAAGACTTAAAGAGAAGCATAAATTACTGACAATCCACAGGACCCAAGATCTCTTTCCCCAGGACCAGGACTAGGATTAGAAAGTACAATTCTCATCATTTAATCTCATTACCATTTGAGGATGGTAGCAACCCCTGGCTAGAGACTCCAATTCCATTCATTCAATTCTTCAATTTTATTCAATAAATATTTGTTAGTTACCCTATTTGTGTGTAGCATTTTTGAGGATGAATACTGTAAATTTCCCAAGAGTTAGGACTATCTTGTGTGTGTCTATTCAGTGTCCATTAGGGTGAAGTCTAGGAACTTACATGAGAGCTCACATCACCTAGAGTCACATGGACTTGATGATTAAGTTAAGATGTCTTAACATATTGCAGAACTCCTATACCTTGTGATGGATTGATAACAAGTATTTTTCTCTCAATGCCTCTGACAAAGCTGTGGAGGTCGCAATGCAATGAGTGGTTAAAGTACTGTACAGTTCCCTCACAGAGGAGCTTGCACTGCTATTGAAAGAGGATCTTGTTCACCTTAGAGAAGCTTTCACCTAAAACCACCTTGCATGAACTTGATAATGCATTTCTCAAATGTTTTCTATTGAACTTTTCAAGACATTTTTCAAGACAGACCTAATATATTTTCAGTATGGCACCAATTATTTTCTATTTCAGAAAAAATAGAAGAGTTTAAACAACCCATTAAACAGAGTGTAGAGAGGAGTTGTAAGTGAAGGGTTAAAGATGGTATTTCTCTTTTCCTCTTAACTTCAAAACTGTCATGAACAAATGTATAATGATCCATCACTTGACACTGCATTAAACGTATTACAATTATCTGTATCTATACATCTGTATCTATTTATAAATTGCCTCTGCCCTCTAACATGTCTCAGTCTGACAAACATGGAAGAAGAGTATTTACAACCCAGCAATATATGTAAAAGTGATATTCAAAATTGTGACAACCATGTGACCAGGACACCTGTCAGTCCAATCACATACTGCTGGGTGCAGGCTTGGATATAATCCTGAAATATATGGACACCAGATGCTGAGATGTGTGGAGATCAAGCTGGGAAAATGAAATGTTCTGGGTGCATCAAAGAGGTCTCCTTGGAAAGAATGGGTTTTGAATTGGGTGGTGGACAGTGAGAATATGTTTTGGCAAAGTGCCAAACAAAGATTGTTTCAAACAAGACGTGGGTGCAGAAGAAGATTAAAGGGTGGGCAACCAAGGAGTTAAACGAAGGCATCACTAGAGTATAAGGAACTGGAGAAAATTGCACTAATTGGATCTTCATTCAGGGAGAGATCTACAAATGTTTGGAAAGACTATTTTGATAAGCTGCTTGGGATGGTGAGAGGAGATTAAGGGCCTGTAAGTATGTTCATGTTCAAATAACAATACCTGGTCTTTGAATCTCCTTTTATTTTGCTGATTGGATTACTGCTTCTAGTGGTCCTCCTCCCCATTCTTAATCTTCACCCCAGCCCCTTTGCAGAGCTCAGTTATCTTAAGTAAATGTTGAACAAGTATCTAAAGAATATTGGTTTGAATATGGGAGCCAACCCAGAGTGCCACACATCTCAATCTGACCAAGATGCAGAGCTCGGACTGTACGGAAGGGAGCAGGTGGTGTGTCTGTAGTAGAACTATTTCCACTGAAGAGAGAGATACAATGGGTAGCGTGGCTTGCTAGAGAGAGCACAAAATTTGCAGTCAAAGTACCTGGGCTCCAGTCCCAGCTATGCCACTAACTACCCATATATCTTAAGTAAGTCAAGAATGTAGATGGTTTTTTATTCATTGTAACATCATCAGGAGCTAACAGGATGCTACAAGGCCTGGAGACGTGGAATAAATATTTGTTGACTATATGAGCATATGAATGAGTAAATGAATGACTGCTCTGAATTCCGGTTTCTTTGTCTGCAAGATAGTGATAAATACCTTCTTCTTGAAGTAGGGTTCTTTTTCTTTTTTTCTGTTTTCTTTTTCTCTTTTCTTTTTTCCTTTCTTTCTTCCTTAGATTGAGGGAGAGAATGCATAAGTATGTTAGCGCTATGGAAACCATAAAGAATCCTCTAAACTCCAATAGTTTTATAGTCAGTCTAGTGATAAAGATAGGTCAGGAGGTGTAGAGTCTGCCATGTTAATGTTGAATGTGAGTCTAAGTTGACAGGGATTCTAGAGTTATGCAACCCCTGCTTTGGTATCACAGCTATGAGGACATGTACCCTGCATCCCCAAGTGAAGAGCACTGAATCTGTGTATTGGAAAATGCTACAGTTCAGTCTATGTCCTGTGAGTTTTTCTCTTTTACTACTCACACAAGAACACTTCACTTCTGGTGACCAAATGTATGGGTGTTTTCCCCACATAAAACAATTCTCCATGATATCATCTCAATGTCTTACAATTTAACTCAATTCTGACACTGTCTTCCTGGAGATAACATCACATCCCTCAGGTTAAGGGCTCAGTGCCACAGGACTTCCCCCACCCCACTTCAGAATGCCAGTTGCAAGTCCCAGGCTGTCACCTGTGCTTCTGACCCATTGGCTATAATTCAGAAGTGGCCATGCCCCCTTTTTGGGTTTGATTAATTTGCTAGAGCAGCTCACAGACGCTCACTTACTTATATTTACCAGTTACCAGGATATGATACAGGATACAAATGAACAGCCAGATGAAGAGGTACATAGAACTAGGTCTGGAAAGATCCCAAGAGCAGGCGCTTCTATCTCCATGGAGCTGGGATATGTTACCCTTCCAGTGTGGATGTATTCATCTACCAGGAAGCTCTCTGAGTCCCACATTATTGGAACTTTTACGGAGGCATCATTTCCAGTCCTTCTCCTGTCTCAAGAAAGTGGAGGGCAGGGCTGGAAATTTTAAGCCTCTAATCATAGCTTGGTCTTTCCCAGTGACCATCCCTCAATCAGGAGCCATCCAGAGTCGCCTGGCTAGAATAAACAAAACTCTTATCACCCAGGAAATTACAAGGGTTTCAGGAGCTCTATGTTAGTAACTGGAGGCAGAGATCAATACATATTTTTTCTATTATCTCACAATCTGAAACCATGACCAGTATGTTACTAGTTCATGGCAAAATGGGGAAAACAAGGTGCTATAATATATATTTTAATAAATCTACTTTTATACAAATTTGAGGACTTTGCTCTTTTTTCTGATATTATGTTCTTCCTTATTTTGGTGTCAAAATATTCTTTTAAAAATAAAATTATGGCAGTAGTATATATTTATTTTGAATGTCCTTATATATCAAATAATAAGATGGAAATTATCTATCACTCCTTTAATAACAAGAAGGAAATTATCTATCATCATTCCTTTAAATTATCTATCACTCCTTAAATTGTATTCATCCAAAAAGCCCCCAAATTCAACAACTGCTAATCCAAGAGAGTTCTGGGTGGACACACAGGAATTTGGGGCCTCTGCTTCAGTTCCATTGTCGGGTTATTCAGCCCACTAAAGTTTGGCAGTCACAGAAAGAGTTAGAAATTCCACAGGTCAAAAAAAAAAAAAATCATGTAAACCCATTTTGGAATGTTGTTCTAATGAAACAGTAAGATACAAAAAAATTTTTTTTGAGTTTTTTTCGAGATTCTGACATCTCTTATTAACAAAGTAAGTGGCTAAGAAGTCTACACTTAAACCAAATGGGCCCATCAGCTGAAATTTGAATAGATAAAATTACTTATGACAATTTCAGAGCTGGTTTAATTCACTGGGCAAAATGAGGTGCCTGTTTTAACTTGACTCTGGCATCTTCTATCTCTCTGCCTTTTCCAAGATAACTTTTATTTTATTTTATTTTTTAAATTTTATTTATTTATATATTTATTTTGGCTGCGTTGGGTCTTTGTTGCTGTGCACAGGCTTTCTCTAGTTGCAGTGAGTGGGGGCTACTCTTCGTTGTGGTGCATGGGCTTCTCATTGCGGTGGCTTCTCTTGTTGTGAAGCACGGGCTCTAGGCACACGGGCTTCAGTAGTTGTGGCTCGTGGGCTCAGTAGTTGTGGTGCACATGGCATGAGGGATCTTCCTGGACCAGGGATTGAACCCTTGTCTCCTGCATTGGCAGGCGGATTCTTAAACACTGTGCCACCAGGGAAGTCCCCAAGATAACTTTTGACCTAACTTTAAAAGACTGGTTTTGACCAAACTGAGTAGGTTTGGGCCAGATTGGTATCAAATTACATTTTGAATTTGATATCTGAGTTAGTCCACAAATCAAGATCGAAGCACAAAAGAGGCTGTCAAGGATTTACAGATGGAATTACCTTTTATTGTTCTTAACAGGTTTCAATTAAGTTTAGTATGTGGGTAGAAGTTATTAGAAGTATTTGTATGCAATACTTTCTCAAACGTCTTGTCCTCAAGTCATTTTTAGGCCACTGTATTATTTCCTGCTTTTATGCCTCTTAATTTTCCTCTATGGTGGTTTGTCTCTTTGTGTGCATTCTTTGATTATGAGCTCATCCCTAGAAAAGGTTTTTTGTTTTTATCCCCTCCTGAGGAGGTCCTATGAACCTAGAGCTGCAAATTCTTTACAGAGCAGTTTGACATTTGCATCTACTGAACCCTAGTGTTTTCAATGTTCCTATACTACTTTCATTTTAATTTCTTAGCTTGGGATTCTGGTGCCACACAGATAGAATAGATGTGGATTCTGATGTGCAGGTACGCAGACCTGGATTTTCAACTTTCCTTAATTGACTCTGGCCTCCTTGAAACCCCAGACAGCAAGCTCAAAGCTTTCCTGGGCTGCCTTGTGAATTTTCACTTATTTTTATATGCCCTTTTGTCACCATTGAGCTACCATTTATTAAGTGCTTATCTTGTGCCAGATCTTTTGCAGACACCATTTTATAGGGGCCTCTCTATCCACAAGGCAAATATCAGTGTGCTCTACCCATTTTTTGCACCTCTCCTTATCAATAATTGAAGGGGATATTTGCTTTAGGCCATTATAACAAAAGTATTTGCTGAGAATAACTGAACTAATAATTATTTTAGAGTTAATGTATGCAACATAACTATTTTATCTATAAATGAATAGTATATTCTGTGACTCTAATATTAACATCCATTCATTTCCCACAGGATTTAGGGAAAACCCATAGTCCAGAGTCACTGGGATCATATGTTAGACTACTTGAGTACAGATTATCCTTTTTTTTTTTTGGTCTCAGTCTATTTCTGGCCGTATTTCCATGATCCATGCTGCTCTACCTAGATCTACTGTGGATACATAATTTTAGCATCAGAGTGTGTGTGTATATGATTTGCAAAAGACTTTCAGTTTTTCTCACTGCAATTGTTCAAAATTTAGGTCCTAAATAGAGCTAAATGACTTGCCATTTTCCAAACTTACCATTCCTCACCACAGTCTTTGTCTTTGTATGTGGAGTTCCTCTACCTGGAATCCCACAGTAACCTTTCTGCCTGACAAACACCTACACGTCTTTCCAGACCAAATTCAAATGCAGCCTCATTTGTGTTGTCCACCCTTAGCCTCCCAGCTAATCCACTCTTCCTCTGTGCTCCCAAAGGACCTTTGGCATCATAGTGACTGGATCACCATTATCTGCACATAGGTTTGTTTCTCCCATTAAATATGAGCCCCCTTGAAAGAAGGGAGTGTGTTTATCATTTCTGTATGTTTAGCAAGCAAGAGTTCCTGTCACATAACAGGTGATCAAAACATGATTGGGGAGTGAATGAATAAAAATTAAAGGCTTTTTACTTCATCAACTGTATTTCTATTCTAGAATTATTTCCATCCTTTTTTTTTTTTGCTGTTATATAGATATGTGTAATGTAGGGATGTGTTGATTCCACCACATCAGGGCTAATGAGTTTTACAAAATGTCTAGGAATGCCTTCTACAAAACTACCTTCTGAAACTGTGGTAGGGTGGGTTTTATAGAATTTATCAATTTGGATGAAGATCCCGATTTGTCTGTGTAACAGTCTCATGCTCATGACTCATGGGTAAACTCATAAAAATTCACGTGATCCCACCCAGAGGCAAGAGCAGGAGAAATCCATGACGTATCCTATTAAGAGCCTCTGAGTTTTATAAGTGACAAGTGGTTATTCTCTCGCTGTTTTCAAGATTATGTTTTTGTTTTGGATTTCAGTATTTTTAATGTGATGTATATAATTGTGGCTCTCTTTGCATTTATTTTACTTGGAGTTTGTTGAGTTTCCTGAATGTGTAGGTTATTGTGTTTTTAAAATAAATTTGGGTTATTTAAAAAAAAAAAAAAAGAGCCTCTGGGTTATACACATTATTCCTGGAGGCACTGGACCCTAGCTGTACTTCCAGTTTATAAATGCGTCATCACATTGAAAATGTTTACAGTTCTAAGACCAAGCCACTGCACATAGCTCTCCAGCTTTCCAGTAAATGGGGGCACAGCTGGAAAGCTGTCAAAACAGCAGAATGATGGCCTGGAACTCTGCCATCCAGAGGTTTGGGGCATAAAGACAGACTCACAGAAATAGATTGCTAGACATGGAAGAAAGGCTTGATTTTTTATTTTTTTTATTGAGGACTCCAAAGAAATTTTATTTATGTGTATTATATTTATCAATATTTACTGTATTTGAAAATTAGAAAAGAACATTAAAAATATTAATTCATTTAAAAGTAAGAATAAATCCATTACTGGTTAAAATAACTAATGTATTTTTATGAAAAATAATTACATTTTCTCAAACAAAAAAAATGACATTGTTTTACATATTTGAAAATCTCCTTAATGGTCAGTTTACTAGAAGAGCAGTTGGACTCAACTATCTACTTCTGCATTCTATCTGCTTGATATCACATGTCATGTAACCCCTGGAAAATTCCACTCTACACTTGTGAGAGAACAAGTGGAAAAGGCAACGTGACTTGGGCCCAAACTCTAATTAGAAAATGAAATTGGATCCTCTATCCTCCCCAGCGAGAGAAAAATAACCCTATTGCCTCAAGGTGCTGACAGTGGAAGGAACTAAGACTATATCATAGTATTGTTATGAAAATGGTTTTGACCTTGCAGATCCCACAGGGTCTCAGTGACTCCCCAAGATCCCCAGACCACACTTTGAGAATTGCTGCCTTAACTAGATGCAGCCATACCTGATGCTATCTACTCTTACCAGTCTTGTGAGCCTACCAATATACGTTTATTTTTTCCCTTAAACTGCTGGAGTTGGGTTTCTGTTACTTGCAACTGAAAGAATTCTGATTAATATACAAATAAACCCTTCATGGTTCTTCTTCGTTTAGGAAAAAATTTAGGGAAGCTTAGGGCAGTCTCACAGATGCAGCTCTGAATCTTTTCTCTCTTTGTATTTCCTCCCTCCTTCCTTCTAAGGCTTAATTTTTATTTTTGTTTTATAAATTCAGTGAACTGGGCAAAGCAGCAAAAGTCAGGTTCTATCTGGTTTACTTCCAGCAAACCAGAGTTTTGTGGTTTTATTTCTTTTCCAAGGTATCTCATCTTGGAAATGGGCTTTCATCTTTATCAAATAAAGGGAATAGAGGCTGACTTGGTGGCACAATTCTTGCTGGTAAGAATGAATCAGGGGACTTCCCTGGTGGCCCAGTTGTAAAGAATCTGCCTTACAGTGCAGGGGATGCAGGTTCAATCCCTGATCAGGGAACTAAGATCCCACATGCTGTGGGGCAACTAAGCCCGTGTGCTACAACTACTGAGCTCACACGCCTCAACTAGAGAGCCTGCATGCCACAAACTACAGAGCCCATGAGCTCTGGAACCCAAATGCCACAACTACAGAGCCCATGCACCCTGAAGCCTGTGCGCCACACTAGAGAAGAGAAAACCTGCACACCACAACTAGAGAGAAGCCCGTGCACCACAACCAAGAGCCCATGTGCTGCAGCTAGGACCTGATGCAGCCAAAAATAAATACAATAAATAAATAAATAAATAATAAATCTTAAAAAAAAAGAATGAGTCAGTATTCATGTTTTCCCTACAGTTATCTTTGTTTTGGATTATTTAATGCTGAATCCACACCTTGGTCATTCATCCGTCCACTGTTCTACCCTCTCTGGATAAGAAGATAGTGAAAAGTGGACAGGCTGTGAGTTATGTTGTTAGTAATACAACACTTTCTACCTTGTTTTCTCTCTCTTTCTCTCTCTCTCTTTTAGAGGTTGATATATTCCCAGTCATTGGGCAGAATTATGATTACAATTATAATTAAACTAGTACTTTGAAGGGCCTTGAACAACTTTGCTCTGACAGCCCTCCCACCTCTGATGGCACGCTGCTTGGACAGGGGACTACCTATCTAGAAAGGCAACACAGCCTATGAGATGTTACTGGTTTTGGAGACAGGAGACTGGATTTGACTCTTGACACTGTGATTTACTGTTTTATGTTCTTGTCTCTCTGAACCTAAGTTATCTAATTTGTGAAGTGGGGCTAATAGAGCATTCAGTTTATGGTAAAAGTAGGCTAGGATAGCACTTCTATGGGGTCAGCAAAGAGCAAGGTGTAGCTGGGATGTTGCTGAGGTCAATCACCCCCCGAATTCAGTGACTCAGCTAAGAAGGCAGGTCCCAGAGGGGCAGCCTAACACGTGCTTGAGGAGCACAGAGGTGACTGGGGCTGAGATGTCCCATGAGGCTGGTGGGGCCGGGGGCAGGGAGGGCCCTTCCTCAGTGTCTACTTAGAAAGCAGGAGGCAATGATGCACAGGTGTTGAGATAATGGCTCACATTTTGGACCTGCTGTTTACTATTTGTGTGACTATCGGCAAGGTATTTAACGTTTGTAAGCCTCATTTTCCTCATCTGTGAGTTGAAACAACAAAATCTATTTGTGGAGTTGCTGGGAAGCTTAGAGTAATGGTGTTACTGCATGGCAAGCATTTAGCAATAGATTTGATATGTAACAAATGCTTAAAAATTGTAGCTTAAAGCAAACAAGTAGCTGGAAGGTATCATAGTTCAAGGCAATTTGTCCATACCTGCTAGAATCTCTGTCCATAAGAGGACAGATGAGAAGGGGGTAGACTCTCCATCTGTGACAGGTAAGAGCCAACAAGTACAACCATGGCACTAGAGGGCAAGGTCAGGCATTGCTCTTAGGGTGCCCAGGCTGTTGGACAGGATTACGGAATGGGTGTTAGGCTTCATCAGGGAATCCTGGGAAACCCGTGGCTCTCATCCTACCTGACAGGGTGTCCAGGACTTTGCCATGCAGTGCATCGTGCCAGGTGGACTTGTGAAGGCAGCATCTCTCAGGGTGAGCTTCACGTTTAAACCTACAGGGGGGACTATTGCTGAATGCAGCTTTCGAGAGCCTTCTTAGAGCTTGGGGGACCCAGGAGGCGGCTGACACCTCCCCTAGATACCACTAGATGGATCGCATTGACTGAAAAATGCTGCCTGAGCTCCTTAACATGGCATATAAAGCTTTCTATGACCTGGCCCCTCCTTGTCCCCTTGGCCTCCCATGTCTTCACACTTTAAGCTTTAGCAATATTCCCATTTATACCCTGCTGATCCATGCCTCTGTATCTTTGTTCTTCCCAGACCTTCAACCTGAAATGCTCTTCCTTCGTTTCTTCATCTGCCAACTTTCAACATTCTTCAAGGCTCAGCAGAGGCATCACCTTCTCTAGGATGCCTTCCTTGAGTCCAGTGGGATGCAAATGGCAACAATTTATTGATCTCTCTGAGTACTAGGCAAATGTAGTCAGTATTCTGTACTTTAGGTCATGTAATACTTAACAACTGTGAGGAAACAGAGCCTCCAAAAGTTTGAGTGGCTTGTTCACGTCTGCCTTAGCCAGTAGGGTGTGTTGGAGCCAGGATTTTAAGCTAGATCTGCTTAAACCCAAAGCTGATATGATGTGCTGCCTCCCTGCCACGTGCCTTCTTCTATATTCCCACAAACCTCTTTACAATTTCTCTCTAAGCACATGAAATGGGAGCCGTTTGCATCCATGTCAGCTTCCACCAACAGATGGAAATTCCTCCAGGATTCTCCTGGGTTCTCTGTACCCAGCTCTTAGAGTCAGCCTGACACAGTGTTCATTCAGTAAAGGGTAAAGGTATATAAAATGAACCACATTTATGGTTCATTTTATATACCTTTATATATGTATGAAACATTTTAAATTGTTGATAGACATAGACTTAGAGAAGTTTTTCCTTCAGTGTGGAATAGAAAATTGTTAACAAGCAAGGTAATTCAATGGGGGAAAAAGTCTTTAAGACAAATGGTGCTAGAATAATTGGATAAATGTACGGAAAAAACAAACTTTAACCCTTATTTTCCACCATACACAAAAGTTAATTCAACATGGATTATGGATAGCTCTGAACAAAGAAGCTGAAAATATAAAGCTTCTAGAAGAAAACCTAAGAGAATATGTTTGCTACTATGTGTTAGGCAAAGATTTCTTAGACAGGACAAACAAGCACTAAGTATAAAAGAAAAGAAGTTATATCGGACTTTATAAAAATTAGTCATTTCTTTTCATCCAAAGATACCATTAAGAAAATGGAAAGGGCTTCCCTGGTGGCGCAGAGTTTGGGAGTCTGCCTGCCAATGCAGGGGACACGGGTTTGTGCCCCGGTCCGGGAGGATCCCACATGCCGCGGAGTGGCTGGGCCCGTGAGCCATGGCCGCTGAGCCTGCGCGTCCAGAGACTGTGCTGCGCAATGGGAGAGGCCACAACAGTGAGAGGCCTCTGTACCACACACACACACACACACAAAAAGAAAATGGAAAGATAAGCCCCACACTGAGAGAAATATTCACAATACATATGTCTGATAAAGGACCTATATCCAGATACTATCAAGAATTCCTATAGTTTTTTCTCGGTTACCGGAGGGGGTGAGTAGACGGGCAAGTAGAGCCAGCATGCCGGTGGCCCGGAGCTGGGTTTGTCGCAAAACGTATGTGACCCCGCGGAGACCTTTCGAGAAGTCCCGCCGCGACCAAGAGCTGAAGCTGATCGGCGAGTATGGGCTCCGGAACAAACGTGAGGTCTGGAGGGTCAAGTTTACCCTGGCCAAGATCCGCAAGGCTGCCCGGGAGCTGCTGACGCTGGATGAGAAAGACCCGCGGCGTCTGTTTGAAGGCAATGCCCTGCTGCGGCGACTCGTCCGTATCGGGGTGCTGGACGAGGGCAAGATGAAACTGGATTACATCTTGGGCCTGAAGATTGAGGATTTCTTGGAGAGACGCCTGCAGACCCAGGTCTTCAAGCTGGGCCTGGCCAAGTCCATCCACCACGCCCGTGTGCTGATCCGCCAGCGCCATATCAGGGTCCGCAAGCAGGTGGTGAACATCCCATCCTTCATTGTCCGCCTGGACTCCCAGAAGCACATCGACTTCTGCCTCCGTTCTCCATATGGGGGCGGCCGCCCCGGCCGCG
The DNA here is from genome assembly GCF_964341445.2 of Mesoplodon mirus. NCBI lineage: Eukaryota > Metazoa > Chordata > Mammalia > Artiodactyla > Ziphiidae > Mesoplodon > Mesoplodon mirus. The sequence goes on along the minus strand of NC_138992.1, from coordinate 40,805,625 downwards.
TGAAGAGGAAGAACGCCAAGAAGGGCCAGGGCGGGGCTGGCGCTGGCGACGACGAGGAGGAGGATTAAGCCCACCCATCCCGCCTGGGCTGATGGAGCGTCTAGTTTTCCAGTCAGATAATAAAACAACGTTTCAGAAAAAAAAAAAAAAAAAAAAAAAGAATTCCTATAATTGAGTAATAAAAAGACAACCCAGTAGATATGGGCAAAAGACTTGACCAGGCACTTCATAAGAGAAGATATGTGAAAGGCTAATAAGTATATGAAAGATGATCAACTTCACTTAATGAATCAAATTAAAACTGCAATGACCACTTCACCTCCATGAGAATGGTTAAAATGAAAAAAAAAAATTAAAAACTTCTTATTCTAATGTTGGCAAGAATGCAGGGCAAGGAACTGTAACTCTCATACATTGCTGGCATAACCATTTTAAAAATTTGTCAATTTCTTATAAATTTAAATATTTACCTACATTATGATCCAGAAATTCCACTCCTGGGTAAATAAAAACCCAAGATTTAAAAAAAGATAAATAGGGACTTCCCTGGTGGCGCAGTGGTTGAGAGTCTGCCTGCTGATGCAGGGAACGCGGGTTCGTGCCCCAGTCCGGGAAAATCCCACATGCCGTGGAGCGGCTGGGCCCGTGAGCCATGGCCACTGGGCCTGCGCGTCCGGAGCCTGTGCTCCGCAACAGGAGAGGCCACAACAGTGAGAGGCCCGCGTACCGCAAGAAAAAAAATAAATAAATAAAAAGATAAATAAAAACAAATGTCAACAAAACAGCTTGTGTATAGAAACTATATTCATTATAGCCCCACATTGAAAACAACACAGATGACCACCAACAGGAGAATGGATAAACAAACTGTGGCATATCCATTCAATGCAATACTACTCAACAATAGGAAGGAAGGAAGAAACTACCAACACATGCAACAACATGGATGAATCTCAACTACATTATGTTGACTGAAAGAAGCCAGTCACAGAAGAGTACATTCTTTGTGATTCTATTTATATGAAATTCTGGTATAAGCAAAACTAATCTACAGGGGGAGAAATCAGAATAGTGGTTGCTACAGTTGGTAGGTGTGGGCTAAAAAAGCGCAAGAGAAAACTTTCTTGAGTGATGGGAACATTCTCTACCTTGACTGGACTGGTGGCTACACAGGCATACTTATTTGTCAAAACTCAGGGATGCACTCTATAATATATATTTTTAAAAAGAGAATTAGTTCAAAAGAAGAAATAGAACCACTGTGCTTTGTTCAGACCACACTTTAGTACATTTTAAAAACAACAATAAATCAAAGTACGTTCAGATATGGGTCACCAGGAGGAAGAAGGTTCAGGAAGTGATGATGCAATGAGAAAGGTGAGGAACAGGGGAGATGCAGGCTGGAGAGAAGACAAGTGGGGAGTGTTGTGTCCTTCTATTCATTCATTGGGAGGGCAGTTGTGTGGTTAAATGTGTGTAGTTATTCACTGAACTCCAGAGGGCATAACCAGGACCAATGGGTAAAAGTTAAAAAAAGGAAAAAAGTTAAAAAGAGGAAGATTCTTCTAGATACCAGGCAATGGGGCTGCAGAGCAAAGCAAAACTTGGACAGTCATCAGGAAGCTGCCACAGAGCCTGGACAAGAGGTGGTGAAGGCCTGGACCACACGTGCCATGGGGATGGAGAGGATGTAAAGGGAGAGTGGATTTGAGAAGTGTCAGGAAGTACAGTTGACGTGACACGTGTGTGTGTATGTGTGTGTGGTTACAAGGGAGAACAATAAATTAAGAATGACTCTCACATTTTGCCTAAGAAGACACTGTTGTATTAGTTATGTGTCATAAGATCTTATGAATCATGAAATTGTTTTAAAATGTTAGACCTTAAAATTGTGCAATTGTGTCTGACTAAGCGATTGAAATGGATTTTATTAAAAATGTGACTGAGTCACAGAGCTATTGGAAACAGGAACCAGAAGCCAAACTACCCACCTGTCTAACCTTTCAAAGTAACAAGGTAAGCTGGCCATTCAAGCCCCATCGCACCACCCTATTTTCAGTTTCCTGCACTTACTTCTCTGATATTTTGTAGTTTATATTGTCTGTCTCTGTCCACTAGAATATAAGCTTCTTAAGAGCAAGGATGCTGTGGTCTTACTCACTGCTGCATGCCCAGCTCCTAGCACACTGCCTGTCATAGAGGTGCTCAGTCAATACCTGAGGCTTGAAGGGAGGTTTCAGGCAGAGCTTATCTGGTGATGGCTGCCCGGTGGGTGGGTATGAAGAACTGCAGAAACACATGCCAGAGTACGCCAGCCATTCACAGATGCTGTGGAGGGCGTTCCAGATGTTTGTTTCCTTAAATCTAATGCTCTCCCAATACCTCTGCAGCACTTATACCTCGTGCCAGTGCAGATCCCGTGAGCCCCACACCTTGCTCCAGCTGCCACTACTCAATCAGCTTCCAGACAGGGCTCCAAGCAGACTAATACTGCAAACACACTTGTCCTTTCCTGCCTGGGTTTCTCTGATGCCAGCGTGTGAGATCCTACAGGAACCTGCAGGACACTCGTGAATGTGCAGTTCAGAAATGCGAGCATGATGGAGCCACCCTTAATCAAAGGGGGACAGGTATCCATGCACAAATATTTCCCCCTATTGTAATTGGGGCTGGTAGTTCTGAGATGACACACTGCAGGAGGCTCCTCTGAAAGTTCAGGCAACATCAAGCAGTAGTCACCTGTTGCAGGGGCCAACTTGATAATGCATGCTTTCATTGGCTTTCCCTCTTCCCTGGTTCCTAGTTCCACTCCGCCCTTCTCCACTCCTCCCTGGGATCAGTTCCCAAATGATAACCGACCTGCACATGTGCATTTGTCTCAGGCTCTGCTTTCTGGGTGACCCAGGCTAAGACAACAATCTAATTTTCATATCCTCGAATCTGACAGTGCTTTCTTGGTTCAAGGAAAACCACCTGTATGTAGGTCAGACACCTCTAGCAACAAGAAGGACACATTAAAATCCTCCCATGTCCTTTAACTCCCTGGTCCCCTGAAGTTCCAGGGCAAAGTGAGGATGAGCACGTGGTCCTCATGTAAAGGCAGCATTCCAAGGCCTCACCAGTTATGGTCTAACGGGTAGTGGCAAACCCTCCCTGAGAAGAGCAACCAAGGGCAGAAGCCATCTTCAGATGTGAAAGGTGAGCACGAGGCTGGGTTGGCAGCTGACTGGAAGCACGCTGATGGGCTGGACTAGCAGTAGCAAGGAGATTTCTCAACTTCCAATGCAGTTGAAACCAAGGGTAATCATTAGTCAAATCCATTTCACCTGCCTTCGCTAATCAAGGTTTTTTTAAGACTTGCGTGTTCTCCAAGTGGAGTATAGCCTATACAATAAATGTTTGCCTGAATTGTTTTCCAGGAACTTGGAATTAGCTGTGCCTAGTTCAGGCAGAGCTAGTTAAGACTGGTTAGGACCACCAACCCTCCAACTGGGCATACACAAGTGTCCACCGGGTGACCTTTTGATGTCAGAGGACCGAAAACTCCACCCTCAGATGGTGTTAAGTGCCTCCATTTTTGAACGTGCAGAGGTCTGTAGCTTAGTTACACCCACGCAGAATGACGATTACTGTACCTTTTTCCAATTACCTTTCCCTATGCTCCCCCTGCTTCTGTATTCTTCATCCCATAAATACCCAAGCCCCCGGGCCTCCCTGGTGGCGCAGTGGTTGAGAGTCCGCCTGCCGATGCAGGGGATACGGGTTCGTGCCCCGGTCTGGGAGGATCCCATATGCCGCGGAGCGGCTGGGCCCGTGAGCCATGGCCGCTGGGCCTGCGCATCCGGAGCCTGTGCTCCGCAACGGGAGAGGCCACAACAGTGAGAGGCCCGCATACCGCAAAAAGGAAAAAAAAAAAAAAAAAAAAAAAAAAAAAAAAAAATACCCAAGCCCCTTGCCTTTGCGGAGGCAGATCTAAGACTTGTTCTCCTGTCTCCTGACTTCGCCACCTTGCAAATAAACCCTCTCTTTGCTGCGTTTTTGCTTGCTCTGTGTAGGTTAAAACAAACCTGGTTCGGTAACAGTGCTGCATACCCATACCAACTACTGAGATCATTGATGGGGGCAGAGAGGCTCTGGGCTGGGGACAGAGGACAAGTAGTAACAGCAAAGTTTCTTCCTCTCTGGTGGGATCTGTATCTCATTCCCTGGCCTTTTTTTAAAAAAATTGAGCTAAAATTCACGTAACACAAAATTAACTACGTTAAAGTATACAGTGGCATTTAGTACATTCACATGTTGTGCAACGATCACTTCTACTTAGTTCCAAATAATTTTCATCACCCTAAAAGGAAATTTTATGCCCATTAAGCAGTTAGTTCCCATTACCCCGCCCCCTTCCCAGGCCCTGGCTATCATTTATCTGTTCCTGTCTGTATGGACTTACCATATTCTGGATATTTCATATAAGTGGAATCATACAATATGTGTGACATTTTGTGTCTGGCACATTTTGATTGTCTAGTCGTCATCTGATGGACATTTGAGTTGTTTCCACTTTTTGGCTATTGTGATTAATGCTGCTATGATCGTTTGTGTACAAGTGTGTGTTTGAGTCCCTGTGGTCGAGTCTTCCAGTGTGTAGCTAGGAGTGGAATTGCTGCCCATCCATTTTCATGAGGGCTTCTTTTACCAGTGCACCAGTTTGAGTCCCAGAGACTCTATCTGGCAGTTGGTTTCCAGAGGAAATTGATAACCGCTTTACACTAAACGTCTGTGAAGGATTTAAGATAACCACATAACTACAGTCATCCCCAGTATTCATGGAGGATTGGTTCCAGGGCCCCGCCATGCTCAAGTCCCTTATACAGAATGGTATAGTACAGTAAGCCCTCTGGATCTATGGGTCCGGCATCCGTGGATAGAAAGAGCTGACTGTACATCCACTTGGCCAAAGCTGAAGAAGTTGGCTTCTGGGGATATCTGAGGGAGCTGACCTAAGTGCTTCCCTTGTCTCCCTTTTCTTCACAGTAAGGCTCTCAGCCTTACTGTGAGCTTACTTGGCTGGGTTGGTGAATTTGGCTGTGGGTGAGCGCTGTGCATGTGTCTGTCTTTGAGCACAAAAGCTGGATTTAGGTACATCTATGAAATCATTTCAGAAAAGCAAGCAAGCAGTGTCCCTGTACCCTTATTTTCACATTCCCTTGTGGGAAGTCCTTCAGCTGGGTGACTGGTTATTTATACTGGTTATCATGTAAGCGTTATCTGGAACAAATTTTGAAAAATAGAAAAACGGGGGGAAAAATAGAAAGGATTTGATACTACGAAGCTTCAGGTCAGTTCTCTGGATGGAAACAAACTACCTGTACTGTGACAATCTGGGTTGGAGTTGAAGGCTTTCTGTTTTCCACGTTGTGAATGCCCTGTAGACTGAATTCAGAAACATCTCACTGTGGCAGTTTTAGGACATTAAGTCACCATTGGCTTTGATTAGTAGCAATTCTAAGAAATGAATACTGTTTTAAACAAGAAATGTCCTGGAGTTCTCTTTTGGCAAACTGTTCTGTTTTGGAAAGTTAAGCATGTGTCTGAGTGTATATGTTAGTGGGGGAAGAATCTGTGGTCAAGATTGAGACAAGAAACGCTAATAGGGACAGACAACGTATTAAAATATTTGTGGCCGGTCAGATCTCGGTCCCTCACAGCTTGACCTTTTAATTCAATTCAAGAGCTGTTACTTCTGATGTGTGCACAGGTGTCCAAGTGCCTCTGCAAGAGTGAGGCTTCTCACTTTCTTGCCTTGGTGTCTCTGCTACTGTGAGCACTCAAAACACTCCCCTCTCAGATTTTCCACTGTGGAGGTCACGACAACGGAGTGATTAAACAGAGGCAGGATGGCTGAGGTATTTAAGTTTCTGTTCATAAGTCTCTGTGGGAACCTTGCACAGGCCCTGCTTTAATTATTTTCTTTCAGAGCCCCAAGGTCGACAGGAACAGCCCTTTGGGAGCAGCTTGATATTTTGATTTTAATTCTCCTCTTCATCAGTCTGATAAAGTGTTTTAACTGGTAATGGTTTTCATAAGAAAGCTGAATTTGCATCTTGGGGTTTCATGCGTATTTCAGTAATGTATGCAGAAGGAAAACTGCAAGGAAGTATGGAAAATTTTAGCATTAAGAATTTAGAAAAAAAAATTAGCCAACATTCCTAGGAAAACTCCAAGTTCTAAGTTCTATGGTTCCAAACAAAGCTTCCTTTCCCTTCTCATCTCCACAATAATAGTGTTCCCATAGCAGCTAATAGTTATCGCTCCTTCATTTACTTGGCATTGTGCGGTATAATCCTCTCTCCAATCTTATGATTGGTGTTATAAACTCTGCTTTAAGGATGAAAGAATTGATGCTCAGGAGGAAGCAGAGCATGGTGGTCAGAAGCATGAAATCAAAAGTAAACAGAGGGCTTCCCTGGTGGCGCAGTGGTTGAGAGTCTACCTGCCGATGCAGGGAACGCGGGTTCGTGCCCCGGTCCGGGAAGATCCCGCATGCCGCGGAGCGGCTGGGCCCATGAGCCATGGCCGCTGAGCCTGCGCGTCCGGAGCCTGTGCTCCGCAACGGGAGAGGCCACAGCAGTGAGAGGCCCGTGTACCGCAAAAAAAAAAAAAAAAAAAAAAAAGGTAAACAGAAATAGGATCGAATCGTCTCCACTTCCATCACGGTACTTGATCTCCCTTTGCTTAGTTTCTACATCTATAAAATGGAGCCAATAAAACCTTAGTAACTAGGTCTTATGGTTGTTGAGAGGATTAAATGAGTGCATAAATGCATTTAACTTAGCAGGAACATTCAAAAAGGGGTCCTTCAGCTCCCTCTGCCATGACAGGTTTTAAATCCCTGGCTTCTGTTCTTGGAATGGCCTCCCACCTGTTAGTGTCCGTTAAAGTGAGGCTATAAAATTGAGCTCATCCAACCACCCACCAGTGTAAGCCATTTCACTGGAAAATTTTAATAAAACTGTTTTCTCTTTGCTGAAATAGAGATAAGAATAGTTTCAACCTCATAGGGATGTCACGAGGAAAAAGTGAGGTAATAAGCACAGGGCCTGGCACCATGATATTTAGTGTGTTTTATTAACTACTATTATTATTACTAAATTACATACTATTTAATATTATTATTTTTACTATCATTTAACCTTTAAAATCTATACTAATTTCCTTGCCCTTCTACCCTTATCAAGGAGAGAAAAAAAAAAGATCTGTCCCTACTTTTCATAAGAAGAATTTATACAAATAATTATTCTTCAACCATATCTATTTATTTTCCATTTTCAGACTTGACATTGACCTAGCTGTGCCACGTACATTGCAATCCAGGTACTAGAGGGCAAAGCATCCTGGAATGGCATCAGGAGACCTATGTTCTAATCTCCAACAGCACTAATTTACTGTGTGACCTTGGGCAAGTCACTTGACCTTTCTGTGCTTTGGTTTCCTCCTCTGTTAAACAAGAGACTGGACTGAAGTCTCTTTTAGCACAAAGATTGCATGTTTATAACTCTTCATGTGTGTAGATATATATGAGTATTATCTCTTCATCATAATTATTTTTATTATTTAAAACTGCTTTGTAACTAGCTCATTTAAGCCTTTACTTCTATTTTCCTATGAGATAACGCACAGAGTTCTGCAGGAGGTAGACAGCAGAGACAGAACTAGGAAGTACAGACCTTGGCCTTCAGCCTCTGGTTTAGCTCAGACCTAATATTCCACTATAGAACTCACCAGAGCTGTGGGAAACTAGAAGAGAGCGGTGGGAGGCATACTGTCACCTTTTTCAGTTCTCAAGGATGCTCTTATCTTTCTTTTTATCCAAATGTCTCTGCTTGTCTTTGCTTTGGACGTTTTTCAAATATATCTAAAAATTTCTCAAAAAATATTATCAATAGTTCTTAAAGATATATTTCTTACCTTACACACACATTTATGAAGGTGAAAAAATTGTTAAATTCTGTCTGGCTCATAGAGGTATAACATTTGATACCTTCAGTACCTTTAAAATGCTTAAATTTAGAAGCCACAAAATATTCTTCCCCTGTGACTGAGAGTCCAGATTTCCCTTTTACTACTTCATGCTTAGATTTTTGGAAGCCTGATAACTCTCTCTCATCATTATGATATTAGCAAAGCCTTAAAAGGTTTACCAAAGGCTTTTTAGATTTGATGGAGTTTGGGGTAAAAGCAGAATTAATAGTTAAGAAAACAAACTGATTCCTTACAATCTATCTTATCCCAAGGGGAATTTTCAGCCTAAACTTCTGGCAGAGACATTTTGACTGATTTTGTAATATCTTACAGTTTCCTGGAATGGGCAGGTGCTACACAAATGGGGAAGACCTGTGGGCTCATGGAGATAACATGAACATCTCTGCTGTTGCCAGCCTTGGGCGAGGCTAGTCCTTCTGGAGCCACTGATCAGTCGCATGAACGTAACACTGCCCTCCTCCTAAGGTCTCGGGACAGACTTGTACTGAGCACATTTCCTTCCTTTTCTTAATTTTATGTAATAGTGGTGTACCCCAAATACAGCACAATACCAGCTGGCATTTTACCACATGATTTTTGGCTGTATATGTATAAACACATTTTATGTTAATAGTTACGCACTTTTAAATGTATATTATAAAACACTGAGCCCTTTGAGGCTGGCTCTATTGTAATTCCCACCTTACAGATGAGAAGGCTCAGACACAGAGCAGTTAGGTGACCAGCGCACAGTACTCAGCTGGACAGCACCAGAGCTGGGATTCAAACCCAAGCAGTCTGGCTCCAGAGCCTGACTCTTACCACTGTAGCTTACTTGAATAAATAGATAAGCAGGGAATTATTACAGTAAAATGGTGAGATACACAGCACTCTCAAGATTTACTTATTTCTAGTACTTCTAAGCAATAATTATTTATTATTGTTCATACATCTGTGAACCTGCTGAGGGTTGGTTGACCTTGACTGGGCTCAGCTGGGTGGCTCTGCTCTATGAGAGACAGCAGCTGACCATCCACTTCTCCCCATGGGAACCAACATTGCCAGTTTCTTGGGTATCTTTCCATATATATCTTGTGCACAAACAGGTAAAAATAAATCCCCCCTTTAAACACAGTTGTGGTATATTTTACACACTGTTCTGTATTTTGAAGATGCTTGGTTTTAAAGGAGAATTATGGAAAACAATACAGAGGTTCCTCAAAAAACTAAAAACAGAACTGCCTTATGATGCAACCATCCCAATTCTGGGTAAATATCCAAAGGAAGTGAAACCGGGATCTCGAAGAGATATCTCTTCTCTTGTGTTCATTGCAGCATTGTTTACAATAGCCAAGATACAAAAACAACCTAAACATCCATCAAACAGTGAACAGATAAAGAAAGTATGGTGTGTATATATATATGATGGAATATTATTTAGCCTTAAAAAAAGAAGGGAAATTCTGGGAATTCCCTGGCTGTTCATTGGCTAGGATTCCACACTTCCACAGCAGGGGACACGGGTTCGATCCCTGGTTGGGAAACTAAGATCCTATAAGCCACGAGGCATGGCCAAAAAAATAAAATGAAGAAGAAGGAAAATTCTATCATTTGTAACAGCATAGATGAACTGAGAGAACATTATGCTAATTAAAATAAGCCAGATGCAGAAATACAAATGCTGCATGATCTCACTTATATGTGGAATCTAAAAATGTCAAACTCATGGAAATAGAAGAGCAGGGCCTGGGGGAGAGAGAAATGGGGAGATGGTCAAGGGGAACCAAGTTTCAGTTATCAGATGAATAAGTTCTGGAGATCTAATGTACAACGACGTGACTATGGTAAGCTATTGGTATTGTATACTTGAAATCTGCTAAGAAGGTAGATCTTGTGTTATCAACAAACAGGCACAAACACACAAACACACACACACACAACCCCCCCCCACCACCACCACCAAAACAGAGACATGTGTTGTGGCCAGGGGAGTTCTAATTCAGGTCTGAAATGGGGCCCTGGATGTGTATTTTTTTTTAAGTTCCTTCAGATGATCCTGTTGCTTGAATTAATTTGAGAATCATTTCCTATTGAAAACACAACAAAAATGATCCAAAGCACGAAGTCAGAACAAAATGTTTCTACATATTAGAATCTGTCTCATAACGAATTAATAATTTAATTAATTAAAAGAAAGGAGAATGATAGGACCGTAACCAGAAGAGAATGAACTCTCTGTTGATGGTTTTGCCCTTTTCTTTGATTTTTCTAATCCTGGAGATGCTTGAGCATGTATGGATGTCCAGAGGAGAAAGCCAGGGAAATAAACTTGGAGAAGGAAGCAGGGGTGGTAGTGCAGAGATCAGAGAACTGGGGGTCAGGCAGACCCCTGCCATAGGCTAGTTTTGAGATCTAGAGAAAGTTACCTCACTTTCTGTGCCTGTTTTTGCATCCATTGAATGGGGTAATAACACCTATCTGAGTGGGCTAGTTTGAACATTAGAGTTTAGATAAGAGAAGGAATAGAATGTGTTTAGTCTATGCCAAACCTATAGTCAGCTGCAAATGAGTTGTGGACTTGAACAGACTCCTGTCTGTGCCCCTTTGCCCTACTCGAGCTTGTTATTGGGTAACAGGTAATTATTCATTCTGTGGTGCTGAGATTAAAAATCTTATGGGAATTAGTCACTTTTTACTCTTATCTGTTTTTCCCTGTTGCTTCTGTTCTTCAAAAAGAGTAAAAGGTAAAAATACACATCTGAAGGTTTCACATAGTAGTTGCTGTGAAAAATTAATAAACAGAAACCTTAGTTTATAGAGTTGGGAGACCAGAAGAGAGAGCTGTCCTGTCCTGCGACCACAGCAGAGCCCGACAGGAAGAAGCAAGCCTCCTCTCTCCTGGCAACGACTCAGCCAATGAAAAGCCATGGACGCTTGGTTTACTCTAGCCCTCCCAATTTCCTTTTCCCCTCTATAAAAGTGCTCTCCTACCCTTGCTTTGAAAGGACTTGCACGCGGCTCACCATAGTTGCGAGCTCCATGTTGCTTTTCTTTTCTCTTTTTTTTAAATTTTTTCATTTCTCTGCTGATCCGGAACAAACCCGTTTTTTGGCTGGAGAAATAAGTGGTGGGTCAACATTGCAAATTCCAAATCCAAACTTTTGTCAACTATAGCATGAGCCTAGTGTTTTGCTCACATTAAAATCATTTCTGTGACTGTTTTAGTTCTTGAGCTTATTCTCAGAACATACTGCCTTGGAGCATGGATTTTGCCTCTGACACCTTGGTCAGCAAAGTAGGTCAAAGGTAATATAAGGCGGCAAATAAGGCATGGCTCAAATATTGGGGGAATGGGGGTTTTCAGAATGTCTTGGCTGATCAGAAGATCCCACACCCTCTATCAAAGTGTTCTGTATTCTTTGTCAGTCTCTGCCCTGCCCCTGGGCTAGGAAATGTGCTGGTCACACAGCCTGTGGGGAGTGGAGAAGTGAGCTTTGCCACCGTCTCTTATTCCCCAGGGCAGACGTGCAGATATCTGAAAAGGCCCAACACGACGGGTGTCCTCCCAGGTGCCAGCAGTGCAACCTGAAGTGCAACCATGTCCTCTAAGGCCCAAGGAATGGGAGCTTCAAAAGCCAACTGACAAACAGCAAAGATGTCTAGTGGTGACCAAGCGCTTGCAGCCCACCTGGCTTCACCCTCTGGGAGGACGGAGTGTGCACTGAGGCCCTTTTAGCAGAACAACCGAGCCTGTCCTATCCAGGAAAATGTTCCTTTGTGTCATTTCCTCTGTGTCTCATTTTGGAGAAGAGAATTGGATTCAACCTTTGTGACCCTCATGTTCTACCCTTACAACGTCTGTTCTAGAGGTATTGCTCATTGCCAATTCAAGAGTTTAGGAGACAGCACTAAGACTTTTGGGGGGGGATACATCTTAGCAAGAAGTGATGTGACAGTAACATAGCAACAGGTCCAATTGACTAAATTACCCACGGAAATCTCCCGCTGGCATCAGGAAGGTATTTGTACCAAACTCAGAGTGGAGTGTGAGTCACTCTGAGTCATGGACATAGAACCTCATAGAATTCCTCCGTTTGGGATCACATTACCTTACTAACAAGAAAGGTGTTTTTCTGAGTGTGTTTCTCTCTCGACAGCTCCCAGTCATCCCAGATGAAAAAATGTAGTCATAGTGTAGATTATCTAAAGTGGCAAATTATTTGAAAATGTATGTGCCCTTTGCTTTCAAATAGTGAGTGCTCTTTTGGGGGGGGGGGCTGTTTGCCCTGTCAGAACAAAGAGCATTCCAGACGGAGGAAATCTCTAGAACAAATGATCTAAAGTGGGGATGAATTTGGCAAGTATGAGAAATCGTAACAGGGTCAATATGGCCACAGTGCAATGGACAAGGGAGAGGCTGGACTAGGCAAGGCTGCAAAGGTAGGTGAGAGCACGATCCTGCCAGGGTAGGAAGAATGGTTATAGGGGGCAAGGAAAAAAACAGGGAGATGATGATAGAAGTCCAAAATAAGATACAAGGGCTTGGATTAGGGTGGTAGGAGTGGAGATGGAGAGAGGGGAGTGGACTGAGGTAGGATTTGAGATGCAGTGACAGAACAGGCTATGGATTAGACTATGGTGGTGGGGAAGGGGGCCATGGGGAGGGGAAGAGGGTTGCAAAGAAAAAATAATCAAAGATAGCTCCTAAAGGCAAGCCTGGGATGCAGGCCTTTTCCTGGGAGGGGTGAGGGAGTACGAATTAAGGGTCTTGTTTTGGCCATAATAAGTATGGAATGACCACTATGCATCTAGGTGGTGATGTCCTAGAGGAAGTTGGATACCTAAGTGTGGAATTCCTGGAAGAGGTCAAGGCTGGTGATACTGATTTGGGTGTCATTGGCTTCCAACTTAAAGCTTGGAGACTAGATGGAATCACCTTGGGGGAGGGAAAGAATGGCCCAGCACTGAGGGGTGGAGGGGTGGAGGAGGAGAAGCTGTTAAAGGCAGCTGAGAAGGAGGGGCCGAGGAAGAAGAGGAAGGCGGGAGGCGTGTTGTGGATGCCAGGTGGGGAGGGAGGAGTAGCTGTGTTGACCTTGGTAGATGGGACAGGGAAGATGGTCACAAACAAGTGTCCACTGCATTATGCCACATGCAGATCATCAGTGATCTAGACAAAGGCAAAGGCAGCATATGGAGTGTTTGGTAACAGAAAACCAGAGGGTTGAGTAGACACAGTGGAACAAGAAGGTGAAACGGACGAATGACAGCTCTTTCCAGAAATATTACATTATCTTGTTATAATGATGATACAAAGGTGTGTTAGTCTCACCCCATTTAAGGATCAGAAAATGGAGACCTAAGATCACCGGTCAGTAAGGATTAGAGTTGGTTGTTGACTCACAGTTTTGAGACAGGAGGGAAGGGGGCAGGGCACAACCTTTAAAAGAATGACACAGCCATTAAGGACATGACGTAAACTGGTTAGAACGGATTAGGCCTAAGATGGCGGAACATTAAACTTCCAGTGGACCTTGAGCCTCATTACGCGCTCATTGTAATACATTAGCATACGCTAAATGACACACCCACAGGCGCCAGGACAGTTCTGAGGTGACCATAAAAGGCCAAAAAGTGGGTGGTGACCCGGTTACTGGAAATCCCTACCCCTTCCCCAATTTAGCAAGAATAATCCTCCCACTCATTAGCCCATGAAATTACCCATCCCATAAAAACTAACAACCCCATACCCTGGAGCCTCTTGCTTTCTGAGACGGCCCCCACTCTGTTTATGGAGTGTGTATCTCCCTGAATAAATTTGCTTTTGTAAGGGGGAAGAGCTAAATCAGACTCCACCTTGGATCTGTTTCTTTGACTTTTTTTTTTTTCATTAGTTTCTTCTTTATAACAAAGTGAATCAGTCATACATATACATCTGTTCCCACATCCCTTCCCTCTTGCGTCTCCCTCCCTCCCACCCTCCCTATCCCACCCCTCGAGGCGGTCACAAAGCACCGAGCTGATCTCCCTGTGCTATGCGGCTGCTTCCCCCTATCTATCTACCTTACGTTTGGTAGTGTATATATGTCCATGCCTCTCTTTCGCTTTGTCACAGCTTACCCTTCCCCCTCCCCATATCCTCAAGTCCATTCTCAGTAGGTCTGTGTCTTTATTCCTGTATTACCCCTAGGTTCTTCATGACATTTTTTTTTCTTAAATTCCATATATATGTGTTAGCATACGGTATTTGTCTTTCTCTTTCTGACTTACTTCACTCTGTATGACAGACTCTAGCAATCCCACTACTAGGCATATACCCTGAGAAAACCATAATTCAAAAAGAGACATGTACCAAAATGTTCATTGCAGCTCTATTCACAATAGCCCGGAGATGGAAACAACCTAAGCGCCCATCATCGGATGAATGGATAAAGAAGATGTGGCACATATATACAATGGAATATTACTCAGCCATAAAAAGAAACGAAACTGAGCTATTTGTAATGAGGTGGATAGACCTAGAGTCTGTTTCTTTGACTTTAACCTTTGCTTTTCCGTTGTTTTTGTTATTATAATCATACACATAACGGCCTGCCTCAGGGAACCCTGCCCCTCTGCCTGAATGTTAAACTAAAGTGCCTTTGTTCGGCTCACAGAGAGACATTCTGACCCTGCCCCACTGTGAATGGCTGCAGAAAAGAAGAAATCAACACATCCCCTCCTATTTTGCAAGATAAATGGCCTTTTTTCCTTTATTTCCTCACCTCCTCTCCCTCTCTGTTCTATAAAAGAAACTGGCATCCAGGGCTTCCCTGGTGACGCAGTGTTTGAGAGTCCGCCTGCCGATGCAGGGGACACGGGTTCGTGCCCCGGTCCGGGAAGATCCCACATGCCGCGGAGCGGCTGGGCCCGTGAGCCATGGCCGCTGAGCCTGCGCGTCCGGAGCCTGTGCTCCGCAACGGGAGAGGCCACAACAGTGAGAGGCCCGCGTATCGCAAAAAAAAAAAAAAAACATATGAGGAACAAAGACTCAATATCATGGTTCAGATATGTTTTTCCCCATGCATAGGCTCCTTTTTTGAAACCAAAAGTTACATGGATCCAACAAACTTATGTTGGTGTGAAGAGCATGTGCAACTCCCACCTAAATCAAGCGAGCCTTGGAATATAGTTTTACACGTTTAAGTGTAGAATCCAGCACCATTCCTCCTGGAATGAAGAGCCATTTACAGTGAGAGTGGCTTCACGTACAAGGCACACAGCCTCAGGTCGGGCCGGGAAGGCAAACACTTCTGAGCATGATCACGGTGGTACCCCAGTGGCAAGGCCCACAGCCAAGCTTAGAGGACAAAGCCTGTTCCACAAGGTTCCACAAGGTGTGAGGTCTGCTGAGGGAGCAATAGCCTCCTTTGATCCAAAGCTGCATGTTTTCCCACAGAAACTAGTAGCTAGTCCTCTCCTTGGCAAGGTTATTCTCCCCACCCCTCCCCTCCTCACCCCTCCCCCAGATGGCTCTTTTCAGATCAGGAGGCT
This sequence comes from Mesoplodon mirus, assembly GCF_964341445.2. Taxonomy (NCBI): domain Eukaryota; kingdom Metazoa; phylum Chordata; class Mammalia; order Artiodactyla; family Ziphiidae; genus Mesoplodon; species Mesoplodon mirus. Next base: position 40,790,079 of record NC_138992.1, on the reverse strand, counting down.
GATCTGTAAGGGTCCCAGTTCACCCGAGTGGGCTCAGTGCCCTCTCAAGCCTCCACCTGCAAAAAAGCTCAGAGAAAAACCTCAAAGGGCCCAAAGCAGCCTCAGGGCAAGTTACCAGAGTCCACAGCCAGAACCTCGGTCTCCTCATTTACTTCTGCAAATAAAGTGGGGCAGCGAGCGCCAGAGTAAGAACCTGAAGGATGTGAACGGGGGTTCCTCTTCTGGGGAGAAAGTGAGGGAGGGAAGGAGGTGACACCCCAAGAGGCCCTCTCTTTGCAGAGGGACGGAGTTGGAAGGACCTTCTTGGGAAAAGGAGAGGACAACAGCTGAGCTGGAGAGAGGGCAGCCTTTACCCTGCCTCTTTCCGCCCTGAGACCAGCCCAGCCCTCCGTGAAGCACCCGTCCACAGTGGTTCCGCCGGCTTGGCCTGGAGGAGGCCTGTGAGGCAGGCTGCCCTGGGGAAGGACATAGGCAGGCTCTGAGGGAGCTGGTGCCCCCCCCCCACCACGTGGAAGCAGACGTACACCCTCCACTCATCTGTAGCAGCAAAGACAGAGGTGCCTTCTTGGAGATAAAGAGGAGGGGTCTTGCCACCTTGGAGTGGCTTGGGAGGAACACTGGGTGTTCCTTGTGTTGGGGAAGCCTTGAGCCTCCCTCGTGTGGCCAAGCAGACTCAGGAATGCCCACGGCAGTGAGCCGGAGGGGGACAGCCCAGTGCTGGAGCCTGGGCTCTGCAGCCAGGCTGCCCAGTGTGAGTCTCAGCTCAGCCACTTACGACTGTGACCTTGGACAACTTCTCTGGCCCCGCTGGGCTCCTTTGCTCACTATTAAGAGGGGGACGGGACTACTTCACAGAGTTGCTGAGGGCTGAAAGAGTTCACACGTGGAAAGTGCTCAGGAGGGTGGCTGGCGGGAGTGAGCAGGTGCCCTGCGTTGTCTTTTATTGTCTTGATGCTGCACAGCATGTGCAGTACTAACTAGATCTTATACCTACGGGTGAGGGGTAGGGTCCCCCCACCAGGCCACTACTTGGCTCTACCACGGCTCTCGCCTCCCCTCCCATCTCTGGGCCCCTCAGAGAACCATTGGGAATCCCCAGAGCTCAGCAAAACATAGTTTGGATAGAAGTACACTGGGTGGTCTTTGGTGTCCTTTCTGGTTTAAGGGCCCGTATGTGATTAAGAACTCCATAAAGTGGCTTAGTCTAAACCACCTTCTCTGAAGGGAAAGTGTGTTCTTTGGGTCCCTCATCAAAAAAAGTCACATTCAGCACCAGGCTTAAGCCAAATGGTGTTTTCCAAGCCTCCCTGAGTGCCCATTTAGTCCCCTCCTGACTTGCCCTGAGGCACCTGGACCCCCCATGCCCCAGCTGTCCTGAGCACCGGGCAGGCCTCCCCAGCCCCTCCTCCCTACTTCCATTTCTTCTGTTCCTCTCTCACAGCCTGCAGCCACATTGGGTGGGGCTGGTTCAAACGCACCAACAGGCTCCTTCACCTCTCACCCAGTGTCCCTCAAACGTCGCCTTCCCAATGAGGCGATACGGTCAGCCTCTGCTCCCACCCCCAAAAGAAGGTAATAGCAAAGTCAAGCCCATTTTTTCGTTCAAAGTGGAAGCTTCCCTGACCTTGAAAGAATGTGGTGATCCTCTTTGCTTCTGTGACCATTAAAATGCCATTGAACCCCTCCAGCATTAACATAAGCGGATTTAGAGCCTCTAATTCAAAACCCACTTAATGGGAGAAAAGACAGAAAAAAGAAACTGCTCCTGATGCGGTTAGGGTTTACTCTGAAGCGCACGCGCCCCTCCCAGAGCCATGGCATCTGTTCAGTGATAAGGGTCCTGCGTTCCGGCAGCTCTGCACGCTGCAGGATGCATGGGTGACTCACCTGGGGAGACTTGAAAACCACTAATGCCTGGGAATAGGCCTGAGGTTAGCGGAAGCCTGGGCGCTAGGGTTTTAAAAACTCCCCAGGTGGGCTTCCCTGGTGGCGCAGTGGTTGAGAATCTGCCTGCCAGTGCAGGGGACACAGGTTCGAGCCCTGGTCTATGAGGATCCCATAGTTGTGAGCCACAACTACTGAGCCTGCGTGTCTGGAGCCTGTGCTCCGCCGCAAGAGAGGCCGCGACAGTGAGAGGCCCGCGCACCGCAATGAAGAGTGGCCCCCGCTCGCCGCAACTAGAGAAAGCCCTCGCACAGAAACGAAGACCCAACACAGCCAAAAGTAATTAAATAAATTAATTAATTAAAAAAATAACTCCCCAGGTGATCGATGTGCAGCCAAGATTGAGGAAACACAGCCCTAGAGTGATTGAAAGTGCTGACATGACTTTCACAACCAACTGCTCTTCTGAGGTGGGTCCAGACATTCAGGTTTTTAACCACCCCCCCAGGTGCTCCTAATGTACAGCCAAGACTGAGAATCATTGCTCTGACCAGTGGTTCTTAAAGTGGGGTCCCTAGATGAGCAGGATCAGCACCACTTGGGAACTTGTTAAAAATGCAAATCCTCAGGGGTCCCACCCCAGGTGGACTGGATCAGACTTCGATCTGTGGTGTTAATAACACAGGTTTAGCAGGGGAGACATACCATACATATTTACAAATTGCAATGCTTTCTCATCTATGATTTTCTATAAACAAAAAATAATAGGGGGCTCCATCGAGATTCCCCTTCTTCCTTGTCTAGAGCAGGAACCACTGCTTTTTTAAGTTCATAGAAATGTAGACTGCCTCTAGGAAAAGCCATGCTAAATCATTTGTTGCAGGTGAAGGAATGTTTGTCAGAGCACAGATTTGTGGCCCACCCATAGGCAATGAATTGACCCGGAGGAGAAAAAAGAGAGGGGAAAATGTGTAAATGCAGAGGTCTGTGAATTTTGAGTGGGTTTCATGCTTGTACCATTTTCCAATTCTGGAACTTTTCATCTGCCAAGCCTGTGTAAACATTGGAGCACATCTGGCATTTCTAAGTTTTTAGCGTCAAACTAATTTTCTTGGAGCCCAAGCCAGACTCTTCTGGTAACTAAGTAACAATTCCAAACTGTGAGTAACAAGAGATTCAAGTCAGTGTGTAAAATCCTGCTTTTGGTCTGTCTTTGGCGTTATTACCGTTACAGACTGCAGAGTAGAAGTTGGAGGGGGAAAATGAGGGACGAAGAAGATACAGAGCGTACCCATGGGAAAAAATTCAGGCAACCCGGTACACTAAAGGGCAAGCTGACCTGGAGCCCAGCTCTGCGAGGGGGGGGGCAGGGCGTGAAGGCGCCTGAAGCTCTGCACACAGCCCCCTGACCCCTCCTCCCTTTATGTGACACATACATGAAGGGAACAAATCCCAAGCGACTTTCGGGATATAACAGACTAAACTGTGTTAAGACGCGTCCCAAATCTCATGTTTCACAAAATCACAATTAAAGCAAAAAATGATGTTGACAACCCGTTAGGGATACGAACATCTCCTTGAAGGAGATGTTCAGACATTCTACAAAACAAAGTCTCTTAAAGGAATTCTGGCACAAGGAGTTTGTGTTCTGCGGATGGAATGCGCCTGGAGAACAATCCTTGAGCCCCTTGGATGTGTGGGGCTCCCTGATCATCAGTGAAGAGACTGAGCTAAGAGGAGAAGGCGGAGCCCAGGTGTCATCAGAGGCTCAGCTGTCTTCTCAGAGAGGCTCCTGCATCCCCTGATGGTGGGGAAACATGAGTCCCCTGAGGAATTCCTTAAAATGTAGGTTCCTCAGCTCCCATTCAGGAGGCCTAGGGTAGGACCTGAGCATCCAGGTCTAAACAAATTTGCACCCGATGCTAATGTGAATAGTTTTTTTTTTTTTTTGTCTGCGCCAGGCAGGATCTTAGGTCCCCGGCCAGGGATTGAACCCATGCTCCCTGCATTGGAAGGGCAGAATCTTAATCCCTGGACCACCAGGGAAGTCCTGATGCTAATAGTTGAGGCCATGAGACTGGTCTGGGTAGATTTGACCCAGGACTTTAGGGAAAGTGATGCCTGGTGCCCAACGAGGTTCCTTGTTTAATGATGTAATTGACTGAAACCGCCCACCCAGGCCAGGCAGGATAATAACTGCTTGTGTGAGTTATCTCACAACAGGAAGTCCCAATAAGGAACACGGAACTGACAAGCTACAGCCAACTGGAAGAATTCGGGAGGGGCAAAAGTAGGGAGGAGACACCAGCCCGTAAATATGTCCGGCCAACCTCCCAGAAATCCTCACACTTGAATCCATCTTGGCTGAGAGATGTGGGCACCACCAGGAAGGACCAAATATGGGCACAAGCAAGAGGATTGGCCAGGGACAACCCAGAAAGCTAACCCCATTACCTTAAAACCTGAGACTGTAAGCCATGTGGCACAGCAGTTCTCCTGGGTTCCCCTACCCTGCTGCTCTCTGCCCGGGTGCCCCTTCCCAATAAAGTCTTTTGCTTTGTCATGTGTGTCTCCTTGGACAATTCATTTCCGAGTGTTAGACAGGAGCCCTCTCTCAGGCCCTGGAAGGGGTTCCCCATCCAGTAACAATTCCATCATTACAAAAGCCTTCAGCAAGCAACAAGAACATATGCTGGGAAGAAGCTAGTGTGGTATGGAGAGGTAGTAGATTGGTCAGAGGCAGTGTGAGAAAAAACCAGAGCAGAATTTTGGTACAAGTGGTGAGAGGACCCTGGCAGGATGTGTTAGCAGCACTACCCCTTGGAACTATCAGCACTATTTGGGGGTGTATCTTACTGCCAAGACAGAGCTGAGGCTTGATACTAAAGGAAAGGGCAACCCAGGTGGCCTAGAATACAGGGGACATGCAGTTACATCAGGGAAAGGTGAGGGCCAGAAACACTTAATTCTTTGAATCACCCTCCCCCATGCCTTACTGGATCAAGCTTGCCTTTTTCTCTTCCTGTAGGAGCAGATCCTTTCTCAGGCGGACCTCTGTCCCTCAGGCAGCCTAGCTCATAGTTTCTAGGCAGGCCTGGACATGTCTGAGTCCCAGCAATGAACCATCTTAGAAAGACGTAGGATGCTCATTATAGCTTTTATTTTGGTTTTATTATATGCCCCCACTTTTTAAAATTGAGGCAGAATTCACATAATATAAAATTAAATTTTTTGAAGTATACGGTTCAGTAGCATTTAGTACATTCACAATGTTGTGCAACAATCACCACTGTCTAGTTTTAAAACATTTTTTTCCTTTGAAGTAGACTATATTTTTTAGAGTACTTTTAGGTTCACAGCAAAATTGAGCAGAAAATATAGAGTTCCCATATACCTCGTGCCCCCCTGCCACGCACAGCCTTCTCCACTTATCAGCATCCTGCACAAGAGTAACACATTTGTTGAAATCCATGAACCTACATTGACGCATCATAATCACCCAAAGTCCACAGTTTACATTAGGGTTCACTCTTGGTGTTGTACATTCTATGTTTTAACAAATGTGCAATGACATGTATCCACCACTAAAGTGTCATACAGTATAATTTCACTGCCCTAAAAATCCTCTGTGCTCCACCTATTCATCCTCCCCTTTCCCATGTTAAATGATAAACTGAGGCATATTAAAATTTTTCAGAGTTTATCTGAGCAAAAATCGGTTCAAGTGGAGCAGCACCAAACTGGAAGTGGTGAGGACCCCTCCTCAGGCAGGAGCTAGGGAAATACTTACACAGAGAAAGTGTGAAGCAAAGAAAGAAAATTATTTGACAAGCTGTAGCTTAAAGTCTAGTGAGCTATTTGTGATTGGTTGTCCTTAGGTTTCAATTTCCTAACCTTGAAGCATTTACAGGCTCAGATTTTGGTTGGCTTATGTAGACCTCCTTCTCCCTTAGAGCCACCTCAGTCTAATGATCTCCTTGGGTAACTAACTTAACACCCCCCAACTTCTGGCAGCCACTGGTATTTTTACTGTCTCCATAGATTTTCCTTTTCTGGGATGTCATATACATAGATCATACAGTAGGTAGCCATCTCAGATTAGCTGAATCGTTCTTTTTAGTGCAGAATAATATTCCATTGTCTGATGCACCACAGTTGATTTATTCATTGAGAGACTGACTATACAAATGGACAATGACCCCATATAAAAATAGAACTTTGGCCCACAACCTACAGTAACCTGCCCAGGAAACCAACCTCTTTATCTGCAATAAGCAACCCAGGAAGCCAGCCTGGTATAAGTCAGACTTGAGGAAGCCAGATTGCTATCTCCAGTGACAATCCAGGAAGTTAAACAATAACTTCTGTAACAATCTGCCAGGACTTGATTTATAACTGACAGCTTCCAACTTAAGACCAACCAGAGAAAGCCAAATACATCCCCTAACCAGTCACCTAGGATGCCCCATTTCTAGTTAGCCCTCTGGAGCTTCCCCATGCCAACAGCCTCTAATCAGGGCATACCTGAAGCCTCCCCCTTTTTTCCACCTGTAAAGCTATCCCACTCCTCTGTCTGCCTTTGTGTCTCTGTCAAATGTGAGTGGGCGATTAGCTCAAGATGGCTGAATAGAAGGCCACGAGCTTGCCCCCTTCTTATGAAAACACCAAAATCACAACTAACTGCTGAACAACCATTGACAATAAAATGCTAGAACCTACCAAAATAGGATACCCTATATCCAAAGATAAAGAGGAAGCCACAGTGAGACGGTACGAGGGGCACAATTGTGATAAACTCAAATCCCATACCCACTGGATGGGTGACCCACAAACTGGAAAACAACTATATCACAGAAGTATCCCACAGGAGTGAAAATTCTGACCCCACATCAGGCTTCCCAGCCTGGGAGTCCAGCAATGGGAAGAAGAGTCCCCAGAGAATCTAAGTTTGAAGGTCAGTGGGGTTTGATCACAGGACTGGGGGAAACAGAGACTCCACTCTTGGAGAGCACACACAAAATCTCATGTGCACCAGGACCCAGGGGAAAAAAGCAGTGACCCAATAAGTGACTGGGCTAAACCTACCTGCTGGTATTGGAGTGTCTCCTGTGGAGGCAGGGGGTGTCTGGGGTTCACTGTGGGGACAAGGACACTGGCAGCAGTAGTTCTGGGAAGTACCCATTGGCGTGAGAGCTCCCAGAGGCTGCCATTAGCCCCACCAAACAGTCTGTAAGCTCCAGTGCTGGGTCACCTCAGGCTAAACCACCGACACAAGGTGGGAACACAGACCCACCCATCAGCAGACAATCAGGTTAAAGTTTTCCTGAGCATGGCCTTTCCCACCAGAGGGACAAGACCTTCCTCCACCCGCCACCCGTCCCTCCCATCAGGAAGCTTGCACAAGTCTCTTAGATAACCTCATTCACAAAAGGGCAGACAGCAGAAGCAAGAATTACAATCCTGCAGCCTGCAGAACGGAAACCATAATCACAGAAATTTCGAAAAAATGAAACTGGCAGAGGTAGATGTCCCAGATGAAGGAACAAGATAAAACCCTAGAAAAACAACTAAGTGAAGTAGAGATAGGCAACCTTCTGGAAAAAAAATTCAGAATAATGATAATGAAGATGAATCAGCATCTCGGAACAAGAATGGAGGTAAGGATCGAGAAGATGCAAGAAATGTTTAACAAAGACCTAGAAGAACTAAAGAACAAATAAACAGAGATGAACAATACAATAACTGAAATGAAAAATACACTAGAAGGAATCAATGGCAGAATAACTGAGGCAGAAGAACAGATAAGTGACCTGGAAGACAGAATGGTGAAAATCACTGACATGGAACAGAATAAAGAAAAAAGAATGAAAAGAAATGAAGACAGTCTAAGAGGCCTCTGGGACAACATTAAATGTACCATTATTCGCATTACAGGGGTCCCAGTAGGAGAAGAGTGAGAGAAAGGACCTGAGAAAATATTTGAAGAGATTATAGTTGAAAACTTCTTTAACATGGGAAAGGAAATAGCCAGGAAGTGCAGAGAGTCCCAGGCAGGATAAACCCAAGGAGGAACATGCCAAGACACATAGTAATCAAATTAACAAAAATTAAAGGCAAAGAAAAATATTAAAAGCAGCAAGGGAAAAATGACAAATAACATACAAGGGAACTCCCATAAGGTTAACTTCATAATAATCAACTATTTGTTTCATGGATCATGCATCTGGTGTTGTATCTAACAAATCATCACCATAGTCCAAGTCATCGATAGACTTAGAACTATATGCTTTATGTATTTTTACATACAATTTTCATACATCCATACCTGAGCAGCATATGAGTAGCAGTTTATTCTTTCATCAGTGGTGGAGAATCTGCCTGAAGCACTTTGTTTCTTTATGCTCCTGTTATTGTTTTATCTATTTCTATTTGAGTCTAGATCTTGGATTCCTGTGATATGTGGCATCCATTAGAGAAAAACTAATTAAAATTGAGCACGTAGGGCTTTACGGTAGAGGTTCCTGTTGGGCGTCAGGGTGACATGAGGGTTGAGGCAGGAGGTTCAGTAACTTGTCTTCACATTTCTGTAGAGGAGAGGGAACCTCCATTCTATTCTCCAGAGGACAGACTTCTGGAATAATGCTTCTGGTCTCTCTCTTAACCTCTCAATCCTCCTCCTGTGGGGAGAGTGATTTATCTGGTTGCTGAGATGACTAGAGTTTGACATCCATTGGTCCCTGGATGTGCATGTTCTCTGTTGGGCAGGGTTAATGGGTTAAAGGCACACTTGACGTTCCCTCCTTCTGCCCGTCTCACAGTCTCCTAGACTCATAAGTGTAGGGCCAGGCCTAATGCTCCATGCTGCTTTCCTGTGCCCAGTACCCCAGGTTTGATTTGGAGGAATGGGGTCAAACCACTATGTTTTCCAAAGGTCTAATCATGCTCTCCAATCAGCTTGGCTATCTACAAAATGGATGCTTTGCTCCCTATATAACTCCTGTTTACTTCTCAATGGATTCAGAATCTGGAGGGCAGAAGGGAGAAGGCTACGTTTAATTCACACCTCAGGATCCCCCCTTGAACAGACGTGGAGTGGTCCTCAGTCAGCAACCACCACCTCAAGGCCTCCTCCATGGTGAGTTGTGATGAAAGCCTCCCCAGCAGCACATTTGTGGGTAATTTTAATTTTCAGCAAGTCCTCCTTCCCCCATCTCTCCTAACTTCTTACTTCTTTTCCACTCGATTCCATCCATAATGTAGGCAATCATAAGACTTCGGTTTGCTTTTTATCTGGAAAAGTTTGGATATTCTTGATTTGATACCACTGAAGTTGAAAAAGAAGCACTTCTTGGCACCTCATTTTCCTCATATGTGAGCCCCGTCTTATGGGATTGTTGTGAGGATTAAATCAGATAATGCATATGAACTGATGAGCACAATGCCTAGCCCAGTGCTATAAGAGTAGATGCTCCGTAAATAACAGCTGCTATTAATGCTTCTGTTATTATTATTAATTATTATTCAGACTCTTAGCCATCACTTCTCCCCACATCTGGCAGCACTATAAAACAAAGCTTCAATAATTGATATGGAGACTTGGACTGCTATACTTAGGTGCCATTTTGGTTAGTAAAGTCATTCTTCATGACCTATTTGATTCATTAAACCAACTAGAAGAATCTGTGGCATTTGAAATTGCCAATGATTCAGAAAGAGGTTTTTCATAAACTATTTGAAAACTGGGTAACAGAAACTGGCAAATTCCAGCAGAATGTGTCCCTCAGAATTCTATTGACCTCTAAGGAAATCAGGGCATCTAACCTCAGAAGACTGAGAAAATATTCCCCATATTTTCCCCCAAAAGGATGTCAGGTATTCAAGCAACTTGGAAGGATTTCTCATTTCCAACATTTTCCCAAAGGTAGAAACACTTTACCCTGCGCGTGCATTTGAGGACTGAAGCCTACTTTGCAGTACAGATTTCCACTTCTTAACCCACAAATTGTGAACAGTTCAATTATTGATTAAGATCTTTGAAGCTCTAAAGGTAATTAACCAAGTTGACATCTTCCACTGAAAAGGAAATAGAGAGATTAAAGTACAGAGGAAATGGTTGAATATAAGGTAATCTCATATGTGAGGTAATATTTCTATTTGTGAAACTGTGAATGTTTTAGGATGTTTAGAAGTAAAGCCCTGTGTTATGCCACACAGTGTTTTTCAGTCTGGAACTCAGAGGGTTATTGAATTCTCTAAAATTATCTGTAAAATTTGGGAGGTATCTGTATGTACATTTTTCTTAGGAGAAACAGTATCTTCAGAGAAGGAATTCCTTCATAACACATGAGTAGGATGTGGTCAAATGCTATTTAAAGAAAATGTAATATACTCAATAATAATAGCTCACATCTTTGGAGTAGTTTGTGCCAGACAATGGGCAAAGCATTTCCCATATTTACCTTATTTCATCCTTCCAACAACTTTATGGGGAAAGGGAGAGGGGCTATTGTTATCCCCATTTTGAACCAAAGAAATGGGAAGCAAAAACATTAATTAATACACCCAAGTTTACATAGCTAGTAAGTAGAGGACCTGAAATTCACACCTGGCCTGCCTGACCCCAAACCACTCTGCTATCACTGGTCACCTGGTCAGCTAACAAGAAGCCATTTTTCTGTTTCCTTTTTGGATCTGGCTTCAGAGCCTTGCTCTAGACTCACCTGCTGGGTGATCAGAGACCCAGAGACCACTCAAGAGCCTGGTCCCAGGGCTTGCATCTACCAATTGCTTTCCTTCTCCAGCTGTAAGAAGATACCCAAATGGCAACTTTTCTGCCTGTGGCTCCTAAGAACATGGTATCATCAATGTATGGATCCTGTCTACAGTAACAAGCTGCTACGGAACCAAGGTGCTGTTGAAGACCCCAAGTGGACGTGATAATAAATTATAATAATGAAGCAACCTATTGCTCTATTAAGAGGCATCCCTGATTAGGAAGGGCAAAAATCAGTGATTCTTTTTATTTTTAAAGATTTTTTTGATGTGGACCAATTTTTTCTTTAAGTCTTTACTGAATTTGTTACAATATTGCTTCTGTTTTATGTTTTGGTTTTTTGGCTGTGAGACATGTGGGATCTTAGCTCCCCAACCAGAGATATAACCTGCACCCCCTGCTTTGGAAGGCGAAGTCTTAACCACTGGACCACCAGGGAAGCCCCTCAGTGAATCTCTTTACCCAAAGCAGCCACATTAATGTCCATCTGCTTTTAGCCACCACTGAGCACCATTGCCTCTGTGGTAATGAGAAAATATTCCCAATAATAAATATTTCCCTGCACATTTTTTCTGTGTGGCTCTGACCTGCAATTGGCAGGTGTCCTGCTTCTTCAAGGCAAGCAGAGTGGGGTCTCCTAAGAATGATATCTTTTGGGCAAAATGAGATATCATTTTCATCAGCAAAAATTAGATTATCCCAGTTTGATTAGCACTCCACCATCACCCCTCATCAGCTGTACAGTAGAAAGACAACCAGGGCATACCAGGTAAAAAGATTCAGGTGCTTTTCTAGGCTCAAGCCTGGCTCCCTTGTTAGAGAAAACAAAGCAAAGTGAAGCAAACGAACTCCTGGTGGAATCTGAGCCCAAAGAGCAAGGAGAATTGAGCCATTAATTAGGAAGTAAGAAGGCAAAGGGGCTAGCATCTGTTAACTCCTTCCTCTGTGTCAAGCCCTTTATGTACCACAAATGTTTAAATAGACAGCAAATGCAAAAAGAACCATGAGCCTCCATTTTTGAAAGATTAAAGATCAAAAAAAAGGTTTTGACCACTGTGAGGATATAATCTTTTAGAAATGTAAATGAAATAGACAAATGTCTACCTGTTATATTTATTAATTTATCAAGACGTATTATAAAAATTATAGTAATTCAGAAATACTGCTTTTAAACATTCCCAGTCTCATATTCATAAAACCATCTTACATAAATTCTTCATATTCCCTTTACTATCTCTGTATTTGTCACAACTAAAGTCACTTTTTGAGGCATCTAACAGTTTTCCAAAACACATCGACTTTACTTCCCACTAAGTTGCTTTGAGATAACATTGCTTTTTGAATCCATACAATATGCTGTTAATGAAAATTTACCTTAGGCTCCAAATATCCATTTTCATAAGACTTAGTACAGTTGGTTTTTTTCGTTCATTCTCTAAATGTGTATTTACGCTATTTATAAAATAACCCCATTAGTATTGCTTTTTAAAGTGATCCTTAAAAGGCCTGTTTTCAATGATATCTAGTATTTGCTATTGTGAGGTCATATCCCTAGACTTATGACTAAATCTGTATTAGCCTCAGATAATACAGATTTATGACTATATCTGTATTAAATTTGCCTCTTTGAAAAATCCATTGTGTAAAGCGACCCTTATAACCATTCCAAACTGCCCTGACAGAACGTTGTTTCAGAACAATTTGTCCTTCTCAAACAGTACTTTATCAAAATAATACAAAGGGAAAGAATTCCTCGGGCAAAGTCTTCCGGCTACCACTTTATCAGGGAATGCGCGGGCAGGAGCCGGGTGCTGGGCAGGGGCAGGTATAAGGTGCATTCCTGAGCCGCACCCCCGTTGGTATCAAAGCAAGCAAGTGCTCCATCTCTCAAGACACCCTCCAAGAGGGCTTATAATTGTGTCTTGGCTCAGGTGGGATGAGGGGGAAGAATTCATACCCCTGCCCTAGTCTCCCTAGGGTCAATATTCGCCCTTGGGGAGCTATCGTCCCTCCCCTCCTGGGATGCTCAGCACGGGCACTGAACGGACCTCACAGCAAAATGGCAGTGTCTGCAGGGAGACCCAGAAGGGGCAGGAAGAAGGTGCATCAGGAAGTGGGACACTGTCGATGAGTTACTCCCGTGTGAAGCCACACAGCTGGTGGCCACAGCAGCCGGGAGTTACCTTGGAAACAAGTGAGTCTGAGACGCTGTGAAGTGGCCTTTACGAGGCCTCTGATACACCCCATAATAGGAAGACTTAGTAGGGACACAAATATAAGGTAGTTCCTTTTTTCTTCTGAGGGGTAAGTTTTCAAGGGGACAAAAAGCTCACCTTATATGCAAGCATATATGGTACATTGTCTATTTACCCCTCAGAACAACTCTGCCAGGTAGGTATTAGTATTCCCACTTTACTTAAGAGGAAGCCAAAGCTCAGAGAGGTTAAGTAACTTGCCCAGTCTGACACAGCTTGTTGGGACAAGGACCCAGGTCTGATTCCAGAGCCCATGCTTTTTCCACCACAGAGCCCCTGGTCTTATCACCGTTATGATCAGGAAGAGGAAGAAAAATGGGTGCTTAGGAGAATGGCTCTTTTCGCCCCGACTTTTGGAGGAAATAAAGTGGACCCCTCCCCACCTCTCTACATGGGGTGACAATAATCCTGGGAACTCAGCAGAACTGGTTCAAAACCTCTGGTTCCCATCACTTTGGGACTTGAGCTCCTCTCCCCAGCCTCTCTCACTGTTCTTTGGTGGAACACAGGTGAGGGCTTCCCAAGAAGATGGAACCCGGGCCTGAGGAAAGAGCAGCAATGAGAGGCTCCTGCCTTTGACCCACCTCCAGTCACCCTGACGTGGGGCACTGTTCACCTGACCCGCTTCGTGGACACATTTGCCCCCTTCCTCCCACCCCTGCTGTCACGCCTGTTCTCTCCATCCTCATTCTCTTGACTTTTGAGTGGATTCCTGCCGGGTCCTCCTTGCTGGTCTCCCTACCTGCAGAATTCTCTCCACTGCCCCTGTCCTCTGTGCTCCCCATCATCTCCTAAACTATGCTCCATCTATGCACTCCTGCTTGGGTGGGTCTCCACTGCCGTACTTTTGCAGAATGGCAACAAATCCCAATTTCTTCGCCTGCTTTGACCTCCCTCCTTGGTTCACTCCCAACCCATCACCCCAGCTGCATCACCTACCACTCCCTCTCGCAAACACTGTCCTTCCATCAAACTGGATTTCTTGCTGTTCCACACACAAGCCTTGCTTTTTGCCAGTTGTCACCATTCCATTTGATCTGGCTTCTCCATCTGGGGAATATTTCCTCATCCCCCAGTCTCCCATGCCTGCTGAAATTTTCCTCATCCTTCCAGGCCCAAGGCAAGTGACAACTCCTGGCTGAAAACTTCCCTGATCCTAACACAATGGGTTTCTACCTCCTTTGTTTATTCTAGCATCTTGTACCCCTCTTCCCTGATGCATTTCATTCTAGCTTCATTCAGTAACTGTTAAGAACCTACTGGCACAATGGTACAGTGCTCGGTATCAGCTGGGGTCTTGCCAGGAAGCAGATGGCACACACAGATGAGGATCATTCGAGGAGCTGAGTAAAGGCACTATTTACTAAGGAGTGGACAAGGTATAGGGAAAACACAGGGAGTAGTCAGAGCTGACCACCACTGCCTGAAGGGGCAATAAGGGAGGGTGGTTACCAGAACCTAGGAGGCCAGAGTGACGCGGAGGGAGCCACCTGGACGGGAGCTGTGACCTTCGCTTGAGGGATGCAGCCAGCCCTCCATGGGCAGGGCATCAAGGGAATACATACCCTGACCTCACTGTGCCCAGTTTCCAGGGTACTCAGGATTTGTTTTATCTAGTACCTTAAGACACACAGACACGAAACGACTGTCATGAAGGAAGAAGTGTTTATACTTACAGTTCCCTAGAAACAGGAGGCGTAGCACGCCACTGTGCGAGGGGTCCATAGGGAGGTACCAGAATTGGTCAGGAGGCAGAGGGAGACAGTAGAGAACGTGACAAGAGCCTTTACTGTGGTTTCTACTGGAAGGAAAAGGGGAGGCAGGATAAGCAAGCTTAGGATTGGCTAGTTTAAACAATGGGGTTTAGAGGCTGTCTCTAGTTGTCTGGTACCTGGTCCAGGGGCGATCAGGGCAGAGGGACAGTGGCCCAGAGTGAGAGAGCTGATAAAAAAGGCAGCTGGGAATAAGGACTCTGGATTGGTAAATTTGCAAATAAAGGCATCCTCTGGGGTCTGCAAGGCCCCAGACGTCAAAGCTTCAGGATACAGAAAATAAAAGGCTTAAGGGAGCCCCCTCTCTCTGATCTCCTGGTGGTGCTGTCCATTGGCTGGCCCCTCCCAGAAGCCGGAGCATGAGGGAATTTCTACAAGGGTGAGGCAGCCCCTGCAGGCCCACCTCCCAGGATGCGGTGGGGATGGAGAAGACGGGGAGGAGATCTGGAGGGGCAGGTGGATGCTCCCAGTGCACTGTCTTGTCTTCCTCCTGGGAGACAAGGACTGTGGCTTGTGTGGGGTGCACAGCAGGCCTTCAATCAATCTCCGTCCGTTTATCCAATGCCAAGTGCCTACACGTGCCCTGCACTGCTCTAGGCATGGAGATGGTGGAGCCCACAGAACACATGTGGTCCTTGCTCTCCAGAGCTTATATATTAGTTGAGGGAGACAGACAATAAACAAGTAAACTATGAACAGGATTTTGTAGACAGTAATCAGCATTAAAAAGAACAGACAAGGGCTTCCCTGGTGGCGCAGCGGTTGAGAGTCCGCCTGTCGATGCAGGGGACGCGGGTTCATGTCCCGGTCCGGGAAGATCCCACATGCCGCGGAGCGGCTGGGCCCGTAAGCCATGGCCGCTGAGCCTGCGCGTCCGGAGCCTGTGCTCCGCAACGGGAGAGGCCACAACAGTAAGAGGCCCATGTACCGCAAAAAACAAAACAAACCAAAAAAAACAGACAAGAGACTGAAGGTGATGAGGAAGGAGCAAGCACACACCCTCCTCCTTTGTTTAAACCTTGCAGTGGCTCCTGGCCACCTTCAGCATTGGCCACCCACGACTTCCTTCCTGGGCTCCAGCCTTTGTCTGCAGCCTCAGCTCCACCACTCATCACACCCGGGCCTGCAGCCTTTGTGGGGCACCCTTTCCCCTCAGCCTCTGTTTGTTGACCTTTGCTGCTCTGTCCCCCAGATGTGCTACTCACCCTTCGCCTCACTCCCACTTCTTCTCCTGGCTTAATCCTCCTCAATCTTCAGGGCTCAGACCTCAGGAAGAAGCGTTCCCTGATGTCCCTGTGCTATCTGCCCCAAGCAGTCCTGTCCCCTTGGCCAGCTCGTGGCCCCTTCACCGGCCATTACCTTCCTGGCCTGACTTCCCAGACTTACCCTGGGAACTGGGGCTCAGTCAGCTCTGAAGGCCCTGGGCCTGGTGCGCTGGCCCTTGCTGGCTCTCCATAGCTGCTGCTGTCTTCCTTCACCTGTTATTTGGAGGTAACAATACCTTCCTCATGGGTTTTGTGAAGAGTGAATGAGATGATGCACATCCAGTGCCTGGCAGGGTATTCAAGAGTTATTCAACTCATGTTGCATTTTTTTAACTCGAAAAAGAGCATTATTTTTAAGACTTTTTAAAAAATTCAGACATTATTGAGACATATATAGTGAAGGTTAAGTCTTCTTCTCACCTTAAAGTCTCCAGTTTCCCTTCCCAGGGCATCAATGGTAAGCCAGTAAGCATCTATGACCATATATTTGCAGGACTTCCTGGTGGCACAGTGGTTAAGACTCCCCACTTCCAATGCAGTGGGTACAGGTTTGATCCCTGGTCAGGGAACCCACATGGCACAGCCAAAAAAAAAAAAAAAAAAAAAAGACCGCATATGCCCATGTGTATATGTGTGTAGACAGACAGATCCTTTCTCTGTAATAATCTAACACTGTTTCGAAGCTTCTTTTCTTCTCATAACAACATATCTTAGAGATAATATATTTTTTAATGGCTGCCTGACATCCCATAATATAGGAGGACCATAATTTTTTAAGTGGCTTGCTAGCAATGGACACTTAAGTTGTCTACAGTTTTTTGTTACAATAACACATGACCTGGCACATGTGTCATGCCCTGCCTGGTGAAAGCATGGCAGAATGGATCTTCGTCTCTGACGCGCCTGACACGGGGGCTGTCTGGAAGGAGGCTCCGGGTGACTGCTGGGTGACAAACTACTGAGCAACATCTGGCCTTCATCCCCTTTCAAGAGCTCAGAGCTCTCTTCTGAGCTCTTCCTCACCCAAGCAAAGGCAGCCAGGCCGCTCAATGTCTGATCCTTGGGTTTGCAAATACCAGGAAAAAAATAATGTGACCTTTTTCTCTGAATCCAGATGTGTTGGGACAGATTTGGATCTCTGGCCAGATCTGAGATACTGTTTCATTCTGTGCCTGAAAAATACTAAGGGGCAAAAAACTGATTGCCTGTGTTGTTCTCAGACTTGAAGCTAAATTGCCCCTGATATTTTCTTTCATTGCAGTGGCTGGATGGAACCTCGCTTTGCTTGCCTTTAATCGCCATTGTTAAGGGACTGAATAAAAGGCCCTGAGATGTCTCAATGGCATTGAGGCAGGAGACAAGGTTGAAAATCTGAAATAGTGTGAAAAGCTCAGAGCCCGGAGTTGTTCTCTGAAGCGGGTTCGCTGGCCCACTTCTTCCTCCCACGTGGCCTGGGGGAGCTGGGGTGGAAGACCGCTCTAGGCTGGCACAACCTCCACCTCCAGGCCCCAGGAGGGCGAATTCCCCACCGGGGAGAAGAAGGCAGTCACGACATATCTGTTAGGTGAGAACTCTTAGCTGGGTGTGTGGCTTTTCCTTCCCACAGGTCTAGGAGCTCTCTTGGGAAAGGATTGTTCCACACCTGGCTTTCATTCCCAGTCACAAAGCAGGTGCTCAATAAATGTCTGTGGAATGGGTTTGGCTTTGTCCTGACCACACTCTGCTTGGTCCTGGTTTGTGAGGTGCATGATATACAAGTGTTGAGTATGGTTTGATTCTTGGAGTTTTTTTTTTGTTTTTGTGTTTGTTTTCTTGAGGTACTTGGGCCTCTCACTGTTGTGGCCTCTCCCGTTGTGGAGCACAGGCTCCGGATGTGCAGGCTCAGTGGCCATGGCTCATGGGCCCAGCCACTCCGCGGCATGTGGGATCTTCCCGGACCGGGGCACGAACCCGCGTCCCCTGCATCGGCAGGTGGACTCTCAACCACTGTGCCACCAGGGAAGCCCTGATTCTTGGAGTTTTAAGTGGACTCGACATATACTTATTAAGCGATGTATCAGACATTGTGTAATGTTCTGGGAATAGAGACAAAATCAGCATGGTCTCAGGCCTCCAAAAGATAAGAAAAATGAGGAATGCTATAATAGAGGATCGCTCAGCAGAGACAGGCACAGAAGAAAGGGGCCTGGAGGTTTAGAATGAGAATAGTATCCAAGAAACTTCCTGGAGAGAGTGACATCTGAGCTGAGTCCTGAAGAATAAGCAATGGTTGGTTGAGGAATGGGATTGGGTCAGGCGACAGTAACAGCGCGCCACACGGCATGTGGGGCATCGGGAACAATGCAGAATGGCTTCGGGGAAGGGACCAGCAGGCTGTAGAGAGGCGGCATGGAGGATCGGACAGGGGCGGGCGATAAAGGGCCTGAGTGCTGCCAAAGGAGCACTAACTTCACCCTGAGAACATGGGGATATGACAGGGTTTGAGCAGAGAGTGACACTCCTGGCCCCTTGCTGGGCGCTGGAACATGACAAACAGTACAGACATTCTCTGCCTTCATGGAACTTGTTTCCTGTCAGAGAAAGGGCAAGAGGTGGCAAAGGCGAATCCCAGGTTTTCTGGTCAGGTGGCTGGGTAGCTAGTGGTGACCTCTGTTATGGTGGAAAAAAGGGGAAAAAAAGCAGGTTTTGAAATGTATTTTGTAATGATATTCTGCTTTTACCAAAGGGAAGGGATCCTAAGCTACACTGAAAGGGCCTACTGAGGCAGACAGCTGACAGCTGAATCTCTCCCACTATCCATTTTCCCTTTCTCTCATAATAATAGAACCCCTTATTTTCAGCTGGGCACACAACTCCCCACAAAAACCAACAAAATGAACAAACAAACAAAAGTTACATTTCCTAGCCTCCTTTTTTTTTTTTAGTGGTACGCGGGCCTCTCACTGTTGTGGCCTCTCCCGTTGTGGAGCACAGGCTCCGGACACGCAGGCTCAGCAGCCGTGGCTCACGGGCCCAGCTGCTCAGCAGCATGTGGGATCTTCCCGGACCGGGGCACGAACCCGTGTCCCCTGCATCGGCAGGCGGACTCTCAACCACTACGCCACCAGGGAAGCCCCACTCATGCCTTTTTAACCATCTGTGGAGGACATGTGGGCAGCTTTCTACTTGAGATTCTTTGACTTCTTCCTCTTTAGGGTAAAAACCTTTGAGATCTTTATTGTTACATCATAAAGCCCATTGTCTATTACTGGGATAATTTAATAATTTTATTACTCTTTTTAGGAGTCAGAGTGAGGCTTTGATGGTATTCAGCAAGGGACCCAGGAACACCTAGTTTGTAAAAGAAAGCAAAATACTACTTTATCATAAACTGGGTTTGTATCTGAAACTCTAAGCCAGGGATTCTCACAGTGTGGTCCCCGGACCAACAACTTCAGCATTACCCGGAAACTTATTAGAAATGCAGATTCTTAGGTCTCACTTCAGACTTCCTGAATCAGACATCCTGGCTGGTGTGCAGCAGTCTGTGTTTTAACAAGGTCTTCTGGTGATTAAGATGCTTGCTAGAGTTGGAGAACCACTGCTCTGTGCAAAATGGCAGTGAAAAGAATTGGAGAACGTGGTGCAGCCTGAGGCCTGAAGGACAGCCCTCAGTTTCCTCCTGGGTCCACATCTGATTCTCAGGCTTTTGCCATCCTCTAGTTGGCAGCAAATGAGAGAAGCCCCCCTACAGGGAGGGGAGAGAGCTTCCCTGGCTCCTTCCCAAACAGGCCGAGACCTCGGCTCCTTTCCCCCTGAGAAGAGAAAGGAAGATGGGCCGATCTGCCCTGAATCAGTTTACTGCTTCAGCCACATGCAGAGGAGGAGACAGCCACTCATTCCTAGCACCCTTGTCCCCTTGAACGTGACCCAATCATTGTTCTAGAATCTGAACAACCAGATTATCAGCTCCCAGGGAGCAAGGAAGGGAGTGAGTGCAAAGGCCTCCCCCATGGGGAAAGAGGAGTCAAACCTTCTAACTGGCCTCAGGGAATGAACAGCAGCCCTGTGGGTTTCTCCCCCTCAACTTACTGTGGGAAATAAATTCCCTTTGTTGTTTTAAATTAATTGATTTATTTTTGGTAGGGTGAACTAAAGTACCCTAAATTGTGGGGGTTTTATGATGTGTGTTGGGAATTATTAAGCAATAGATGTAAACATTATCAAAAGCTTGGGCATAGTTCCAAGAGCAGAACTTTCCATAGCAAAACATCATCAGTTTTCAAATTTCCCTGGAGGTCAAAGGAAATCCGTGTGGTAGACGTTGAGAGGCACCACCAAGGGACCCAAGTCTATCCCACAGTTCAGGCTGGCCATTCACCCAGGCTCTCATCAGGTGGTGTGGGCAGTCCATGTCTGTGAGCAGCCAGGCAAGCAGGTCTTAAAAGGCCTTGGGAAGAACACTGTATTACGGCTTTTGTTTTATTTTTTATTACAGTATGAAGCTAGAAGTCCTACTTTTGCCCAGTTCTCTGTTTTGTCACAAATCAGTATCACTCAAAGTTGGAATAACTGGGATCCTAAGTCTCTGTGCCCTGGATTTCAGCAAAGACAAATATTTCAAGCACGTAAGGAAAAAAGTCATAAACATCATATTTAAAAGTTTATGAATTTTATTATAGTCCTGCTTTTTCTTTTTGGCAAAATTATGCCTTTTAAAATTCAGTTCACATTAGTCACAGGCCATGCGCAGCAGGTCGCTGGTTTCCATAGTGCCGCCGGCTGGGGAGCCACAGGGTAATTATTTTGTCACAGGAAGTGCTCATTCCAGCACAACATCCTCTCAAGCTCTGAGGCAGCCTCCGTGTTTCAAAAGAGATAAATTTTGAGGACCTTTGCGTAAATCTGCCCGCTTTTAAACGGTGCCCTAACTTCCTGCCTGATTTTACGTCTGCTCATTTGTGACGATTCTGTGAAGGCAACTGAGACACACAGGATGTGCAGGAGTTTGAATCCGATGTCCATTTTCTGTTTTTGAAAATGATTCAAACCTAACCAAATCCCAAAGCAGCCTGCCACCGAACTGAAGCAATCTTTTCACCGGTGACTGAGCAGCCTGGCTGGGTAGCCGGGCCCTGGGCAAAGGCCAGCGAGCAGGAGGTCATAGCTAACAGAGTCCCAGAACCTTCTTCATTAGGCAGTGGTGTGTGCAGAACTTTGTATTAGGCTGGGCAGGAAACGCCCCAGTATTACTGCGCCATCCCTGCAATCACGAACTTGCACTAAGTCTGCAGGTTGAGATGAGCTTGCTTGCTCGGGAGGAACCCCAGCCAGAGATGCACCCCCCCCCACACACACACACACGGCCTCTGAGTGAGGCTCATTCATTTTGGGAGTGTTTTTTTATTTTCTCCAAAAGTGGAGAGGTCGCATGACCAGGGTGGGGACATCCTCTGAATTTCCTTTCTCTTGATTTTGCTTGGAGTTCTCTAGGGGCTTGGGTTGATGGTATCCTCTCTACCCCTATCCTGGACTCCCGGCAAGGGCCGCTGCCTCTGACTCTCTGACTCACATTGTCTAGGGGGCCTGAGAAGCCATCAAGTCCAGACTTAACCTTTCAGAGACGAGGAAACGAGCCCAGAGAGGGGGTAAATCTGCTGAGTGGATTCAGCTCACTGTGAGCTCAAAAGGAACTTTTATTTTCCATTCCTCCGCCGTCACCCTTCCTCCCACAGTAGCCGCCTAGAAGATGATCCACGTCATTCCCACATTGTTTTCCCTCTGGAAGAGAAAAAGTTGCCTGTACTGAGGCACGCAATCAGAGGCAGGACAAAACTTCTGAGCTCCTGCTTGGTAGCCAGACGGGAAACCACATTCTCTCAGTAAAGTTAAGGGGAAATACAGGCATTTCTCTCAGTAAAGTTAAGGGGAAATACAAAAGACAAAAGGGGGATGCTCTGGAGCCATTTTGAATGGTTTCCGGCGGAAACAATTATCTTCTAAGCAACATAGTAGGCATTCAAAGCCCTGGTGGCTGAGTCCCACTCTCTTCTAGGTCCTGGGACACTGAGGTAAGTCAGGCCCTGTCCTCAAGGGCTAAGAGCCCAGTGTTGGAGGCAGGTAAGGAGACTGAGTGATAACCCTGCGCGGGAAGAGAGCATGCGCAGCGCTTCAGGGACGCAGGAGGTGGGAGGAGCACCCCTCTCATTGCTCTGGGGTATCAGGTACTAGGGATGCGGACAGGCCTTCCAGAGTGGGTACGTGTGAGCTGGGCAGGCAAGGGTGGAGGAAGGCGATTCAGACCAGTTAAGAGAGGTGACCGTTTGGAATTCAGGATGATTTCCAGGGTCATTAGAAATTGGAAAAATAGTAATAAACATAGTCTCGGATTGACCCAGATGGAAACTGACTCTTAGTTTCAGATAAATGATGTGCATCTTAGAAATTTCTCTCAAGGGCAAGCTGTTGACAAAAAGCTGGAGAAGCTCACCACAGACTTTACTCAAGCTTCTGAAGACTGGTATTTTGATTTCAGAAATGGTATTAGTAGTGGGAGTGCCATATGGCATTACACACAGGAAAGGACTATGTAATATTTGTTGAAATCACTTATCTGGAAATTCTTTTGCTAAGATATTAACTGGGAATTTTTGATGCCTGTTTTTGCTCAAAACTACAAAATGTAATATAAAAAGTAAAAATTACCTATAATCCCAATAACCAGACATAACCGCTGTTAACTACTGAGGTCATACCATTTAATTGTGGCAAATTGTTATCAATAGTTGAATCTAGGTGAACAGTATATGGGTGCTCATTGTACTTTCAACTTCTCTGTGTTTAAATTTTTTCATAATAGAACATTGGAAATTTTCTGTCCATGTCTCTGATTTAATCCTTTAATTTTCTGTTTATGATGAATTCCTAAACTAGAGCCATTGGGTCAAAAGGACCTCAATACACATTCCCAAATTGACTTCTTGGAAGGTTTCACCACAATCTATGAAACCCTTCATCTCATTCCATCTATGCCATCATTGAATTATATGATTTTTATTACTACTTGTTATTTTAATAGGAAAAATAGTGTACCATTGGATTTCTTTTGTTACTAATAACTTTGAACACTTTTTTCTTATTTTCATTAGCTCTTTGTATTTCTTTTTGAATCATAATCTTGACCCATTTTTCCATTGAAACCTCAGTGTTTACTCATGTCCTTGAATGGATTTTTAAAATTTATTGTTTATCTTTTCTGGGCAGCATATGAGCATAATATAACATTTAACATTTAATTGTACACGTAGTGTGAACCAGTAGTCCCTGCTCTACCTCTGTCTGCCACCACCAGAGATGACCTCTTTAAAGAGATTTTTTAAAAGAGCTGTTTCTTCTAGTGTTTTCTCTAAGTAATATGTTTTTTCTTCTTTTTTGCTCATTTCAAATTCATTAAGGTATAGCTCACATACAATAAAATGCATATATTTTAACTGTACAGTTGATGAGTTGTTTTTTTTTTTGGCTGCATTAGGTCTTTGTTGCTGCACGCAGGCTTTCTCTAGTTGCGGTGGGTGGGGGCTACTCTTCATTGTGGTGTGTGGGCTTCTCATTGCGGTGGCTTCTCTTGTTGCGGAGCAAGGGCTCTAGGTGCGAGGGCTTCAGTAATTCTGGCACGAGGGCTCAGTAGTTGTGGCTCATGGGCTCTAGAGCGCAGACTCAGTAGTTATGGTGCATGGGCTTAGTTACTTCGCAGCATGTGGGATCCTCCTGGACCAGGGTTCGAACCCGTGTCACCTGCATTGACAGGCGGATTCTTAACCACTGTGCCACCAGTGAACTCCCCCAATGAGTTTTTTTAATTGGGTAAAAAATATACAAAATTTACCTCTTAACCATTTTTAAGTGTACACTTCAGTGGTGTGAACTATATTTACAGTGTTGTGCAACAGATCTCTAGAACTTTTTCATCTTGCAACTCTATACACATTGAACAACACTCTCCATCCCCCCTGCCCCAACCAGCCCCTGACAATCACAGTTCTACTTTCTGTTTCTATGAGTTTGACTAGATATCTTATATAAGTGGAATCATACAACATTTGTCTTTTTGTAACTGGTTTATTTCACTTAACACAATGTCCTCCAGGTTCATCCATTTGAACATAAATGGCAGAATTGCTTTCTTTTTTAAGGCTACATAGTAATCCATTGTGTGTATATACCACATTTTTTTATCTGTTTATTCACTGATGGATATTCACTCTTGGCCATTGTGAATAAGGCTGTAATGAACATGGGTATACAAATATCTCTTTGAGATCCTGCTTTCACTTCTTTAGGATATATACCTAGAAGTGGAATTACTGAATCGTGTGGTAATTCTATTTGTAATTTTTTAAGGAACCTCCGTACTGTCTGAGTAATATGCTTTAACAGAAGTTTCTTGCTGGTTTTTCTTCAGCTTTATAGACATTATCTATTGACTTCATACTCTGAAAGATAAGCTTTATTATACTTCTCTTCCATCTCATTTTCCAAGTATATTTATATCCCAAGTATGTTTATATCCCAAGTTTTGGTTAAACTACTATTTTGTGTTTATACTTTTATGACTATACAAGCATTGTTTATTTTGCTTTCCTGTAGAACTTCTTGTTTTTCTTGGAGCTAAGGATTGTGTTATTTTTTATTCCTTTAGTTCTTTTTATGTACTTATTGCCAATTTACAGACAGATTCACTTACAAAGCTGTAAAGTTTCCCTCAGTATGGTCAAATACATCAGGTAACCTATTAAATACATGTTTTCCTTGGAGACATCCTCTGTTCTTTTGCTCCATCTCCTCTGGTTTCTTTCTAGGCCTGCTGCAGAGCTATTGTCTTGGAACTTACTTCTGCCATCATCCTGGTTATTCTCTTCATCTCCTTCTTGTGTTAGGTTCCTTATTTCCTGGATCCCATGACTTAGCTTTCCTCAAGTCTGATGATCCTTGGTTGCCTGTTTATATTTAAGGGTTGAAGCTATGTCTTTACATAGGGATTGACAGTGCAAAGACTGATTGCATGTTATGTACCAGACACTGTTGAGCCCATGGGGCTTGAAAGATAAATAAGACTCAAAAGGAAAGAAATACAAACACACAGTTATAAACCTAAAATATAGATGTGACTACAGTCTGTATTTAAGGGATAACAGTGGCAGAAAGGAAGGAGTAATCAGCTCCTCTGAGGCAGCCTTCCCTTCTAGAATATACTAATAATGATATAATATAATAGTTGTGTCACTATTAGTGATAAATGCCTACTCTGAACAAGTACTGTTAAATATCTATTTAAGACCAAAGTTTTCCTTTGGGTTTAAAGTGACGACATTTTCTGAATTTTCTGAACAGAATATTATTGCCTTGAGAAGAATGAGTCATATATCAATAATGTTTGAAGAAGCACAGCTTGACAAGTGGCATTTTGAATGTCTTTGTTTCTCCTTCAGTCTCTATTTATCTTTTTTTTTCTTAAAAAAATTTTTTTAATTATTTTTTTCTATTTATCTTTTAAAATAAAAGTTACAGCTTTATTAAAAGAAGTGCCCTTGTGCAGGGCAATATGTATAATATATCATTAGTGCAGAAAGGGATGTATAATACATATTTTTGTATAAATTGAATATTTGCCAAACTTTTTCTAGAAGGACACACCATAGAGTGTGGCTACCCTTCAGAAGGGGATGGGATATGCAAGTATAGGTAAGTGAAGGTGAGCTTTTTCATAACTTTTCTATGCTTCTGATCAGTTTTAACTTTTAAACTGTGTAAATTTGTATTACTTTTATAATTAAAAACTAATTTAAGATAAAATAAAAAATCTAAACATGTAAAATGTAATCTTAACAGAGTAGAAGAGTGATTATAATGGAAAACATCACCAACAATATTCTCCCCAGTGCTGTTTTCAGGTCAAGAGGGAGGGGAACAGGACAGGATGCTGCCCAGGCCAGGGAGGGGAGTGTGGGAAAATGTGACAAAAGGGCAGATTTTTGGAGTCTTGAAATTGTTCTGCTTGTCATCTCGGCCCCTCACTGACTCCCAGCCTGTAGATGATGGTGTCTCCAGGTCAGAGTTCGGTCCATCCAATTCCACCTTGCTGTCACCACTGTCTCTCCTTCCTCCAGAGCAGTGGTCACAACCTGGACGAGAGCCAGGGCTAGTGATGTCCATGTCAGCTTTGGGGCTGGAAGCAGGGTCAGGGTCGAAGGGAAAAATCATGGACTGACCAGGCAGAAATGAACCAATCTGACAGCAAAAACAGTTGGTCAAAACAAGAAGTCAGGAGTGGTTCAGGCTGGGGTCCTGACTGTACCTGTGAATGCAGAAGTCCAAGCAGGTGTCAACACCAAGGAGAAGAGGCAGCATCAGCACCTCAAGGGTTCACTTGCTTAATCATCCCAACGACTCTATGACGTCGACACCATTCTCATGCCCATTTTATAGATGCAGAAACCGAGGCATAGGCAGATGTAGTGATTTGCCCTTGTTATACAGCTGGTAGGTGTTGGAGATCAGATTTAAGTCCTAGTAGTTCAACTCTAGAGCCAGGAACTGTGCTAACAATGGGGATAAAACACTCACTGCATTAACTACTGACTTATTGCTAATAAAGGTGATTACAAACTGAGGTAAGAAGATTGAAAGGGAGAAATGCAGCTTGTACCTAAGATGCTTGACCTACACTGCAGGGTGAGTTGAAGCTTTCCTGATGAAGGAGAACTGAGGTATAAATATTGAGTTACTGAGACAAAACGCTGGAGGAAGGGAAGAGAGTTCCAGATAGAAGGCATAGCACTTGGAAAGGTTCTGTGGTGAAAGAGAGAGTGCTGAGTTTGAGAAAAGCAAGTATAGCAAGTGCTGACTGGTCTTGGGGAGAGCGTGGGGCAGTGACAGAACCTCTTGGAGGTTTGTGGAGGTTGATTCAGGCTGGATAATTGCCTTCATACCTAGGATCCAGGGTAAAGAAGTGCTCTGGCATGGAGGACTCAGACTTTTTGTGGGAATTTCACATGAGGATGTGTATCAGCCTCTAGCACTATGCTTGCCCAGGCACCGATACATGTCTGTATTGTTCTTCCTCTCCCAGGCCCCCATTCTTCCCTTCTGCTACATTCCTTGTTCTGTATCTCACACAGAAATGAGTAACAATGCCCAATTTGTACAAAGAACTGGGATGTGGCGGGCCAGCTCCACATCCTTGCAAAGAGCCCCCTTTCCCCCTCCCGCCTCCCCCTGTTGAGAATGACTCACCATAGTGGAGAGGCAGACAGCAGAAGTGCCTTTGGCCAAGGCCAATATAGTTCATTGTGCTGCAGAGCCTGTTGGCTTTCCCTACCCTGGACTTTCAAAAGCAACTCAAATAAAGATGAACCAGCTGCCAGGTCCATTGATCTGCGTCTGTTAGAATTGAGGTGGATGACAGCCGTGTCCCCAGTTGGCACCACACTTCCAGACTGTGCCAGGAAGATGCTGGAGGATGCCTACCGGGTGTGTGATGGAGAGCTGGCTGTCTGGCTTGCACTCACTCTGTTTATCTGGGTCTCCGTACAGTGGCATGGCCTCCATCCACCACGGAATTGCCATGCTTGGATTATTTGACTTTGGCATTTTAACTTGTTTTTCATTTCTATGAGAAAAAGAAGATTATTCATTTAATAATCAGGGGTCAATTGGTTATTCAAGAACATCTTGTAAGTGTTACAGGATCAGTTCTTGACTTTTAGAAATAAAGAAAACAGACATTCAGAGAATGGGGAAGATCCAGCTTAGGAACTGCAGTGAAAAGGAGGAGGATGTTAGCAGCACTATGGGAGAGTCCTTCCAAAACTCCCTCCCTCAAAGCTGGACTGACTGGCTATGTAGAGCTGAGGGCTGTTACAGCAGAGCTGTTTCTTTACATATATGGAATCCTAAACACCGAAAAGTATACAAAAACAATACTTACTAATCACCTAACATTGAGCCCAGCCCTCTTCCAGGTCCTGAAATCCCAGAAGGAGAGGCTCACAGTGGAGTGGGGACAGACATTAAATATTGGTTACCTCAGAGGAACCGCCAACCCCCTAACAGATATTTGCACAAGATGTGGTGAGAGCAGAGTAAAGACAGCCATATTTGCTGGGGAAAGGGGGCATCAGAAAAAGCCTCAGAAGGCTCTCTGATCTTCACACACCTCTTCACAAGGACCTTGTGTAAGACTTTCACTTCTTTTTTTTTAAATTTTTTTAAATTAATTAATTAATTTATGTATTTATTTTTGGCTGTGTTGGGCCTTCGTTTCTTTTTTTTTTTTTTTTTTTTTGCGGTATGTGGGCTTCGCGCTCTGCGGCACGTGGGATCCTCCCGGACCGGGGCACGAACCCGTGTCGCCTGCATCGGCAGGCAGACTCCCAACCACTGCACCACCAGGGAAGCCCGGGTCTTCATTTCTGTGCGAGGGCTTTCTCTAGTTGCAGTGAGCGGGGGCCACTCTTCATCGCGATGCGCGGGCCTCTCACTATCGTGGCCTCTCTTGTCGCGGAACACAGGCTCCAGATGTACAGGCTCAGTAGTTGTGGCTCACGGGCCCAGTTGCTCCATGGCATGTGGGATCTTCCCAGACCAGGGCTCGAACCCGTGTCCCCTGCATTGGCAGGCAGATTCTCAACCACTGCGCCACCAGGGAAGCCCGACTTTCACTTCTAAGAGAATTTGTTTACAGCACTTTATGGTTTAGAGTCCCCTTTCTCTACTTCTATCCCTGTCATCACTGCTCTAGTGATGTCCTCACCAGAGAGAGGCTTCTGAATGGGCTCCTGGCCTAGTAGTAATAATTAACATTTATTGAGTTCTTACCAGGAGCCAACCACTGCCCTAAGGAAGCCCTATGTCATTCAGTTTTAGAACAAGTCCATGAGGCAGCTTTTATCCCCATTCCCACTTATAGATAAGAAATCTAAGACTTGGAGTGATTAAGTGAATTGACCAAAGTCCCACCGTTGAAGGCAGTGGGCTGTAAAATGGGCAGTCTTGTGGCAGAGACCTTGCTCTAAACCAGGAGTCAGCAAATTATGGCTGGTTGGCCAAATCTGTCCTACTACTTGTTTTTGTAAATAAAGTTTTATTGGAACATAGTCGTGCCCACTTGTTTACTATCGGCTATGGCTGTTCTTATGCTGCAGAGGCAGAACTGAGTAGTTGCTTCAGAGACCTTATGGCCTACAGGGCCTAAAATATTTACTATCTGACTCTTTCCAGAAAATGTTTGCTGACCCCTGCTCTCCATCAGCCTCGCTTTCAATTAAACAAAAGTCTCCCAGGGGACACAGACTGCCTCATTCATTCCGGCTATCCCCTCAGCCTCCAACCTGGGAGAGTACATTATTGATGGTTACACTTCAACGGACCTTAAAGTGCTTGCTCAATTAAATGGATTTAACCTGTATTTAAACAATTCTAAACCTCCTTCTAAAAATGTAGACATTCAGTCAAAATTCATATTTGCTGCAACCCTCGTTAGGTGAGACAAATCCCAGAGGTCAACGCTGATGGCTCTAACAGCGCAGCAAGGACAACCCTAAATTAAAGTGCGTGCTACATTTGTAGCAATCTCCTTCTAAAGTGAGTTATTCTGTGAGCGGCTCTGCAATAAACTGCCTGGAAGGAAAAAAAAAAAAAAGACAATATATCTTTCAGCACTTTGGAAACTAGAAAGTACACATAAGCAAAACCTCAAGGAGACAAGAATAAATAAAGCCTACACGAAGTCCCTGGCATCTTGTAGGCAGCCCAGGAAGGAAGCAGAAGCAAAGGATGAGGTACAAAGTGGGTGTCCCTTTCCAGCAGTGGGGAGGGAGGTGGCCAGCAGGCACTCAGTCAGACTTGGAAAGGGTTTCGCATTTTGGTGGATGCCTCTGAACCAGGGTAGACCAAACCCCCAACCCCACTTAGCCTTTCTCATAGGGTTTGCCCAGTTTGGGGTCACAGAGATTGCAGTGGTGCGGGAGAAAGAACATTGGGCTGGTATGGGAGATCAGGGGTCAAGTCCCAGCTGTTTCATGCCCTGGTGACTTCCTGGACATATCACCTGGCCCAAAACCTGACTCTGAGTAAGTCAATGAATGGGTGTCTGACATAGTGAAATGAACACAAGTACTGGAGCCAGATAGTTTTCTATTTTAATCCCAGTTCTGCCTTTACTTTTTTTTTTTTTTTTTTTTTTTTTTGCAGTATGCAGGCCTCTCACTGTTGTTGCCTCTCCCGTTGCAGAGCACAGGCTCTGGACGTGCAGGCTCAGCGGCCATGGCTCACGGGCCCAGCCGCTCTGCGGCATGTGGGATCTTCCCGGACCGGGGCACGAACCCATGTCCCCTGCATCAGCAGGCGGACTCTCAACCACTGGGCCACCAGGGAAGCCCTGACTTTACTTTTAAAAAAAAATTTATTTCATTGAAGTATAGTTGATTTTCAATGTTATGTTAATTTCTGCCTTTACTTTTAATGTCTTGTGCAAGACAGTTACTACATCATATTCATCCTTGTATTCCCAACTCCTAAGAAATAATAGGTGCTCAATGTTGAATGAATGAAATCTCTTTATGTATTTATTTATTTAAATTGGAGTATAGTTGATTTACAATGTTGTGCTAGTTTCAGGTATATATAGCAAAGTGAGTCAGTTATACATATACATATATCCATTCTTTTTTAGATTCTTTTCCCGTATAAGCTATTACAGGGTACTGAGCAGTGTTCCTGTGCTATACAGTAGGTCTTTATTAGTTATCTACTTCATATATAGTAGTGTGTTTATGTCAATCCCAATCTCTCAATTTATCCCTCCCCCATCCCTTCTCCCCGGTAACTATAAGTTTATTTTTTACATCTGTGACTCTATTTTTGTTCTGTAAATAAGTCCATTTGTACCATATTTTTTAGATTCCACATATAAGTGATATCATATTATATTTGTCTTTCTCTGTCTGACTTACTTCACTCAGTATGACAACCTCCAGGTCCAGCCATGTTGCTGCAAATGGCATTATTTCATTCTCTTTATGGCTGAGTAATATTCCATTGTATATATGTACCACATCTTCTTTATTTCATTCCTCTGTTGATGGACACTTAGGTTGCTTCCATGTCCTGGCTCTTGTAAATAGTGCTGCAATTAACACTGGGGTGCATGTATCTTTTCAAATTATGGTTTTCTCCAGATATACGCCCAGGAGTGGGATTGCTGGATCATATGGTAGCTCTGTTTTTAGCTTCTTAAGGAACCTCCATACTCTTCTCCATAGTGGCTGTACCAATTTACATTCCCATCAACAGTGTAAGAGGGTTCCGTTTTCTCCACACCCTCTCCAGCATTTACTGTTTGTAGATTGTTTTGATGATGACTATTCTGACCGGCGTGAGGTGATATCTCTTGTAGTTTTTATTTGCATTTCTCTAATAATTAGTGATGTTGAGCATCTTTTCATGTGCTTTTTGGCCATCTGTATGTCTTCATTGGAGAAATGTCTATTTAGATCTTCTGCCCATTTTTGATTGGGTTGTTTGTTTTTTTTGATATTGAGCTACATGAGCAGTTTGTATATTTTGGAGATTAATTCCTTGTTGGTTGCTTCATTTGCAAATATTTCCTCCCATTCTGAGGGTTGTCTTTTTTGTGTGTATGATTTCCTTTGCTGTGCAAAACATTTCAAGTTTAATTAGGTCCCATTTGTTTATTTTTGTTTTCATTTTCTTTACTATAGGAGATGGATCAAAAAAGATCTTGCTGCAATTTATGTCAGAGAGTGTTCTGCCTGTGTTTTCCTCTCAATCCCATTTACCAACACATCAAAAAGAATAAAATACCTAAGAATAAACCTACCTAAGGAGGCAAAAGACCTGAACTCAGAAAACTAGAAGATACTGATGAAAGAAATAAAAGATGACAGAAATAGATGAAGAAATATAATATGTTCTTGGATTGGAAGAATCAATATCATCAAAATGACTATACTACCCAAAGCAATCTATAGATTCAATGCAATCCCTATCAACTTACCAATGGCATTATTCACAGAATTAGAACAAAACATTTTTACAATTTGTATGGAAACACAAAAGACCATGAATAGCCAAAGCAATCTTGAGAACAAAAAACGGAGCTGGAGGAATCAGACTCCCTAACTTCAGACTATGCTACAAAGCTACAGTAATCAAGACAATATGTTACTGGAACAAAAACAGAAATATATATCAATGGAACAGGATAAAAAGCCCAGAGATAAACACACGCACCTATGGTCAACTAACCTATGACAAAGGAGGCAAGGATATACAATGGAGAAAAGAGAGTCTCTTCAATAGTGGTGCTGGGAAAATTGGACAGCTACATGTAAAAGAATGAAATTAGAACACTCCCTAACACCATACACAAAAATAAACTCAAAATGGATTAAAGACCTAAATATAAGACCAGCCACTATAAAACTCTTAGAGGAAAACATAGGAAGAACACTCTTTGACATAAATCACAGCAAGATCTTTTTTGACCCACCTCCTAGAGTAATGGAAATAAAAAAATAAATAAACAAATGGGACTTCATGAAACTTAAAAGCTTTTGCACAGCAAAGGGAAACCATAAACAAGATGAAAAGACAACCCTCAGAATGGGAGAAAATATTTGCAAATGAATCAACAGACAAAGGATTAATCTCCAAAATATATAAAGAGTTCATGCAGCTCAATATTTAAAAAACAAAAGAGCCCAATCAAAAAATGGGCAGAAGACCTAAATAGACATTTCTCCAAAGAAGACTTACAGATGGCCAAGAGGCACATGAAAAGATGCTCAACATCACTAATTACTAGAGAAAAGCAAATCAAAACTACAATGAGGTATCACCTCACAACGGTTAGAATGGGCATCATCAGAAAATCTACAAACAACAAATGGTGGAAAAGGTGTGGAGAAAAGGGAACCCTCTTGCACTGTTGGTGGGAAAATACATTGATACAGCCACTATGGAGAATAGTATGGAGGTTCCTTAAAAAACTAAAAATAGGATTACCATATGACCCAGCAATCCCACTTCTGGGCATATACCCAGAGAAAACCATAATTCAAAAAGACACATGCACCCCAATGTTCATTGCAGCACTATTTACAATAGCCAGGACATGGAAGCAACCTAAATGCCCATTGACAGACAAATGGATAAAGAAGATGTGGTACATATATACAATGGAATATTACTCAGCCATAAAAAGGAACAAAACTGGATCATTTGTAGAGACGTGGATGGACCTAGAGACTGTCATACAGAGTGAAGTAAGTCAGAAAGAGAAAAACAAATATCATATATTAACGCATACATGTGAAATCTAGAAAAATGGTACAGATGAACCAGTTTGCAATGCAGAAATAGAGATATAGAAGTAGAGAACAAACGTTTGGACACCAAGGGAGGAAAAATGTGGGGGGGGGGGGCAGTGTGGTGGGATGAATTGGGAGAATGGGATTGACATATATACACTAATATGTATAAAATAGATAATGAAAACCTGCTGTAGAAAAAAAATTTTTTTAATAAAGTAATGACTTTCAGGTCCTTGTCGTAGGGTATATATATGTTATATGTATATATACATCTGAAAAAGTCAGAAGGATTATAATTGTCAGCTTTTTTTTTTTGCAGTACGCGGGCCTCTCACTGTTGTGGCCTCTCCCGTTGCGGAGCTCCGGACGCGCAGGCTCAGAGGCCATGGCTCACGGGCCCAGCCGCTCCACGGCATGTGGGATCCTCCTGGACTGGGGCATGAACCCGCATCCCCTGCATCGGCAGGCGGACTCTCAACCACTGCGCCACCAGGGAAGCCCAATTGTCAGCTTTTTAAAAATAAATGCTCTAAGAGAGGGGAGTCAAGGACCTATCTTTAGGTTTGGCTGAAACAAATTCGTTTGACAGCCCTGAGCTTCTAGACAGGAACTCAGGGGGTGCTGGTGGCTGCTAGAAGCCACGCTAGAGTTTGGTCAAGTCTCTTAGTGCAGGGGTTTGGATGGAGCCATCATGCTGAGAGTTTTTGCCGTTCTCAAGCCTCTCTGTACATGGTATCTCATCCTCCACCAGGCTCAGCCAGGGTAGTCCACATGGTGTCAGAGGATTCCCAAATAAAAGAGAAGGCAAGCTCCAGAGCACAAGCATATTTTAAACCTCTGCTTGCTTCATGTTTACTAATGTCTCGTTGCCCAAAAAAGTCAGATGGCCAAGCCCAGATCCAAGGGGTGGAGACATAGATTCCTCCTCTGGATGGGAGGGGCAGCAAAGTCACATTGCAGAGGCGCATGCGTACAGGGTGGGAGGAATCTTTGCAGCCATCTTTGCAAACAATCTACCAGAAATTTCAGTCTATCACCAATCTGACCTTTCTCCCAAGTCCCTATTCTTTAAGCAGGAAAAATAAAAATTTTAATCATATGGCTATCTCAGCTTAACGCTTAGTGAGTCCTGGTCATTGAAATAGTCCATTTAGGTAAATTGAGTTTCTCTGGAATCCAAATGCTCATAGATAGCCTCTACTCCTCCTAATTCTAAGCTGATATCTGGGGGTAAGGAGGTAGCCAAGAAGAGGTGGGGGTCTAGCTGCTGTGGTCAGTCCATTTGTGTCTTGAACAAAGGAGCCTCAGTGTGCTTGGGGTGTTTCGTTATAGCCCATGCCCTGCTTGCCAAGCCCTGACTGGCTGGAACTGCATCAGCCTGGAGAAGGGGCGATTCTTCCAGCTGAGCCTCCCAGAGGGGTGCCTTTTGCCTTCCCTCTGCCCATAAATGCACCTTATTCTAATAAGCACAAAGTCACCATGTGTGCTAGCAGAGGCCCAGGAAACACGTTCTCCACTAGTCCCCTGGGTGGCATTCCTTAATTAGCTAGTTACATCCTGTTCTCTTGGCCCTTGCAGTGGAACCGTGCAGCTGGAGAACCCAGCTGCTCATGACCCAGCCTCTCACAGCCTGTGGGACCCAGCAGCATGTGCTGACCTGATTGGGTACACCCCTCACCACCACCACCACCACCTCTTGCAGGCACTAAAGACTTCTCTGAGGCCTGGCTATGATCTCGAACTAGAACCTTTCTTGGCCTTTTGCTCAATCCTGGATAGTATTTTCTGAAGAGCTATGTTGACCTTGCTCTGGTGACCAGTCTCTCAGATACTTCTGTGTCCCATCTGTGCTACAGCAGAACCCCAACATATGATTGTGTGCTTCCAGTTGATGTGGCTGCTCCCCAGACAATTCAGGGCAGGCCCCTGCCAGTGGGCTCTTCCCATCATCCTTAAAAGCAAGTGTTCCCTGCCTTGGGTGCTCCCCCTAATTTATTCTACACTCTAGTCTGGAGCTTAGAGAGGGGAAATCAGGGACACACTGTTAAAAAACAAAATTCATCTGAGAAAATATGAAGATCTAATTGGTTTTATTCAACAATTCATCAATTAGGGAGCATCCCATTTAGCAACTAGAAGGGCACATCTCTGAGGGGTTGTACAAAATGAAGGTTTTTATAGGCAGAAAGAGAGTGGGGCAAGAAAATATTAGCAAAAGAAAAGAAAGGATTACTCCAGGCCAGGCCATCATCTTTTGGGAGAAGGGAATGGCAGGGATCTTTATCATGCAAATCACCTCACTAGTGTTGATCAAGAAATTTCAGATTCACTGTTTTAAAGGTCACATTTCTGGGAGGGGTTGAAACTGCAATTGTCTTGCTTTGCTGTAGTGGGGGATGGGAGGGAGGACAAATGATGTCATTTTGAGCTAGTTATTTCTTTTTACCAACACATATCTCTCAATTCCCAATTTCTTTCTACAGTTGAAACTGAACCGGACCCTGTGGTGCCCTCCCAGGTACAAAATCCCCTCCATGTCCCTTGTTTCTTATTTGTTGAAAAATGCTTTAGTCTCCTAAGCCTTCCCTGAGTTCCAAAGAGCAAGCTCAAGCAGTTACTAATTAGGGAAGTGAAGGAATGCAAAAACAAAGGAAAAGCAATCAAACAAGAAAAGTAATAATAGCTTAAACAATAGTTCAGGGATAAAACATAGTCCTACTTCCTCCTCAAAGATATACATAACAATCTGATGCATGTCTTTGAGTTGTTTGGCAAGAACTAAGACTCCCCCACCCAGGTGGAGGATGGTGACTGCACACAGACAACAAGCACGTAGACCCCAGACTGGTTGGAACCAGAAGGGTGATGGTTAAGATTCCCAAAACATCACCCTTTACCTCACCACCAACCAATCAGAAGAAATTTCATGAGCTGCAACCCTTACCCCAAAGTTGACTTTAAAATCCTTCCCTGAAAGCCATTGAGGATTTAGGGTCTTTTGAAAGTTAGCTGACTGCCCATTCTCCTTACTTGATGCCCTGCAATAAATGCTGTACTTTCCTTTACCACAACCCAGTATCAGTAGATTGGCCTTGCTGCTCATAGGCGAATGGACCCACGTTCGGTTTGGTAACACAATCCCTGGGTCAGATAATGGGCAAGGCTTCCCTATGTCATATCCTCCTTGCTCTCTGATTCCACCTAAGTCTTCATGGTGGTTATGGCAATTCCCTCTATTCTATAGACAGGTATATCTGCTAAGGGCTTCAAGTTTGATTTTACTTTTTATGTGCTAACAGCAGGTCGTAAGACTGCTGTCTTGTTACATGATTGTACTTTGCATAGTGGAAGCTTACTATGACTGCCCTCTCTCTTTAAATCTCCATCATCCTCTCTCCTGGGAGATGGATGGTGGATTAGAGGAGTGCTACTATAAGTGAGGTCCAGGGACAAGCAGCGTCTGTATCACCAGAGAGCTTGAAGGAATGCAAATTTTCAGGCCCCACATCAGACCTACTGAATCAGAATCTTTGGAGATAGGGCCCAGGAATCTGTTTTAACAATTCTTCCAGGAGATTCTGATGCCCAATATAAAGTTTGCGAAACATTGGACTAGGATATAGGACTTGTACTATGCTCAAAAATGCAAATGAGAAAAATGCATTAACCATGCAAATAAGGAGAGTTTGGCAACTCTCATAGCAGCATGACACAATTGCAGGTTTGTTGCTATACATACTCAAATGGGAATGAGTACCACACTGGGAATCCAGGATCCCAGAACCCCAGCCTCCAAGCACAAAATGAGATGCAAATTGTCAAGGAAAGGCCACTTCTCTCAGTGGCTGACACACGTAAGTGAATAATTTCCTTATTATCAATGGAACTAGGGACTTGCTCATTCTCATTGAGATCATAGGTGGAGCCTCGTTTTAATTTGGTGCTTCAAAGATTCTCATACTCTGCTCATGGAAAATGCTGGATCATTCGGGATGAGGATCAGTACAGTGCTACTTGTTAGTGACTGTCTACTCACAAATATACCACCTCTCAATAACTGATCCCAAATGGCAAATGCAATAAACAAAGGATCTTTCTCTCTCTTCTGTGCAAAGTTCTCTCTCAGGACAAAAGGTGATACAAGAAAAGGAGGTCAGACCATAATCTAGGGGATTTCTGTTATTCAGAGAGGAGATTATGGTCCCATGATGACTCATTTGCCTCCTACTCTTCTATTTCTGTCCTGCAGAAGCATGTATGGGAGGGAAGTGGCTGTGGGCCTATCAGGCCTTATGCAGTGTTTATGGAGCACCAGTGCAGGAAGGACCCAGGTCCCACGACGCTGCCGTCTCAGGCCAGAGTGGTGCTTTTAAGCAAACCTAGTGAGAAACAGCTGGGCCTGCACAGGAACCTGGATCCTGGTAGGCCTTTAAAAGATGGTCCAGCTCCCAGGAGTTAATTGTGCATCCTGGTGCTTCAGTGTCATTTGGGGTGACTAGGGGGCAGAAGAGGAGCCGGTGTCCCCCAGAGGGCTGGGATGTGTAGGACCCCACTGTGGGAGGGGTTTGCAGCCCAGGGTAGCAGAGCAAGGTGAGAAAAGAGGGCAATGACAAAGAAAGAGGTCACATTTGACAAGTCAAAACACAAGAGTCAGGACCTGGTGCTGAAATACCATTAAACTCAGGGGAAATTTTAGAGGCCAGAGCAAGAGCCTCCAGGATAAGAGAAGCCAGAACCGAGGTTAGAAATGCAGAGGGAGGAGGAGACCTGTCAGCCAGAGGGAGGCCGGGGCCAGAGATAACAAGCTAACTCCTGTCCCAGATGATGGGCTGTGTGCCCTTGGGGGGTCTCTGGGAAACCCAGCTCTAAGAACATGCTTAGTTCCTCACACAACCTCTGCCTCTGAATTTATCCTTTTCTTAGTTTGCTCTCTGACAATATGCTGTGTTCCCACTGCCAACTCGTCTGTTTCACCACAAGAAGTCTTAGAACTTAGTGATGCAAAGCTCTTTAGCAGATCTGAAATGGAGGTAACCCACTGTCAGAGGCTGCCCCCAGCCAGCCGGTGCCAGGCAGAAGGGTGGTACCAACACGGGATCTGTCTTAGGGTCAAGATTAGGGGAAAGACCTCCAGGGAAGCTGCAGCTCTGCTGCTGTAGAGGCGCTCCCCAGAAAGGTGGCGCAGTGGTTAACAGCACATACTTGGAAGGCTAGGGAGGTAAGTGTACAAAATATAACCCCTGTGTAGATGTGTCACTGTGCTGCAGGGTGACAGGCTGTGAAACATCAGTCTCAGAGGTGTGGCCATATGCAGCACAGCCTTCCTGAGTCTCCTTAAAGGGAAGATGCTCTTTCTTGAATCAAAAGCTCTAGCAAACACTCCTGTTTTCTCTTCCATTCCCCTCAACAGCCTAAGAATAGTATGGTAAGCAAGGAAGCACTGTCTTACACATTGGCTAATAGAACAAGAAAGAAAACTGAGAAAGGCACTATTCCTAAATATTACTGCCAGGAAGCCTCCACAAATGACAAAGAATCATTTCAGTGACAAGATGAAGTCTGTTCAAGGAGAAAGCACCCAGAGGAGCAGCAGGCTATAAGTGCCTCTCACCTCCTGCACCCTCCCTCCCACGTCTAATGACTTTGCATGGTCCCCAGAACGTAAACAAGGCTAACATTCCAGCCAGCATGCCAGGAAAAGCAAAGCAGACAGCTCTGACTCTTGGCAGGAAAACCTACATCAAATGTTTATCTAATATTTTTGTTTAGCTTTTCAGGAGCATTTAGGATCTATGCACAGAACCTCAGAGCTACAGACCAATTAAGTTAATGCAGTAAAAAAAGGTATTGGTCTCGGGGAAAAAGTAACCAAACCAATTATTTGATATACCACTAGGAAAACAACCATTAAAATTTTTTTCTTTTTTACGTTTGCCAGCTAATCATTTCAATGTCTGCTTTAATATGACATCAGAACATAAAGGCACCTACCATACGTTTAAATGTAAAAATAGTTGTACCCACATAGTGGAATACTACTCTGTTATACAATTATGAGTGATAGTAGTATATTTCCAGATATAGGAAGACATTTACTTGAATATTATTAAATGCAAAAAGCAAATCACAAAATAGTTTGCATTATATGAACCCTTTGTAGGGAGAGACGAAAAGATTTAGAAGGACATGAACTAGTGTATTAACTAGGCAGATAAGATTATGTTTCTTGTTTTCTTCCTTTTACTTGTTGACTTCTAAGTTTTGTAAAAGATCATATATACTTTTGTAAAGTTAAAAAAATCATTTTTTAAATAGTCAAAGCATCAGGGAGAGGGCTGCTGCAGCAGAATTTTTCACTCATGACAAGGTCTAGGATTGCTTCACAGGCCCAAGTCTCAACTATCAGCAGGCGTTCAGATATGAAAAAAATTACTTCTGGAATAGCAGGAATACTTCTTGTGATAGCCAGAAGCTCAAGGATCTCCGAGAAGAATTTGAGAAAGAGAGAGCCTGTGTTTTGAGAGAACTCTGACATGCAGCATGTACTCTGAGAAATGCCAGCCAAGTGGCACAGGAGGGAGCCTGGAAGCACCGCCTGCCTGCTGCCTGTCGCTCTTGGAGCGAACAGTGCCTGGACTCCTGGGACATGCCCTCAGACAGTGTCTTCATTCTTTTGGTCTGTTTCTGCTTCACTGTGGCAGTTCACTCTCATTGTTCTTAGGACTTCAACGAGACCAGTCCACCAGATGTGGAGCTAGAAGTGGCAACAGAATGGGCCCGGAGTTAACAAGAGCACCTGAGGGTGGACTGAGCCCCCTTCAGTTGCTGGGTCGGACCCTGGGCCAGTCCTCTCCTTACATGTGTTATTGGGCTTCATCCTCTGTGATCCACATGGACCAGGGTGGCTTTTGCTCCCCCATTCTATACTCAAGACCATAGAGGTGGAATTTTAAAATTGTAATGCATTATTGAAAAATACCTTGTAAACTGCTGAATGGAAAATTCTAGAAGTAGCTCAGAGATGGTATATCTGCCTTATAAGGATGTTGGGAAGATTAACTATTTCATATAAAGCATTTAGCATAGTACCTGACATATAATAAGTATTTTATAATAAATGCTAGCTGCTAATCATTTCTAACTCAATTTTCCCCTTTTTTAACATAAAATAAATGTGCTTGTATCCCAAATCCTATTTATTTTGAATAGTTAAAAAGTTAGTTTGATTAATTCTTGTCTTTTGGAGATAGAAAGAATTCTCAATCATCAACAAGAAGATGATGAAGCATCTCAATCAGGCCTAATTTGGTTCTGCAAGCATAGATGCCTTTCTTTTTCAAACTGATTACTCCACTTGATTTCATTCAGGGTTCAGAAATTTGAAGATTCCTTGCAGTGCTACCTGGCTCTACTAATCTTAAAACGGGTCTTTTGTGTGCTAGGACCCAATGAGGTTCATTCTTAGTGCTTTTATCCTTTTAAATTTCCATTAATGTCTTTATTCCTTTGGAGATCCTATAGTTGTATTCTACTAGATTTTGCATATTAACCCAGAGAAGTTTGCTCCAGAAAAGAGCTGTGGCCGATGGTTTGCTTTCTTCTGACTGCTGAATGACAGAATGAGACTTCTAGAGACAACAGGGGAAGCTATAAAAAAAAATCTGAGCAATTACCAGCATGGCAATCCATTCCAAAGACGACTCCAAATGACAGCTTTATGCAGGTGATGGATATGTTTTTTGTTTACTGAGGTCTCTTGAGAGAAATATCCCACCCATTCTCCATCCTTGTGGTTTAACCACATGTGACCTGGGCCCATCCAGTGTTCTCCACACCCCACCACAATTATTTTTACCCGGGATAAATCAAAGCTTTACACTCGGTTTTTTCTGGAGCTAGTAAGGAAGAAGCACTCCTTTCTTTTTTCATTAGGATCCTTAACTGCGAGAATTATGTAAGCCTAGAGCTGCTGGTGACTCTCTTTGCCTTTACAAGGAGAGATGGGAGAAAGGTACCCACGAATAAAGCTAACATGGAGCTGAAAAATGGAAAGACAGTCCCCTGCGAGCATCTTCTGAGTCCCTGGGTCTGACCCTGCCAGAAACAAGCTGTGTCCCAGTCTTCACAGTTCTGTGAGCCCATAAAAGTAAGTCTAAATCGGCTTCTGTTGCTTGACAACTGAAGGAGACCCATCTACTGCAAAGCTTATTGAGCAATATTTATTGATCTCTTTCTTTGTGCCAGGCACTGAGCTGTGCCCTGTCTTGAGAGACTTTCATTCTCCTTTGAGGTAAATGAAACAGAAAGTCTTCAACAGGAATGAGTCAGCTCCTAAGAGCCCATGGAACTCAGAATATTGTTTGACCTAATCCTTGAATATTTAGTGAATCTTGAAATATTAATGATGTACTTCTCATCAGCACCATCTTATTATTCGGTTTTACCCAAAAAAATCACACCTGAAGCGTTGCTATTTCCACTGCAGAGCGTCTACACTATTGCACCACATTGGGGCACCTTTAAGAATTCTTAGCTGACTCTGCTCCATTACCTTGGGTATGAAGGTCTCCATTAAGCCATCTGTATTAGTTTCCTAGGAATGCCATAACAAATTAGCACAAGCTGAGTGACTTAAGACACCAGAAATTTCGTCACTTACAGTTCTGTGGGCTAGAAGTCTGAAATCAAGGCGTCAGCAGAGCCGTGCTCCCTCAGAAGGCTCTAGGGAGGAATACTTCTTTGCCTCTTCCTAGCTTCTGGTAGGTCCCAGGGATCTTTGGTGTTCCTTGGCTTGTAGCTGCATCACTCCAATCTCTGCCTCTGTCTTCGCATGGCCTTCCTTCCTCTGTATATGTCTGTGTCTTTGCATGGCCTTCTTATAAGCATACCCACATTGGATTTAGGGCCCACCCTAATCCAGTATGACCTCATCTTTACTAATTACATCTTCAAAGACCCTATTTCCAAAAAGTCACATTCTATAGTTCCAAGTGGATATGAATTTGGGGGTAAGTATATTCAACCCAGTATACTAGCTTACAAAAGCTCTCTTGGAACCAAACTTTCAGAAATAATGGCCCCAGGAAAATTCCTTCTACTGAGATGATTTCTCTTCATGTCTCAAAAAGTAAAGGTAAAATTTCTAATAGAAATTCTATGCTTTTTAAAGTTCACTTTAAGTAAAGAAAGAACTTTAATAAACTGGGCCAGCAGAATGCAGGAAATATGATACCTGCATCTATTTTAGTCAAACTAACTCTGGTCAACCAACAAATAGTCTACTTACAGATGTGGGAAAGAAAATATCATCTGGAAGGAGATTTTCATTTCATAATTACTCATCAGGGAAATACAAATTAAAACCCCAGTGAAGTACCATTACACACCAGACAGAATGGCTAAAACCAAAAGACTGACAACACTAAGTGTTGATAAGGATATGGAGCAATAAGAACTCTCAGTCACTACTAGGGGAAGTTGTAATGGTTCAACTATCTTGGAAAACTGCTTAGCAGTGTATACTAAAGTTAAACATATGTCTACCCTATGACTCAGGAATTCTACCCTAGGTATATACCCCAAAGAAGCGAATGTGTTGTCATCAAAAGACTCCTATAAGATACTTTATTCATTGTGACTAAAACTAGAAATGACTCAAATGTTTATATACAGGAAAATGGTACATAAATTGTGATATATTCACATAATAGAATATTATATACTAGTATAGGGGAAAAACAGCTGGAGACATAGAAAAATATGGATGAATCTCAAAAATATTTATACTGAGTTTTTTTAAAAGTCAGACATAAAAGAGTATATATACTGTATATCTCCATTTACATGAAGTTCAAGAACAGGCAAAATTAACCTGTAGTTATATGTCAGAATACTGACCTGAAGTGACATTAAAAAACTTTCTGTAGTGATGAAAATGGTCTATATCATGACCTAGGTGGTAGATATGTGGGTGTATATGCACATAAAAATTCATCAACCTGTGTAATTAAGATTTGTGTATTTTTATATAGGTAAGTAATACCTCAAAAACAATAACAATAATAGTGAAGGATAAGTTTCCTGCCCTCTTGGAGCTTTCTGATGAGTTGGGGAGATGAACTTTAACGAATAAGCATTCAAACACATCATTAAAATTATAAATGCTCTGATAGGAAAGAATAATGTACTTTGAGAAAGTAACAGAAGAATACAATTTGAACTGGAGTATTATTTTCCAAATAACTCATATGTTACTATTTCTATATCAGATCTCTACTGCAATCTCAGATGGTGTCAGTTATCTGCAGGCATAATAGGAAGTTATTGAAATCCAGCTGACCCCTGCCTGTTTATTGGATCCCAGGAATCCTGGATCTAAAATACAGGATCATTTCTAACAATGAGTCATCCTTTCATTCCAGGAAGTTGAAGAAACTTGCAAACAAGAATTTTACACCAGTTGTCACTGGCCCATCTTCTCTCCTTGAGCAGAGGTTAGATAAGAGGGAAAGGTCACTTGACTGAGAGCCATGATATGGACCTTTGGAAGAAACTGGAAGAAATTATTTCCATTAAGCTCTTGTTAAACATGCTCATCTATACTCAACAAAAGGATTAAGTTCCATTGAATCATTCATGGAGCAATATCTTAAGACTTAACTACTTCCAAGAGTATCCATGTTTCAGGGGATGAAATGGTCACTGACTTACTTGACAAGAAGTTGTAGATTATTAATTACATTAAATGCTTAGGTGAAGAAATAAAAAGCACTACATAATTGAAGTTTTAAAAGGATACCTCCTCATAAAATGTATACAGAAAAAGAAACAAAAATGCTAAAGCTAGAGAAGAACATACCCCTGTAAAGTGTTTGGCTAA
Organism: Mesoplodon mirus; assembly: GCF_964341445.2. NCBI lineage: Eukaryota > Metazoa > Chordata > Mammalia > Artiodactyla > Ziphiidae > Mesoplodon > Mesoplodon mirus. The sequence goes on along the minus strand of NC_138992.1, from coordinate 40,745,879 downwards.
AAGAAAAAGACACTTTAAAAATATCAGATAGAAAGTCCCCTCAGACGGGAGAAAATTTGGAAAATCCTGTAGGCATGACAGGGTAAATCTGTCTAAAAGAAGATACCCAATCCAAAAATGCTACTCTGATTATAATGTCTGGAGTGGAAGCACTATGGAATCTCAGTCAAAAGTCTGTTATCTGACAACTTCAGTATCTCCTAATCCCAGCTATTCTAAGGTGCCCCTTTGGGTTTGGTGAGTAATTCCTGTGAATTAATCACAGTATATATTTGGTGTTAGCTTTAGAAATGGATGGTGTCCTTTTAAAATTTTGTGTAATCTCTTGTATATTTTTGAGAATATTGAAAAAATTGGTTACACACATATATATATGTAATATATGAACACTTGTTATTACAAGTGTTCACTAATGGCATTAAGTGGGCACCCCAAGGGAAAGCTAATGAATCTGTGACATAGACTTTTGGGACCAAGAAAGATGCATTCTGGAAGGTATCTTGATTATAATACACTGCTTTTTATTTTTCTGCAGGTGTGAGGGTTTGCTCTCAATCACAGAGTTAGATTAAGAAAAAGGCTTCTTGCCTCCACAACCAATACTGCTTGCTAGTGTTATACAAGTCAGAACACTAATGATGATGTGATATCACCACACTGATCAACTTCAAAAGCGAGAGTGACCTGCCCACAGGAGAATCATTGAAAGCAACATATCTTGATGAGATTTCTGTTGGTTGGTTGGTATGTTTTGCTACATTTCAAAAGGCAGCAACAAATTTCTGAACACCTCTGTCTCTGTTACCTGGTATTTCTATGAAATTACTAGGATAACATCCATTTAATTAGAATGAAGTTTCCAATTAATAAGGTTGGTTGCACCTACCTCATTTTCTACTTACCACATGTATAATTACTATATTGTTGTCCTTAGCATAGACATATATGGCAGAACTTCCACCCACCCTGAAGGAAGGGTGAAATAAATAATAGTAGGCAAGGAAAAAGCAAAGGTAGGTTGAGTAGAAGAATACAACAAAAACAATGAGACCAGAGGAAAGATTGAAGGAATCTAGTGTGGGTGAAGAAGAGGGCCTTCACCAGGGAGTTATTTTGTCATGCTGTTTTCCTTTACCCCCAACTGGGAAATATGAAGAACGTGTCTTCTTGAGAGCAGGCATTTGAGCAAGATGGCCTTGTAAAAAAAATTACCCATTCTAGGCTTTGGAATGTTCTAATGTGGAAACTTATATCCAAGAATGAACTATGAAAAACAGTATCTTTACTATTTTTAGGAGCAAACCACCCTCTTTCTCTGAATAGTAAGCCTAGTGCTCAGACTTATGACTCAAGGACCATAGGCAAGTGAAAAACTATATCAGAATCATATTTTCAAAACAGTGTCCCTATGGTACTTGCAGTTTTGCTCAGAATAATTCTACCAAAAATGATATTGAGGATCACAAGCACATGGTTCCATTGCTAGAAAGAGCTAGCAAATAAAGAGGAGGGAGGGCCCTGGGGGTGGTGGAGAAGGCCATGAGCTCGCAGGCTACCGGGCCAAGCTCCTGCAACAACAGAATAACCTGTGAAGGGATAAAGACACAGACATAGAGAATGGACTGGAGGATACGGGGATGGGGAACGGTAAGCTGGGACGAAGAGAGAGAGTGGCATGGACATATATACACTACCAAATGTAAAATAGGTAGCTAGTGGGAAGCAGCCACATAGCACAGGGAGATCAGCTCGGTGCTTTGTGACCACCTTGAGGAGTGGGATAGGGAGGGTGGGAGGGGATATGGGGATATACGTGTGCATATAGCTGATTCACTTTGTTATACAGCAGAAACTAACACACCATTGTAAAGCAATTATACTCCAATAAAGATGTTAAAAAAAGAAAAAAGGATAACCTGTGAGGACGGTGCCAGGCCCTCTGCTCCTCCAACACAGCAGCCACAACAAGAGGCCTGAGGGGCTGCTTTGAAGACACCTGTGACCAACGTTGGTCCTAAGGAGAACTCTGTACAGTTGTGATTTGAAGGGTTTTGTGTCCCCTCTGCTTAAAAGTCTTGTCCTCACAGTTCTGCTTGATACCAGAAACTGCCACATTTTTAAAGGGTCTGATCACACATCTGGATCTTGAGGACGAAAGATCCAGGATAAAGAAGGTTTGACAGGAGAAGAAAAAAGCAAAGAACAATACTAATGGGTAGCATTTATTAAGCACTCACTACTGTGATACTGAGATATAATAAGTAGGTATTTGGTCTTTGTCCCTATTCCTGGCACAGAGCTCCTAAAACCCTTGTAATTCCCTAAGTGATAAGTGCTCTAAAGGCTACAGGAGCATCATCTGTTTTTCATAACAAGCCCCTTTAACCACATCCGAGTTTATGTTAATGAGGTGACTTTCGGAAAGCCCCTACAGATGGGGGCTGGCTGCTGAGGGAACCAGCCAAGTGATTAGAGGGTTGGAGTTTTCAGCCTCACACCCCTCCACTTCTCAGTAGGTGAGAGGGGCTAGAGATTGAGTTTAATCACCAGTGGCCAATGATTTCATCAATCATGCCTGTGTAATGAAGCCTCCATAAAAATCCCTAAAGTGTGGGGTTCAGAGAGCTTCCCAGGTGCTGAACACATGGAGGTGCAGGAAGGGTGGTGAGCCTGAGACAAAAAGGAAACTCCATACCCCTTGCCTCATACATTACCCTATACATCTCTTCCACCTGGCTGTTCCTGAGTTGTATCCATTTACAATAAACCAATACTCCATAGTAAGTAAACTGTTTTTCTGAGTTCTGTGAGCCATTCTAACAAATTATCAAGCCCAAGGAGGGATCTTGAGAACCTCCTATTTACGGCCCTTCGGTCAGAGGCACAGATGATAATCTAAACTCAAGATTGGCATCTAAAGTGGGGAGTGGGGCAGTCTTCTGGGACTGAGCCCTTAACCTGTGGGATCTGATGCTATCTCCAGGTAGATAGTGTTGGGATTGAGTTAAATTTGTAGCACACCAAGTTTATGTCCACTGAAATTTGGAGAATGGCTTGGTAAGGGAAAAACCCCTCCCTACACTTGGAGTACAGAGGCCTACAGTGAATAGTGAGTTAAGGGAACAAGTGTTTTCCTTTTCATCATCTTATTTTCTTTAACCCTCACATATCCCTGGTAGCATCCTGGCAGGAGAAACTCTTGGTTGCCCACCCAGCATCCATTTTTCCCTTTCTTCTAACTGAATCACAGTTTTGTTCTTCCCCAGTGTAGCCTCAGGAAAGCCAAATGCATTCCCACACCAGTGATAAGCTGGCTTCGTTTCAGAGTAATCTTGTCTCCTTCCCAGAATTCTTCTGGATGTCCTGTTATATAAGATAACCTTACTGCTTAAGCCAGCTTGAGTTGGATTGTTTTGTTACTTGCAGCCCAAAGCTGATACATTGCTATTATTTTTTCCCCACTTGAAAATCAGGACTCAGACAGCTAACTAACTAGCTCAAAAGTTGGAGAACAGAGTTCAAAACAGGGTTTCTCTGACTCTGATGCCAAGGTCTAACCTGCTAACTAGTCTGAGAAGGGGCCATTCATGGAGGGGAGGGGAGCCAAGGAAACAATGATCCAGACCCTCGTGGGGGATGCAACATCATAAGGGAGGGAGTGTAATTCTTCTTTGAATATTCCTCATCAGATGGGGGAGGGATAAGAGGCCAGAGTGGCATAACACCCTAGCCTTTTAACAGGGGTGGGGGGGTGGGGGGGTTGTGTAGAAGAGGACCCTGGAGGTCCCTTTAAAAGCATGAAATTCGTCCCTTGACCAATTTCACAGCATTAGAAATAATGTTTTCAGTGTACAAAGTACTTTTCTGATACATGATTTTAGTTGATTTGATTCTTTTAAGGATACTATTGAGGCAATACATACACCTCCAGAGGAAACTGAGGCTTTTTGAAGTTACAGGACTTGCCCAAATTCTTTCAGCCAAGCGGTGGAGCTGTGGCTTGATCCAAAGTCCATCTGATTCTAAATCCATGCTCTTTCATGTCACTGTGTTTGTCAGTATGACTCTTGTTCCTGAAGGTGACACACTCAAGACCATTTACTTTAAAAAAAAATGTGGCAGCACTTTGGGAATGGTAGCTTGCATGGTTTTTGCAATGACTGTGTGATTTAGAGGGAGGTCTATACTCTCACCCTTCTAGAGAGCACAAAAGGAGCCAACTGCCTTGAGAGTTCACAAGAAAAATTCAGCCCTGGAGCCAAGAATCCTTATCGTCTGGAAACAGGAGAAGCACTTTAGGGCAGGTCTCATAGACAAACCTCCCACAGGATTAGAATTCTGCAGTGCTCAACCTTTAGATGAAAAGTTCTTTGCCTTCCACTAGTACCCTTCCGTCATGAGAGAAGACATTCCCAGTATCTCTCTTGGTACCTGGCAAAAGAGTCATGCTGAGAAAAGCTATATCATAAATCAGTGGAGAAATTCAAGCTATTGGCCTCCTAATGTTACTTGCTGAGGATTTTCTTTGGTTGTTTATAAAGATGATTATAAATTGGGTTTCCTCAAGCAAGCACACACCTACCCAGAACTATTCTGTTTTCCTTACCAGCAGCTGTGTGAACTGGGGGATTCTGTGTGGGCCCCCTCCCTGATGTTGCTATGAAACCACAGAAATGCAGCTCAGGGGCTTCAAGGAGCTCCAGTTCTTTATGTCTCAGTGCAGAAAGAATTCAGCAAGAAGCAAAGTGATAGAAAAGGAGTGATTTATTAGAATAGGACACTTGTGAGGTTTACAAGCAGGTGGGCAAGAGGGTGCCACCCCAAGAACTTAGTGGGCTACAGTTTTATAATCAGAGGAAAAGTGGGGGCAGGGGAGAAGACCACCTTCTTCCTCATTCTTGTGTAGACAAGCTTCCATTATCAGTTCCTCCTCCACATTGGGTGGGGGAGTTTTCTTGTCCCTACATGGTCAAACTGGGATTGTCATGGTGCAACTGAGATGAGCAAAAAGGCAAGTAACATATACTAAAATATGGTAAACTATCTCAGGCTTCACTATAATGTCACCTTTTCCTTATATTTTTGTTTTTAGTGTGCACAGAGGAGTATGTCCTAGGAATCATTAACTTACTGACCTCATTGGGCACAATGTGCATCTCATTACACCATTGTTTAAATGTTTCAGGACATGTCTCATGCTTCTGTTGCATGGTTTTATTGCTAAGCAAGCCTGCTTGGTTTTGTTGTTAAGCAAGCCTGCTTTCTTGAGTGATCATTAACTTACAGGGGTCTCCCATACTTTTTTTTTTTTACTTACTATCCCTTAGTGGGATTAACTATTTAATCACCTACTTTGTCCCTTTACTCTGTCCCTATCAGCTATGGGATAATCTACTTGTGATTCTAGTTTCTTAAAACATTTATTGAGCACTGACCTAGTACCAAACACTAAGCATACCTTTAATCCTAACAACACTGTGACAGCAGGTATTATTATTCCCACTGAATAGATGAAGAGACTCGGTTCCATGCTGACTTGTTCAAAGACCCCCAGCTAGAAAGTAGTAGAGAAGACACTGATTCTGTGATGATCAGCTTCCATTGCAGGTGCATGCACTAACTCCATGACTAGCCCATAGTGACCAGGATGGCAAGAGCAGATTTCATGGAAGTTCTTGTTTATGAACCAACTATGCATACATATTATGCTAGTACTTAGTGGAATAAGTGTTGCCAAAGACCCGATCTTCCATGAGCTTTCAGTGTATTGGAAACAGCTGTTGTAAAACAGACTTCCAGATGAAATCCAAAATTCATTCTCCCCTTCTCCTAGGAAAGAGAATGTGTATGTGGGTGCATTATAACCAAGCTAAACACTGTATTTCCCAGCCTCCCTTGTAGCTAGGAATGGTGCTATAACAAAGTTCTGGTCAATGGGATATAAGAAGAAGTGGTCTTCACAGTTTCTTAATTGTGCCTTTAAAAAGAAGCGATGATGGCAAAGTAGAAAAACCCTGAGCTCACCTCCTCTCACAGGTACACGAAAATCACAACTATTTGCAGAGCAAGCATTGGTGTAAAAGGCCATAACCTACCAGAAAAATATCTCCTACAACTGAAGATAACTAAAGGAACCACAAGAGATGAGTAGGCGGGCGGAATCACTATGTAGTCAAGTCCCATACCCTTGGGTAGGCAACCCACAAATGGGAAAATAATTACAATTGCAGAGATTCTCTCCAAGGAGTGAGAGGTCCAAGACCCATGTCAGGCTCTACAGCCTGGGGAGTCCTGTGCCAGGAAGATGAGCCCCCATAGCGTTTGGCTTTGAAGGCCAGTTGGGCTTGCTTTCAGAAGTCCCAGAGCTGGGGGAAATAGTGACGTCACTCTTAAAGGGCACATACTAAACCTCACACCCTCTGGGACACAGGACAGAAGCAGTAGTTTGGTAGGAGCCTGGGTCAGACCAATCTGCTGATCTTGGAGAGTCTTCTGGACATGCAGGAGGCAACTGCAGCTCATCCCGGGGACATAGACCCTGGAAGCTGTCATTCTGGGGAGCTCCTCTACCATGTGGACAATGGTGTTGGCAAATGTCATTTTGGAATCCTCCCTCTAGCTCATTAGTCCCAGGACCCAGCCCTGCCCTGGCCCAAAGGTCTGCAGGTGCCAGTGTTGGGATGCCTCAGACCAAGCAACTAATTGGGCATGGACACAACCCCACCCACCAGCAGACAGGCTGCCTGAAGACCTTCTGAGCCCACAGCTTCCTCTGGACATGACCCTGACCACCAAAGGGCTCAGGACCTGGCCATATGCACCAGTGAACAGGCGCCAGACATGAGACCAAACCCCCCACACCAGGGGCCTCCAGCCAGAGACCCCAGGACAGAGCTCTACCCACCAGTGGGCAGTCCTCAGCCCTAGATCCCCTGGGCCCTGGCCCCACCCTCCAGGGAACCTGCTCTAGCCTTGGGACAAGACTTATCAAGGGGCAGACACCAGCCACAAGAAAACTGCAGCCCTGCAGTCTATGGATCTGGCCCACTGACCAACAGGCCAGATCCTGCCCTGGGACCAGCTGGTCCCCAGCCCTACCCACTAGTGAACTTCTTCTAGCCTCAGGCCCAGGTTTACCCACCAGTGGACAGACACTACCTTCAAGAAACCCAACATCCCATAGCATGCTGACCCAGCCCACCCACTAGCAGGCCAGATCCTGCTCTGGGACCAACTGGGCCCTGGCCCAGCCCAGTAGCAGGGCAAAACAATCAACTTCAAAGAAACCCCTGCAAAAACACAAACACATGGAGTCTAAAAAGTATGCTACTAAATAACCAATGGATCACTGAAGAAATCAAAGAGAAAATTTAAAAATACCAGGAGACAAATGAAAACACAATGATCCAAAATCTATGGGATGCAGCAAAAGCATTTCTAAGAGGGAAGTGTATAGTGATATAGGCTTACCTCAGGAACTAAGAAAAATATCAAATAAACAATGTAACCTTACACCTAAAGGAGCTAGAAGAAGAAGAAACAAAACCCCAAATTAATAGAAGGAAAGATATCATGAAAAGCAGAACAGAAATAATAGAGACTAAAAAGCAATAAAAAAGATTAATGAAACTAAGGACTGGTTCTTTGAAAAGATAAACAAAATTGATAAACCTTTAGCCAGAATCATCAAGAAAAAAAGAGACAGGACCTAAATCAATAAAATCAGAAATGAAAAAGTGGTTACAACCAACACCACAGAAATTCAAAGGATCATAAGAGACTACTACAAACAACTATTTGCCAATAAAATGGACAAACTAAAAGAAATTAACAAAGTCCTAGAAATGTACAGTCTCCCAAAACACAACCAGGAAGAAATACACAATATGACCAGACCAATTACCAGTACTGAAATTGAATCAGTAATAAAAAAACCTCCCAACAACAGAAGTCCAGTACCAGATGGCTTCACAGGTTAATTCTACCAAACATTTAGAGAAGAGTTAACACCAATCTTTCTCAAACTATTCCAAAAAATTGCAGAGGAAGGAACACTTCCAAATGTTCATTCTACAAGGCCAGCATCACCCTGTTACCAAAACTGGACAAAAATATCACTAAAAAAAGAAAACTATGGGCCAATATCACTGATGAACATAGATGCACAAATTCTCAACAAAATACTGGCAAACCAAATCCAATAATACAGCGATCCCCAACCTTTTTGGCCCCAGGGACCGGTTTCATGGAAGACAATTTTTCCACAGCCTGGGTTGGGGGGTGGTTCAGGCAGTAATGCTAGTGATGGGGAATACCAGATGAAGCTTCACACACTCGCCCACAGCTCATCACCTGCTGTGTGGCCCAGTTCCTAACAGGCTGTGGACTGATAGCGGTCTGCAGCTCAGGGGTGGGGAAACCCCTGCAATAATATATGAAAAGGATCATACACCATGAATACGTGAATTTACTCCAGGGATGCAAGGATGTTTCAATATCTGCAAACTCAATCACTGTGATATAACCACATGAATAGATTGAAGAATAAAAACCATATGATCATCTCAAATGATTCAGAAAAAGATTTTGATTAAAAACTTGCCAAAAAAATGGACACAGAGGGTATGTACCTCAACATAATAAAAGCCATATACAACAAATCCACAACAAACATCATTCTCAATGGTGAAAAACTGAAAGCATTTCCTCTAAGATCAGGAACAAGACAAGGATGTCCATTCTCACCACTATTATTCAACAGTTTTGGAAGTCCTAGCCACAGCAATCAGAGAAGACAAAGAAATAAAAGTAATCCAAATTGGAAAGGAAGGAGTAAAATTGTTACTGTTTACAAATGACATGATACTATACATAGAATATCCTAAAGACACCATCAAAAAACTACTAGAGCTCATCAGTGAATTCAATAAAGTTGCAGGATACAAAATTAACATACAGAAATCTGTTGCATTGCTATACGTTAACAAAGAACTGTCAGAAAGAGAAATTAAGGAAAAAATCCCACTTACCATTGCATGGAAAAGAATATAATACTTAGGAATAAACCTGGCTAATGAGGTAAAAGATGTGTACTCAGAAAACTATAAGAGGCTCATGAAAGAAATTGAAGAAAACATAAACAGATGGAAAGATATACCATGTTCATGGATTGGAAGAATTAATATTATAAAAATGCCCATAATCCCCAAGGCAATCTACAGATTCAATGCAGTCCCTATCAAAATACCAGTGGCATTTTTCACAGAACTAGAACAAATAGTTTTAAAATTTGTATGGAAACACAAAAGACATTGAATAGCCAAAGCCATCTTGAGAAAGAAGAACAGAAGTAGAGGTTTCATGCTCCCTGACTTCAGACTATACTACAAAGCTATAGTGATCAAAACAGTATGGTACTGGCACAAAAACAGACACATAGATTAATGGAATAGAATAGAGAGCCCAGAAACAAACCCAGGCACTTATGGCCAATTAATCTATGACAAAGGAGGAAAGAAAATACAATGGAGAAGACAGTCTCTTCAATAAGTGGTTCTGAGAAAACTGAACAGCTACATGTAAAAGAATGAAATTAGAACATTTTCTCACACCATCTACAAAAATAAACCCAAAATGGATTAAAGACCAAAATGTTAGACCAAAACCATAAAACTCCTAGAGGGAAATATAGGCAGAACACTCTTTGATGTAACTCAAAGCAATCTTTTTTTGGATCTGTCTACTAAGGCAAAGGAAACAAAAGCAAAAATAAACAAATGATACTGAATTAAACTTCAAAGCTTTTACACAGAAAAGACAAAACAAAAACACAACCTACTGAATGGGAAAGAATATTTAGTTGCAAATGATAAGACTGATAAGAGTTAATATCCAACATATATAAACAGTTCACACAACTCAACATCATAAAAACAAACAAACCAATTTTAAAACGGGCAGAAGACCTGAATAGACATTTTGCCAAAGAAGACATAGAGATGGTCAGCAGGCACATGAAGAGGTGCTCAACATTGTTAATCATCAGAGAAATGCAAATTAAAACCACGAAGAAATATCACCTCACAGCGTCAGAATGACTATCATCAAAAAGAATACAAATAACAAATGTTGGTGAGGATGTGGAGTGTACAACAACACTTGTACACTGTTGCTGATGGGAATGTAAATTGGTTCACCCACTGTGGAAAACAGTTTGGAGGTTTTTCAAAAAACTAAAAAGAGAACTACCATAAGATCCAGCAATTCCACTCTTGGGTGTATATCTGGAAAAAATAAAAACACTAACTCAAAAAGTGCACATGCAGTGATTAACGTAAGTAGCATTACAGGAATAATAAGAGCTACTGTTTACTGAGCACTTAAGGTGGGTCAGGCACATCAAATGAGACACGCTTTAAATCAATATATGTCATTCAATCCTCACAGCAACTTTTGTGAGGCAGGTACTGTTATTCATTTTTCACAGACAAGAAAACCGAGGGTAAGAGAGGCAAGTAGACTTGCCTACACCTACCACCACTCACTAGAAGCCTGGCTCCAGAGCTCACTCTAAACCATTATCTTATTGTTTCTCAAAATGTGTTCTGCATAAACCACCTGCATTAGAATCACTTCAGGTGCTTATAACAAACCGTTGCACCCCATGCTATCTTAGCTGAATCAGAATCTCTGGGAATTCAAGACATGGTCTCTGCCCTATAACACTTACAATTAAGAAGACTAAAGCACTTGAAAAAACTAGAGGACATTTAAACATGTTAAACTGTGGGATGCTGACTTTAAGAGTGAGTAGTAAATAGGAATCTCGAGACAAGTGACAGAACTAGGAAAGGTTTAGCACCTCGTTTGGAGGGCTTCACTGTGACCAAGGACCTTCTAATAGTAACATAAGTGTAGTACTGCAACTGCCGGCACACCTAGCGTTACTGCACTTAGCTTTATTGTGCTTCAAGGATATTGCTTTTTTTTTTTTAACAGATTGAAGGTTTTTAGCAACCCTGCATTGAGCAAGTCTGTCAGCACAAGTTTTCCAATAGCATTTGCTCATTTCATATCTCTGTGTCACATTTTGGTAATTCTTGCAATATTTTAAACATTTTCATTATTATTATTATTCTTATTATGGTGATCTGTGATCTTTGATGTTACTATTGTAATTGTTTTGGAATTTTTAGCAATAAAATATTTTAAAATTAAAATAAAAAGACACATGCACCCCAATGTTCATAGCAGCATTGTTTATAATTGTCAGGATATGGAAGCAACCTAAGTGTCCATCAACAGATAAATGGATAAAAAGAGATGATATGTATACACAACGGAATACTACTCAGCCATAAAAAAAATGAAATTTTGCCATTTGCAACAGCATGGATATATTGTACAACACAGGAAATATAGCCAATATTGTATAACTATAAATGGAATATAACCTTTAAAAATTGTGAGTAACTGCGTGGTACACCTGAAACTTACCTAATATTGTACATCAACTATACCTCAATAAAATAAATAAATATAAAAAATAAATTTATAAAAAGAAAAAAGAAAAAGAAGCAATGTCCCCATTCTTTCCCCCTCCTTTTCCTTCCTGCTGCTTGGAATGCAGACATGATGGCAGGAGCAGGAGGTGCCATCTAGAATCATGATGTGGAAGCCACATATTCAAGATGGCAGAGCAGCAACACAGAAGGAGTTAGGACCGTGATGATTCTGTAGCTGCCATACCAGCCTTGGACTATCATCTCCCTGTACTTTTACCTGAGAGAGAAGTCAACTTATTATCATTTAAGTCACTGTTATTTAGGTCTCTTTGTTAAAGACACCAATTAATAGAAATGTGAACACAAATACCTGTAAATCAGTGCCCAATAACTGGGTAAGCCCCGTTTGCGTAATGGTGTCCCCACTTACTCCTGGGAGCCCCAGAAGGTGCTTTACAAGTGGCCCACAACTAGTTTGTTAATGTGCACACTTCTTCTATCCTTCCTTTTCTGCTCTCTGTCACCCATATTGCCTTCAGTCTGGCCTGCCTTGCCATAGTCACAGCCCATCACAAGATGGCCACTACCCAGGCCAAGAGACTATTTCCCCCACTTCCAACCTCTCCAGCCTTCTGGGTGAAAAGCGGTGCCAAAGTTCTTTACAAAAGTAAGTAGGGACTCTTTTGCAACTCTGGCCACCTTGAGTCTCCTGGGGCATCTGGGCAGCTCTACCCAGAACCCCTCCAGACACTGGTGTCAGCTTCAGGCTCTCCCCCTTCACCATGAGGCACACTCATTCCATAGGGCCAGACCTTGAGGAAGAGACCAAATCATCCTTTCTAATGTCCTCCTCCTCCTCTTCTCCCTGCCCCCACCAAGGCTCCTCCTCCTCTACTGCTCACCAACCAAAAGCTCAGACACATATGAACAAAGGGGAATAGACCCCAAGATGCAATCATGGTGTAGGCAGTCAAAGTTAAACCATATATATAGCCAAAGCTGACTGAAGTGTGTGTGTGTGTGTGTGTGTGTGTGTGTGTGTGTGTGTGTGTTGAGCTTGAGGGTCCTGTATTAGCAGGGACAACCATGGAAGACTTCATGGAGGAAGCATTAGCTCCAGATCCTGGCCAGTTACAGGAAGCTCAGAGAGACTTACCATTTGCCATTCACTCCAAATTCTTAATAGATAGCCAGAGGACAGAGCTGATAGGAAAACTGATGGAGAAATTGAAGAGTCTATCTCTCCTTGATCCAATTGTTTTGGTTCATTTATCAAAAGTTCATAAAACAAAAGTACCTAGAGGGTCCACGAAGGAAATGTCAATGAGTGAAGTGGAAAACTGAGGACATGTGTCCTCCCCATGGTGACAGTGGATGCTCAGATCCTCTAAGTGTTGCCATATAGGAATAGGGACCCAGATCAGATTAAATCAGATTTGTCCAAAAAATGACCAAAACATATGAATATTTGATGCGAAATATCCCAATTTTAAAAAGCTGACTATTAAATCTTTTAAAGTAACTAAGTGGGAAAACTTAAATTAATCTTTGGGCCACATTCACACTTTGGGCCAGTATCCTGACATTTTGAGGCCATGTTTCTATCTGTGCTCATTGTTGCTAAATACTAGCTTTGAGCAGGGCACTGTATTAGTTCTAGGTTGTATGTGTATATATGTATGTGGAGAAAGAGATAAAAACAAAGCCACTGCACTCAAGGAATTAATAATCTAGAACAGATACGACATAGACACATGCAATTGCAGGAAGGAGGAAGTCACATCTCATTTGGGGAAATCAGGGAGAGACAGCTACCCCAAGGAAGCACCTCTGTCAGGAAGAGGAGCCAGAAGAAGGAAGAGAATTTCAGGAAGGGTGTGGTGAGTAAAGAGCACCAAATAGTACTGAGTGCCTAAGGAGGACAAAAACCAGGGAAAGGTTGTTGACGTTGACAAGTAGGAGGTCATGGGTCATCAAGGAGAGGGTATTTTTAAAGGGAAATAAGACTGAGGCAGTGGCAAAGCTGAAACTGCAAGTGATGCCACTTGTTGGAGAGAACTGACCACTGTGGGAAGGAAGTAAGAAGACAGCAGAGGGGGCTAGTGTGTTAAAGGGACAAGAGGTCAATGAGACGGTGGGAAGTGGGGACACAGGAGAGGGAGCGATGGATGATGGTGGAAGAGAAGAGTAAGAGTGGACTCAAAGGGGAAGAAGGAGAGGAAAGAGCCAAGGGTGTGCACAGGAGGTTAACCTTGGTCAGAGGGCAAGACCTCTGGGAAAGGAAGGAGTCATCTCTCTGAGAATATTACAAATCACAGGATAGTTCCCAAAGGTCCCATTTCTAAAATATATCAGAACAGAAAGCTGTGTTGGAGAGTTGTGAAAAAGAAAGAAGAAAAAAACCTTAAAATTATTTCCATGAAGTTCATTAAGGAATAAATCTTTTTGATTGCAGAAAAAATCTTTGAGAAAATAGCTCAGTGAAGAGTTCTAAACTGGGTTGGAGGCGATACAAGTAAAGATGCATAAAATTCAGCTTGGCTAAAGATGAAATCAAGAGTGGATTAGCATTAAGAATATCTTGGGGAATGGAAAAAATGTTCTAAGAGTCCATATTAATAGAAGGGGTTGTCTGGGGAGCAGAAAGATAGCCAGTGACTCTTTAATTATGAAATAGAAAAACAAAAGGATTAGATCACTGTAGATTCTTTTGGAAAGAAGTGGGAATGTGTCTGTTGCAGGGTTACCCACTTTACATTCTCTTATAGCTCCCCTGCCATTGTGAGAATTCAGCATTTGTTTCTCTCCTAAGCTTGACTTTAGTTCTCCATTGACAATGGCTCTGTATCTGGTTTGTGCTGGCTGCTTCTCCCGAAAGGCGTCCAAGAAAACTATTACAACTACCTTACCCAGCATGTTCCTATCCCACTAACTTGGTTTTCAATGAAAAGATTCAGTGCTTTTGGGCCTCCCTGGTGGCGCAGTGGTTGAGAGTCCGCCTGCCGATGCAGGGGATACGGGTTCGTGCCCCGGTCCGGGAGGATCCCATATGCCGCGGAGCGGCTGGGCCCGTGAGCCATGGCCGCTGAGCCTGCGCGTCCGGAGCCTGTGCTCCGCAACGGGAGAGGCCACAACAGTGAGAGGCCCGCGTACAGCAAAAAAAAAAAAAAAAAAAAAAAAAAAAAAAAAAAAAAGATTCAGTGCTTTTATTTGTGGTACTTTCCCTACTCATGGCCTCCAATAGATTCCTATAATTGTTTCTAAGGTGACATCGTGGGCAAAAGGTGACCTAGAAATAACAACTAGCATTTATCATGGCACATACCTACTACGTGCCAGGCAGGGTTTTACATACATACATTATTGCATTCAGTCCTGACAGTCACCCTCTATCTAATCTCTGCCACTTAGGAGCTATGTGACCTCAGGAAGGTTCTTACCCTTTCTTGAATTTTTTTCAACATAAAATACAATAATGATAATAGAGTCTACGTCATAGAGTTGTGAAGATTACAGGAGTTTAACATACTTAATGTGCTTAAAATAGTGTTCCGTATGAAGGAAACACTCAATAAATTTAATATTATTGTTATTATTATTGAGGGGCTATTATTATCCTTATTTTACATATGACAAAACTGAGACACAGGGCTTCCCTGGTGACTCAGTGGTTGGGAGTCTGCCTGCCGATGCCGGGGATGCGGGTTCGTGGCCCGGTCCAGGGAGATCCCACATGTCGCGGAGTGGCTGGGCCCGTGAGCCGTGGCCGCTGAGCCTGTGCGTCTGGAGTCTGTGCTCCGCAATGGGAGAGGCCACAACACTGAGAGGCCCGTGTACCGCAAAAAAGAACAAAACGAAACAAAACTGAGACACAACTTGTTTATTTCCCCAGTATCAACACAGCCGGCTGATAAGTGGTGGAGCTGGGTGATGTCAGAGCCCTTCTTTTTATACAAGAAACCAATTAGACTAGCAAGCTAACAGAGCTCCATGCTTCGAGAAAGAAAGGAAAGGCACCATGGTTGTGTGTATTCCAATCTTATTACCTTTCCTTTTCAACTGGAAGTGGCGCATGACTGCGGCTTGCTCTGTTTGCTTACATGCCCAGTTGGTTTGCATGGATTTCCCTGGGCAGTGGCAGTCTTCTGAAATTCCACGAGCCCTCCTTTCCTCCAGCTGGATAGAGCACAAGCCATTTATGGGCAAAAATCCTCTCTGAACCTTGACCACAAACATCTGCTAAACAAGGAGTTATTCTGGGGGAACCCTGGTGGCTTGTCATGTGAAAAGAAACACGGGTCATGGGATTTGCGGTGAATCACAGAGGCAAAGATTCCTTCATACGGAATATTGTCACAGGCTTCTGTTGGGGAAACACTGAATGTGCTTAATTTACTTTTCCTGTTCCTCTTAGGAGTTGACTCCTTCTTAGTGTCAGTGCCTCTAAAAAATTTCAAGACTCTTCATATTCATACTAAAACCGATGCCTAGTGAAGTTTTATTATGCCACATGGAGAATCAGCCTAGATTTAGCAATTGTGATGTGTAAAAAATTCCTGTATTGACATACTGTCTTTCTTTCTAGTGGCCAAAAGGGATTCTGAAGCCTCTTATTTGTTCCTTCTCTCAGCACTGCTTTGACTAGATAGCTATTATTGTTGTTGTTATTATTTTTATTAATATATTGGTGTCAAAACTCAGGTTCATCGATGCTAAGTAATGGTTCTAAGATTTTGTAGCCAGTCAAGGGAAGAGCTGAATGGTGGCTCCCTTTTGGCCTTAGTTGTTTCCTTCGTTATGGGGGTATATAAATGTGCCCTAGTCTTCTTTGGTTAAGACTGTGTTTAGTTGCAAGTAAATGAAAGCTCAACATCAACTGTTTAAATAAATATTTTTCTCACATAACAACAAGAAAAAATCAATAAGAAGGCCATTATTTCCATTACTGATTCAACAGCTAAAAGATGTGAGGATGATTGTCTCTGCAATTTTCTCATTTGCAAGATGGCTGCTGAACTTTGTTTCCTTTTATCAAGGTGTTTCCCCCACCCTCTAGCAGACATCTGCTTATAACTCTTGCCAGATTGGTGCATATGGCCACCTTTATTTAGCTGCAAGGGAGACTTAGAAAATAAGCAAGGGGGAAGGGGAAAGACTTGAGTAAGCCAACCCACAGTGCCTTCACATCTAAATCTTGAAGGTTAGGTTTATAAAACTCCTAAATAACTGACTCAAGTTGTTCAGCAACTCAGTGAAAAATATTTGATTTGTTTGGTGGTGCAGCCATCAATTGCATTGTATATTTTATTATTTAATGGGTTATTTGGCTTTATTTGGACACCCTAATCTTGTTCAAATCGTCTGTAATTTTGGTCCACTGATATATTTAGATAAAATCTGATCAAAACTAGTCATTTTCAATAGCATTCAGTGAATCAGTGCTAGGTTGACTCCATAAGTATCATCTACTTATTCCTGAGTCAGTTTTGGTAATTTGAGTCTTTCAAGAATTTGTCCATTTTGTCTAAATTTTTTAATTTGTTGGTATAAAGTTGCCCATAATATTACCTTATTATCATTTTAATGTCTATAAGATCTATAGTGATGTTCCTTCTTTCATTTCTGATATTGGTAATTTGTGTCTTTCTCTCTCTCTCTCTCTCTCTCTCTCTCTCTCTCTCTCTCTCATCAGTCCAGCTAAATGTTCATCAATTTCATTGATCTTTCAAAGAATCAGCTTTTACATAAATTGATTTTTGCTATTTCTTTCTATTTTCTAATTTATTATTTTCTGCTCTTTATTATTTTCTTCCTTCTGGTTACTTTAGGTTTAACTTACCCTTCTTTTTCTTGTTTTTTAAGGTGAAATTTTAGGTCATTGATTTTGGCCCTCCTCTTTTATAATATAAGCTTGTAGAGTTATAAAATTCCCTCTTAGGAACTGCTTTAGCTGAATCCTACACATTTTATATGTTGTGTTTTAATTTTCATTTAAATCTAAATGTTTTCTAAATTTTTTGTAGTGGTGTCTCATTGTTTTTTTAATTTGCAATTCCCTAATGACATATGATGTTGACTATATTTTCATGTACATTTTTTTCTGTATATCTTCTTTAGTGTGGTTTCTGTTTAGGTCTTTTGCCCATTTTTAAATCAGGTTCATTTTCTTATTGTTGAGTTTTATGGGTTATTCATGTATTTTGGATAACAATCCCTTTTCATATATGTCTTTTGCAAATATTTTTTCACAGTCTGTGACTTGTCTTTTCATTCTACTGAGTTGCTAATTTTTTACAGTCTTTTTTCTCTCTGCTTCAGTTTGTATAGATTCTATTGTTATGTCTTCAAATTCACTAATCTTTTCTTTGTAGTGGTTCATTGGCTATTAATATCATCCAGTGAACTTTTTAAAATTTCAGATATTGTGGTTTTTATCTCTAGAATTTCCATTTGAGTTCTTATTTATAGCTCTACTGATCTCAATATTTTGTCTTTAAATACTCAAACACAGCTGTTTTACCATCCTTGTCTGCTAGTTCCTTGTAATGTAAAATTTTACATTTTAAATATCATTCTGCAATACTGTGAAGTTGTCGTCCTTACCCAATCCCCAAGTTTCATCCCATCATCAACTTGTACCTGGAAATTAAGATCAAAGTGACCTAGGATGTGGGAGGATCAGAGTAGAAATATCCACTAATTTATTGGGTATATCAGTTGATAATTAAAAAAAATAAACAGTAAGTTTTCATTCTGATGAAGCAACAGAATACTGTGATCAAAACAGTTATATCAGACTTCCCTGGTGGCGCAGTGGTTGGGAGTCCGCCTGCCAATGCAGGGGGCACAGGTTCGTGCCCTGGTCTGGGAAGATCCCACATGCCGCGAAGCAGCTGGGCCCGTGAGCCACGGCCGCTGAGCCTGCCCATCCAGAGCCTGTGCTCCACAACGGGAGAGGCCACAACAGTGAGAGGCCTGCATACCGCAAAACAAACAAACAAACAAAAAAAACAAACAAAAAAAAACCCCAGTTATATAAAAATACTGCCTATATCAAAATAACCACAACCAAATGGCTATGTTAATCAATCCTGTTAAAATGTTTTTCTTCAGGTATTTTTTTTCAAAAGAGAAAGTGACTTTAAAACACATCCCATTTTGGGCCTCCCTGGTGGCGCAGTGGTTGAGAGTCCGCCTGCCGATGCAGGGGATACGGGTTCGTGCCCCGGTCTGGGAGGATCCCATATGCCGCGGAGCGGCTGGGCCCGTGAGCCATGGCCGCTGGGCCTGCGCATCCGGAGCCTGTGCTCCGCAACGGGGGAGGCCACAACAGTGAGAGGCCCGCATACCGCAAAAAAAAAAAAAAAAAAACCACATCCCATTTTAAAAGATCACAATTTCTGAAGTATTTTGTTTTGGTTCTTAGTTATCTATTTTGTCTATTTAGTCAAAACAGTTTGGAATTTTCTAAATGGACATTGAAGCAATAGGTGAAACCATGATTTGGGAGACTAAAGAGTAAATTGAATGTGAGAAGACATACATCTCCTTAGCTCAGTCATTTAGGAGGGATGTCTTCCATAGTTATCCTTAAACCCATAGGGCCACCACTCTTTGCTGTTAGGTGAGAGAATGGCTACCCTGTGATCTTCAGCAATAGCATAGCAGTACTTCTTGAGACCATTGAAAATAATCCATGTCTATTAATACATATTCCTAACAGAGTAAGTGACTGCAGAAATGTGCTTGGGTACATATGGCTGCTGGCAGGCCTCAGGTTCACCCTGGCTACTTGCCAGAAACATTAGGGGTTTTGTCATGTAACTCTCTCCTTAGGACAGCTCACAACGTGGCAGCTGGCTTCCCCAGAAAAAGCAAATCAGAGAGTGAGAATGAGAGGGCAGCCCAAGAGAGAAGCCACAGTCTTTCTGCTACCTAACACCAGAAGAGACATCCATAACTTCTGCCAGATTCTATTCACTAGGATTCTGTCACTAAATCCAGCCCACACTCCTGGTAGGGGATTATACAAGGGTGTGAATGCAGGAAGTTGGAGGTAGTGGTAAAGGCTGCCTACTTAATTTGGTCTTATATGCAAATTGCAACAATCATCACCCAGATTACCACTTTGTTATTAAATCCACTTGACACTTACCAGTCCAAGGCATCTCACTACATTTGAGCTTGTCAACCACTTACTCCTTTTTATAATTTTCTTCTCTGATTTTTGTCAATGCTTTAGTCTGCAAGTTTTTGTCTTACTTTTTTGACCTCTGTTTTTATCCTCTTTCATGGGGCTATCTTACTCTGCCAAACTTTAGGAGTTTTCACCTTATTCTCTTCATCAGATGTTATTCATCCATGTGTTTATGTATCAGTGAAATGAACATTACTGAACATCTACCACGTATGAAGTGTCCTGACATTAACCCCTCTAATTGGCAGAACCATTTAAAGATTAAACTCCTTGGAATCAGTGGTCCAAGCTTATTCACATTATTGGTGCTGAGGGCAGACATACTGGGGATTTCTTTGTATTAAATCTGAAATCACCTGCATAAGCCAGCGGGGGAACAGACCTTTCTGCTTTATTGTTTTCCATTTTACTTTTGGAACATATGATGTAGTTTAAAAGCTTGGTAATGTTTGCTCTGAATTGGCTCATCTGAAAGTGATTTCAGTTGAGTAATTTAATGATTGGAACATTTCAGAGCTTTTTCCAAGGCACCAAAACTTTTAACATGGTTTATGAATTCTGCATCACTCTCTGGCTGACTGTTCCCAGCTGCTGGGCAGAATTTACCAAGTCTCTCTGTAATTCCATAGTTCTGCCCTCACAAAGGGATTTTACCTTGTATTTCCTTAAAATGTTTCCCAGTTGATCTTAGGATCAGGCTCTGATTGTGGTGAAATACCAGAGATAGGAACAGTCCAAAGTGGGTAAATATTACTGCAAACATTTACTTAATAATCACTTGGTGGAAGAGTCCTTGAACCTGGAGTCTGGGAACAGCCACAATTCCTTATGAAGACTTGACAGGGTTCTGTTGAATGAGAAGATTAATGGAGAGGAAACTGCATGAACAAAAGTTATAGGGGTTGTTACCACTGCTTCTGCCTGCTTCGTAGGAATAAAAAAGTAATAAATAGTCATTTGTGGATTAAGTGAACAATGCATGAATCTGAAGAAGATAATCCTTAGCTAAATTCAGAGTGTCCTAATTCAGGGAGCAAATGTCATGTCAATCATTGGGATGACTCTGGATAAGGCTCTCATTGACAGAGCAGTCTCATCATGCACTCTCAGGGTAAATGCTCACTCATCCTCAACAACTGCTTTTTTCCTTACTTTTCTCTCCTTTCCCTCACTCTGAGAATTTTTCCACGCTTCCTTTATATTCTAAACATGATTTTTATAAACAAACTATGAGCATTACTAATGTTAAGCTGTATTAAAGAGCTGGACATATGTCAAGAAGAAAACTATTCAGGGCACAGTTCCAGAAAACACATACCAAAATGACTTCATTCCTAGCTCCATTGCATGGTGTTGTCCTTGGCTGAAAAGTGGCGATTAATATTCCCTACAAATTCTGAAATAACTAGATGCTTTTTAAAGGGTTGATGGCAAAGAGTTTTGCTTAAATTTTTAAACTGTTGTTCCATTATAGCAGAAAGTTATTTTAGTTCATTCTCTGTATTCTTGTTCAATAATGTCGAATCTTGGATAAGGCAAGGCTTCCCAAATTAAGTCACAGATCAATTAAAGCTAAAGTGAGATTTTTGCTCTTTAATAGTCTTTGACAAGGAGGATGCGAATTTGGTTTATATGGTTAACAGGCAACAACCTTGGGCTCAGGTGAATTGAGGCAACTTTCTCCGCTAAAAAGAGAACTGAATTTCTGGAAGGTCTTGGAACTCTTCAATTTAATTCAAATTTACCAAGAAACTTTTGTTAAAGATGCTTTGCTGGCAGCAGAGTTACAATGATAATAAGACATGGTCTCCTGCCCTCAGGAGGTGGGGTGAGGAGAGGTAAACACATGAATAAATAATAAAAATAAGACTTAATACTCTATAGACAGACATCCTTCTAGACATGTAAGATAAATAAGGCAAAACGTGTATAAAATGGTAACAAATCTTGACCTTCAAAATTTATGGTGTGGAAATCCATGAAATTCAAAGTTGTACAAGTACAACTATTAAGAGAGTGAATCAAATGATGTGCTCTATAGATTTGTGTGAGTGGGTGGAGGGGGACAGGAATAGCTGACTGAAGACACTGTAATTGTTGAGCTATGTCTCTGCTTCTAAAATCCTTGAAAGGATTCTAAAATATGCCCATCTGAGGTCCTTTCTGGACATTGGGAATCACTTTGTTCATGATGCTCGAAGTGAGAACAGCATCCATAATGGTTTCCCCCAAACATCCTCATTCCTAGGCTGAGGAGCCATATGAGAGTTCAGTCTCAATGTTGTGTTTGGCCCCTGAAGGGAGTCCACCAAAGCACTCTGGGGAAAGAAGGCTGGACAACTGGCCGCCATGGCTTTCACCCATGTTACAGTAAGTTGAAGGAGAGCTCAGGAAGTAAGGAAAGTTAGGGTGATTCCAGATACTGAAAATAAAGGTGCTTCAAACCTGCAGGAAAGAGAAAACTATTTTTTGTCCTCCCACAGACTGCATTATCTCCGCCAGCTGGTTTTTCTCCAAGACCATCCCTAAGTCTCTGAATTCTGTCCACCCTGTTCAATGATTGCATCTCCTTGACAGTTTCCACCCACATCAATCTCTCCATTCCTTTAGAAGTTCAGCAGCTATTTTCTGTATCATAGATGTACCTCTTGCCTCCATGATTAGATTCTAAGCTAAGCCATTCATCCATTCAAAAAGGGAGTGTCTACTGTATGCCAGCACCATGCTCAGTGCTGGGACACAACAGTGAACAAAATTTCTGCCCCCAAAGATGCAAACTAATAAAGGACATATTATACACTCTGAAAAGTGCTAGGAAGAAATTAACAGGTAGGAAATAACTGGCAGGACAGCTCGGAGGAGACCAACTTTACAGGGACCTAAAGCAAGAGAAAAGGCAAGCCATACAAAAGAGGCTGGAGCTGGGAGAATGTTCCAGGCAAGGCACACATAAAGGAACGAAATGGAAGGCATTCAACCTCCTCAAGGAAGTGCCGGATGGTCAGTGTGGCTAAAGCATGGTGAGCAAGAGGAAGGAGGCAGGAGACCAGGTCAGAGTGCCACACCAGGCAGGCCTGCGAAGGGATTCAATGCTATACTTCTTTCATTCAGCATTGGCTCTCAGGCCACGACTTCCTTCAACAGTCCCCTTAATGCCCGGCACAGAACTTTGCTCAGGATGAGATTTCAGTAGATACTTGAGAGTTGAAATGACTGAGGTCCCAGTCTTGAGGTTCTTCCAGAACCTCCCACCCATCAGTCATTCTCTGCCCAACTTCAGAGTCAGGTCTCCCAGAGGTCTCTCTTCAATCCTTGTGTTTGACAATGTCCAGCCCTCACTCGTGCTAATCCCAGGAAATGGAGAGCTCAGTGAATGAGAATGACTTTGGTGAGCATGTCTCATCACTAACTCTCTTCTTTTTCTTTTTCTTTTTTTCAGTTTTATTGAGATGTATAGTAATTGACAAATAAAATTTGGTTGGCCAAAAAGTTCGTTCGAGTTTTTCTGTAAGTTGTTACAAATGACCTTTTTGGCCAATCCAGTATTCAAAAGTGTACATGGTGATGATTTGAGTTACGTACACATTATGAAAGGATTCCTCCCATTGAACTATTTAAATTAACACAATCATCACCTCACATATTTACCTTTTGTGTGTGTGCGTGAGAACATTGAAGCTCTACTGTCTTCCAAATTTCACTTATACAGTACAGTGTTATCCGACTAATTTACTTCTGAGAGGTGGTCCAGCAGTGTGGTTAAAGTCTGAAACTTGGGAGTCAGGCTTCTGGAGATCCTTATCCTGGTATATTTCCCTCTAGCTGTGCCCTGCGGATGAATTGGTTCACCTCCTTAGCCTCAGGTTTCTTCCTGACAAGAGTGCTTTCTCATAGAGTTTCTGTGGGGATTAAATGGGATGATGCATAGAAAGCCCTTAGGCAGTGCCTGGCACACAGTGAGTGCTTAATGATTAGCTATTGTTAGCTATTGCTATATTATCAGCATTAGCATTATCAACCATGGCCCTTAAAATGCCCCAGATTTCCCATTTCATCCTCCCCTTCTGTATTTGGAGAAACGCTAAGGCACAGCTAGGTGTCACTTCTGTGATGGGTTCCCAGACCCTCAGGCAAAAGTGAAGGTCTCTCTTCTCTCATCACCGCAGCAATCTGTGTGCTCCACCTTGGTGATATCTGATGCTCACCTCATCGCATGATGACTGTTTAGGTTGTCTCTCCTGCGCAATTGTGCAGCCCATGAGAACAGAGACAGTGCCTCTGTGTAACAACTGTCAATTCAAGAATCACATTTTCTCACAATCTCTGAAGTTGAGGCTGCAATCATATAATGGTACAGCAAAGTTAACTGATAGTGCTCTTTTCTTTCTTAGTGTCACATAAAATAACAACACATCTTACAATATACGGTTCCATAGATTAGATGAAATATGGTAACTTTGGGCATGGCCTTCAGAGTAAGACTTCTGGGATCATTTATTTGTGACCTTGAGCAAGTTACATGCTTAAGCTTTCTCTATCACAGTTTCTGATCTGTACAATAGACATAATAATTGTATCTCATTCATACAGTTGTTGTAAGGATTCAATGACAATATTTTGTAAGGCATTTAGAATAGTTCAGGGCACATTATGAATGTTGTAGAATTATTAGCTACTGCTGTTTGTGTTCCTAGTGACCAACTCAGTATCTGGCCATGATGGGGGTTTGATAAATATCTGACAAATAAGCAAAAGAGTAAAACAGCAAACTATGACAGCCATGGGAGGGCAGGCTCAGACCTTCCCTCAAGAGGCCCCCACTGCAGGAGCTGGCTGATTGCCATCTTCACCTTCAGGATCACACCCCTAGTCAGCGACCTGGCGGAGTAGGGGTCCTAAGATCAGTGGTTTCTGCCGAACATGGGCTCTCCTCCATCAGTTTTTGCTTCGGGGCTCGGCTCCTGCCTGGCCCAGGCTCTCTCAGAGCTGTATAATGGGCCTGAGCCTCTTCCCATCAATACCCCCCCACCTTCTCTACTTTAACACCCGTCAACCTGCCATCACAGCTCAAGGTCAAAATCCCTGTGCTAGGATTTCTGTGAGCATACACCAAGCCACGTTTGCTTACTCAGGGGAATCCCTCCCCCTCATAGGCCCCAGGAAGGCTGTCTGAGACCCCATCACAAAAGGCAAAACTCAGCAGGGAACCTCAGCTGGGGCCTCTCCCCTCCTGCCCCACAGTGGACCTTTCCCTGGTTCTTTGTGTCCACCGCCAACCAAGGCCATGGCTGACTCTGGTTGTCCCAGAGCAGAGCCCCCAGAAACTCAGCCTCCAGGATCTCTTCTTGGCCAGGAGCCAAAGAGGCTCAGTTTAACTTCTGTTACTAAAAATATATTCTGTTTCCTCCCTGTCCTGTGCTTAATTCAAGAGACTGACTGAAATGCTGGGTACACACCGGGGCTATTTTTATTCCCACCTCCTTCTGCATACCCTCCTCCCCTTCCAAATTCAGCCCTCCAAATCCTGGACTTATCCTCAGCCCAAGTGCTGCAGTGGAAAAAATGAGAACTCTTTCTTTCAATCAGATGAACACTTGTTTCCATAACCGGCCATTCATCACACCCCTTCCTGTCCCACTGTGCACTCAGTCGGCCCTTCCAGGATAAGGATCACATGAAAAAAGGGCGTTTTGATTTCCATCCAAAGAAACCAATGACTGTTCGAGGCAAGTAACTTGTGGAGGCCTAAAGTGGGACTTGTGCTTTAACCATCGACATTATTAGCCCAGGATTCCAGGGCAGCCCCTTATCCTTTAGAATTATCTACCATCTCAGGAGGCCGTCCTCCTTGTCTTAAGGGCCCAGATGGCTGACACATGACTAACACATAGCATATAGTTACTTTGAAATGTTGAATGGAGCCTGAACTATGCTAGGAGGTAAAAGTGGAAAACCAGTAAAATGGGAAATAATTGTGTTATAAAAAAATGTTATTTATTTTTGTTAACACTGTCAGGAATTTCCCTTTAAATAGCCAGTTGTCCAAGCACAAGCACAAGAAGATCACTTTACAGAAATGTGTGTTTTCACAGTCATTTTTGCTCTGGTCTACAAAGGGGCTACTCTCCTGCAGGTGAAACCAGCTTCTTTCTTCTCAGCTTCGTGGCTGGAGTTCATAGGCTCTGATGTGCTGGCAAGAGTGACCTGGGTCTGGACCCACCAGGCTTCTCTTTGCTGAAGGATCTCTACGGACCAAGGAATGGCTCTCTTGACAGCAGCCCCTCCTACCTTCCCTGAACTCTGGGGCATGGCCCATGTTTGCATCTGAGAAAGGGTCTAAGCAGGCCTGGTTAGGATTAAAGGTGCCCAGAAAGTTGAGAGGATTGGGAAGGTGACGTTCTGAAGAAAGACGCTGATTCAGACCCTACAAAAGATCATATTCCACACCAGACTGGTACTAACCCCTCTGGGGATTGTCTGGAATAAGGGATCTCAGCTGTGGTTGCACATTAGACTCACATGGGGATATTTTTTCAGAATATTAAAGCTAGGGCGCCCTGCCCAGAGATGCTGACTCCGATGGGGATAGGGCTCTGGAATGAGTATTTTTGAAAAACTCCCCCAGGTGTTTCTAACCTGCGTCCATTGAGCACTCCTGTGGTAGAGAGCTGGGCATCCAACACCTGACCACAGTCTTGGGACTCAGTCAGAATGAGAAAGGCTTTGGTGAGAAGAAATTTAGGAGCAATGAGTGGTGTTTGGAGAACACACCTGCATTGTGTCTATGTTGTATGGATATCTTCACAGGTGTGTAAAATGTATATTTAAGTATATACAGTGTGTGACATATTTGAATGCAACAAAATCAAAAATAGCATTAGTCTTGAGACAGTCTCCTCATAAGATAACTTTTAGGTTTGAATGCTATTTTTTTCTCTCTTACTCTTTTAAAACCTGTTTTAAAACATTGATATTATGAACAAATATTGTATGATTCCATTTATACCTAGCACACTCAAATTCATGGAGACAGAAAGTTAGAATAGTGGTTACCAGGGACTGGAGGTAGGAAGGAATGTGGAGTTCTTATTTAATGAGTGGAGTTTCATTTAGGAAGATGAAAAGGTTCTGGAGGTGGATGATGGTGGTGATTGCCCAACAACGTGAAGGGACTTAATGCAACTGTATATTTCAAAACAGTTTGAGTGAGTTTTTAAAACCAAATTGTAAGATATTGTATCTTTTCAGGTAACTTTTAAGGTTCCAAGTTTAACAAGTTCCCATGATGCATCCCATGATGCATATGGCATTATACAGAATCTTGGAAACAAATTATTTCCTTCTTGCCTTAGATACTTCAGAGGTAATCTCAGCTTCCTTCCTGTGAGTTATTTAGACCATAGACCAGCACCCTGAGATCTCTACTCTTAATTTACTGCTCTCCAGAAACCCCTGAGACTTTCTATGTAGCTGCTCACAGGAGTTGCCCCTATACTTCCCACCCCCACCCTGAGACCCTGTCACTCTCCCTGCTACTTCTTAACCATCCAGAAATTCTTGAGGGCTTTGTCACTCACAGCCTCATTCACCACTGCATGCAGCTCTGAGGATGTTTGAACAGAGCATCAGAGTTTGTATGTAGGGAAACGGAGTGTAGTGAAGTGGGAGTTTAAGGCCTCTCTGAGGATACTGTAACTAAAAACAGAGAGTGGATTAGTTTCAATTTTGTCAAGTGGGTGGCTCTAAGATGACAACAGCATAAGTGGCCTACATGAATCAGCTATTTCATGTATTCATTCTTCAAAAACGTATAGAGGAGCCACTATGAGCCAAGACTTGTCATAGAGACATTGAAAGGATTCCAAGAAGTCCCAGACTAGTTGGGGAGATCAAATGGGCTCCAACTGTAGAACATAAGGTCCATAAGCAAGGCACAAATATGCACTCTTGGTTGCAAGGGCAGAAATATATTGAGCTTTAAGTAATAAGGAATGTACTGGCTCACAGAATAGGAAAGTCCAGGGCAAGTTTGCCTTCAGACACAGCTGGATCCAGGCACTCAACATCTTCAGAATCTTCTCTCAACTCTCTGTGGTCCTTGTTCTGGGGTAAGCTTACCTTTTGTGGTAACTAGAATGCTCTGAGTTTATTTTCTACTAGTTTAGCAAATTCCACTTAAAGAGAGCTATTTTCTAAGAGTTTCAACAAAATTCTAGAAGTGAGAGATGGGGAGATGGGGGAAAACAGGAAGTTGACTCTACTCGAACTATACAGACTAGGTGTGGAAGAGCCAGGTGAAGGGGAGGGGAAGATGTTTTCTGGTGGAAATGGAACCATCTTTACCAGAAGAGGGAATAGATTCTAGAATTTTCCTCACCACAGTATAGAAGTTTAGATGAGGTAGTAGCCTGGTCCCCTGTAGTTTCCTAAGAGAAGGCTTCCCAAAGGGACCAGTATATAAATTGGTCTTTAAGCCTTTAGGAATGGGTGGGATCTGGTCATGGAAGGAAGAGAAGATTTAGAGGGAAGGCCCACCCAGAGGAAGAACAGCTCAAGAAATGTGAATACTAATCAGTGATTTTAGACAAGAAGGTTATGTGTGATCAGTCTATTATTCGGTGATACAAGTTGGTCCAGAGAGAACAACCCTGAACTGAGGCAGGAGGCATCCCTAAGCCCTCTGAGCAGACCTGCCTTGGGACTGCCTCAGTCTTTCAGGAATGATAAAGTGATTTCTGGAAAATAAGCAGGCCTAGCAATGATGCAATTTTAAGTGAACTAAATGTCATATCACAGTCACTCTTGGTCAAAAACACACAAGAAAATACTTATAGAAGTTGCTGAGAATGTTAAACCATTCCTTAGGTTGGGATATAATTTGCTGTTGGTGCTCTTAGATTTTTGTTTTCTTGTTTTATCTTTCAGCGTATGGTGAGACAAGAGAGAACCTCGCCCATTATGAGATTTCCGATGAGCCTTTTGTGGGAATAAAACAGGTAAAAGAGCTCAATATTATCCTGAAGCACAGGATAACATTATATCAATACAAGAAAGTAATACTGAGGTCTTAGAAATAGAGTTTGGATATTTTATTTTGTTTTACTTTTTTGCCTTTAAAAAATATACTAAAAGCCCACAAAGAGGATTATTTATGAAAAACAGAACTCCATGGCCTGCTTCAGCCGTCATTGTAGGAGCACCTTTTCAGATACAAGTTGTTTTCCCCAAAATTCTTGAAAATTCTGGGAGGCTGTGTAATGTTGAATGCTTTCAAGCCTCAAATTAGGAGCCAGAAAACAGCTCCAGGGCCTCAAAATGTTTCCAAATCTCTAAGGTTTTCTTATTTAAAATTTTAAAATTCCTAGTGTATCTGCCTTGAACACCCCAATCCACAGTCATGAGCACAGGGAATTTTTATTTCATTGTGGACCCCCTCTTTATGGGTTAATTCTACATGGGAGGCAATTTTGATAAATGATAGATAACCAGTTATCTAGTCCTTCCCTCAGCAAATGCAGAGAACCAGGAAGCAGAGACAAAGAGATCCAAGAAACAAAACCAAAGCCAATGTTTATTCTTGATTTTTGTCACTACATTTTTTGTGCTTCCTTATCTTCCTCAACTGTTAAATATATAATAACCAAAACTTTATTAATATACACATAAAGAAAACATGCGCAGCATGTGAGCATGGTAGGTAGTGAGTAAACACGGTTAGTGGCTGGTGTTTGCACCAGGGTTTATGAAGCAGGCCTCTGCATGGTCTGCAGTGGGCTCATGCTGTTCCCAAGTGCAAAATCCTCCAACGAAGAGCAACATAAGCCACGTGGGGCTAAAGGAGGCTAATAACAACAAAGAGTTTCTGTTCAAACTAAGGGACAGGTCTGCGCTTTAATTTTTTTTCCTGAGACTTAGCTTTGTTCTTTCCTCCAACAAATGTTTTAAAATTAGTGAAATACCAAAGGAGATATGGAGGAAGGAGACGCGGGATGGAATTAGAAAAAGCATAAATGGAATCCAGGATGTGCTGTGATGGATGACTGATAGATCTCTTGATGAAGAAAAAATGAACAGAGTATTTCATCAGCGCCTCTTTCCCTAAGTGGGAAAAGCACATACATTTTTGTGTTTGGATAAATAGCTAAGGCTTTTGCAGAGTGGAAAAGTGTCATGAGAAAATGGAAAATATCTCTAATGTCTACAGCACATGAAATATCTAAGAGTAATAAAATAGTAAAGGGCAAGAGGGTATATCGTAAAAAATTATAGTGTACATGTTGGATGAAAAGCAAAATTATGGGATTAAATGGTTGTGTTACTGAAATAGCACTTGGTACATAGACTCAAATATTCCTTTTCACATTCAGTTTCTCAGAGGCTTGACTTCAGATGCCTGAGCACTTTCAGCATTATTTTGGCCTTTATTCTTCTTTATCTGGAAAAACACAACTGCTAAAATTATACCTAAAAGAGAAAATTCAGAGTCAAATAGATAGAGTCTTAAAATGTACTGTCACGTTCATTTATAAAGCAGCACGTGCATAGGAAAAAATGACTCATATAGTTTCATTTTTGTTTGTGGTTCAACAAAGTTTCATTGTCCTGCTGATTAAGAGATTCTAGGCATGGGCTTTCTTGGATAAGTAAGCTTACCACTTATCTTGTTGTCAGTAAGTATGTAACAAGTCCCAAGTCATATCGAAGCTGGTGGCTATCACTGGGTCTCTATCAAGGAATATAGGACCTAATGCCTGCACTACCCTGAAGACTAAGTATGTGAGCGTCAGACAGAATTCCTGAGCTTCAGACACAGTCAATAAACGTTGATTCCAGTTCTTCTTCCTCTTCCCTAGAGGAAGTAGTCCAATGAGAAAAGCCAGAAAGCTGTTCTTAAACCAATTCACCTACCTAAAGCCTACTTTCACCACTTCCACATCAAGTATTACATTTTCTTTGCCGTGTTCCTCATCACTCCAGCTTGAGTAGACTACCTAACCTCTCTGGTTTTCCCCATCTCTGACCTACTACAAAATTACATTGTGCATTTTAGCACTAAATGTATACTATAAATCAGAGACTCATCTGGAAAAGTAAGTTGTTTTTAAGAAATTAACCTGGCAGTAAGTTTACAAGAGGAAACATGGCAAAAAAGACTGGATGCTCAGAAGCCCGTTAAGAATCTTGCAATAATCCCAACCGTCCTATTTTGAAAAAAGTAAGGATATGAACCTACAAGATCCTATTACTTCTATCTTTAGATCACCAAACTCATCCAATCTTTAACCTGTGGTAAAATTATGAGAGTAAATGGTCATGTTAGAAAACCATGGCATAAAAACTCAAAAATCCTTTCAAAATGAGAGGACAAATAGAATAAGAAAAGGCATAGAGGTAGAGGGGAGTTTGATAAGTGAGTAAACCTCAAAAGCCAGCTCAATTAGTATAAAAGGTGTGCACCAAACTGTGGTTCTCAAAGAGAAATGATGGTCACCATGCAATATTAGGATGCATAATGGTCATGTCACAAAGGCCCTTCTATGTCATAATAATGAGGAATTCGAATGGAAGGGTATAAGGAAATGAGATCCCTTTTAGAGCTGTGAATCAGAGTCCAATGTGGTAGACTGGATGGTGGCAGAAAAGACCAGATGCCAAGAGAGCAATTAAGAAGACTTAGGATAATCCCAGCTCTTCCTTTAAAAGAGAAAGGATGTGGAACTGTATAAACTCTTTACACAGGTGAATTGATGAAGTATCTACTTTTTTATTTTTAATACATCTTTTTTGGAGTATAATTGTTTCCCAATGCTGTGTTAGTTTCTGTTGTACAACAAAATGAATCAGCCATATGCATACATATATCTCCATATCCCCTCCCTCTTGAGCCTCCCTCCCACCCTCCCTATCCCATACCTCTAGGTTGTCGCAAAGCACCAAGCTGATCTCCCTGTGCTATGCAGTTGCTTCCCACAAGCTATCTATTTTACATTTGGTAGTGTGCATATGTCGATGCTACTCTCACTTCACCCCAGCTTCCCCCTTCCCACCCTGTGTCCTCAAGCCCATCCTCTGTGTCTACATCTTTATTCCTGCCCTGCCACTAGGTTTATAAGTACCATTTTCTTTTTTTTAGATTCCATATATATATACGTTAGCATACAGTGTTTGTTTTTCTCTTTCTGACTTACTTTACTCTGTACAACAGACTCTAGGTCCATCCACCTCACTACAAATAACTCAGTTTCATTTCTTCTCATGGCTGAGTAATATTTCATTCTATATATGTGCCACATCTTCTTTATCCATTCATCTGTTGATGGACACTTAGGTTGATTCCATGTCCTGGCTATTGTAAATAGTGCTGCAATGAACATTGTGGTACCTGTCTATCTTTGAATTATTGTTTTCTCAGGGTATATGCCCAGTAGTGGGATTGCTGGGTCATATGGTAGTTCTATTTTTAGTTTTTTAAGGAACCTCCATACTGTTCTCCATGGTGGTTGTATCAATTTATATTTCCACCAACAGTGCAGGAGGGTTCGCTCTTCACCACACCCTTTCCAGCATTTAATGTTTGTAGATTTTTTGATGATGGCCATTCTGACCCGTGTGAGGTGATACCTCATTGTAGCTTTGATTTGCATTTCTCTAATAATTAGTGATTTTGAGCATCTTTTCATGTGCCTCTTGGCCACCTATATGTCTTCTTTGGTGAAATACAAGTAGCTCATGGAGCTCAACAGCAAAAAACCAAACAACTCAATTAGAAAATGGGCAGAAGAAGTATCTACTTCTAATACTTAACTTGTGGTAAGGACACCAGTTGAAAGAGGGTAAGGACTACAGTAGGCACTGAGCTGTTTACAAAAAAGAAGACAGGGAACTCTGCTGTCTAGCCAGGCCAGGGGCCATGGCAGAGTGAGGCCTGTGATGCAGTGGAATTATTCTGAGATAATAAAGAACCAAGGCCCACAGTCACGAAACATAGAAAGGGGAGTTCTGCAACATTTCAGGTATGCCAGCATCTCCACTGGAAGGCTAGCTTCTACCTATTCCAACAATGGCAGACTAGACCATAAGCTCTGTGAGTGAAAGATCTGTGTATGTCTGTCACTGTGTTCCCCACCAAGCACAGTGCCTGACACATAGCAGAGGCACAGCTACTGCATTTCTTTCTCCTTCATCATGGAACCTTGGTAACTAGGCATAAAATACAATAATGTATTCTTTAAAGCCTCTTATGTTGTATTTCCCAAACTAACCAGCAAGGCAGTGATAGGTAGAGGGTGGTACTAAAGCAGTAGCTCCCAATCAGGAAAGTTGGATATGGTTTACTGGTGATCTATATTCTTGGTTATTGCCTAGATTGCCATTTCAGCAGCCCCAGACCAGTCCATGAAGTCAGACCCTGATGTGAGCTAATGTTTCCAAGGCCCAGAACAGAAATCCTTGAATCTGAGAAATTATACTCACCAATGACCAAAAGGGTGGTAAGGAGTATACCAACTGTCATGCCCACAGTGGGTATCCCAGGCATGTGAGCTGCTGGCTGGAAACACCTATCTTCCACACACTTGCAGAAAGTAACTGAAAAAGAGAACAATATTTTGTAGATAAATCTTAGAGCGAACAATTGCAGAATCCTATCTCAAAGACAAGAATTCCTACAAACTACCATATTGACAGACATTATCCCAAGTTGCCTGCAGCAAAATATCTACCTGGTAAAGAGACAGTCCCTTCCAAGGGTGGCCAACCACCATCATTGATGCGGACTGGGATGTGGTAAACTCTCTCCTCAAAGTCCGTGTGCTTGGTGGAGAGGCTGGCATGAGTTCCTGTCAGAATAGGGAAAAAATGACTGACATGGAAACACAACTGCAGGTCCCTGGATGAGCAGGAATAAAGCTCATCTCTGTATCATATAATACTAAAGTTGACTAGGAAATGGTTAGATATAAGTATGAGTTAAACTACCAAAAGTATTACCACTCCACAGGTACCCTTCATAATGTCAAAAAGGATGCTAAAGCATCCTTCAAGTTCTCAATTCATGACTTCTCTGTAGAAATGAATACTAAATATAGTAGGTTGCCATTACTCGTG
Organism: Mesoplodon mirus; assembly: GCF_964341445.2. Classification (NCBI taxonomy): domain Eukaryota; kingdom Metazoa; phylum Chordata; class Mammalia; order Artiodactyla; family Ziphiidae; genus Mesoplodon; species Mesoplodon mirus. The sequence goes on along the minus strand of NC_138992.1, from coordinate 40,712,072 downwards.
GTAGTTATGTTCCATATAGTGGCCGCAAACACTGAATTAGAAAGAGAAAACATATTTGAAGAAATAACTGCTAACTTTTTTCCAAATTTGATGTAAAGTCTAAATCCTCAGATCCAAGAAGACAGACAAATCTTAGGAAAAAGAAAAATGAACAAAACTACACCAAGGCACATAATACTCAAATTACTTAAAACTAGTGAAAAAGAAAATCTTAAAGACATCCAGAGAAAAAAGACACATGACATTCAAAGGAATGAAGAAGAAACAATACAACCCAGAACACAATGGAGAAATATCTTTAAAGTACTGAAAGAAAAAAGTCTCAATAAGTTTAAAAGTATTCCAGTCAAATGTTCTCTGGTCACTACAGAATTAAATTAGAAATCAGTAACCAGGAATATGTGGGAAATCCCCACATATATGAGAACTAAATAGCCCACTTCTAAATAACCCATGTGTCACAGGAGAAATCTAAAGGGAAATTAGAACATATTTTGAACTGAATGAAAATGAAAACATATCATAGTTTATAGAATACAGCTAACATGACACTAAGAGATAAATTTATAGCACCAAATGCCTATGTTAACAAAGAAAAAGTTCTCAATTGCCTCAGCTTCCATCTAAATAAAACAAGAAGAACAAGCTAAATACAACATAAGAAGAATAAAGGAAATAACAAAGATCTGAACAATGCGATACAAAACAAAAAAATAGAGCAAAATCAATGAAACCAAAAGCTGGTTCATTGAGAATATATCAACAAAATTAATAACCTCTAGCCAGCTTGATCAGGACCAAAATAGAGGCAAAAATTTCCAATATCAGAATGAGGTGATATCACTACATATCCTGCAGATATTAAAAGAATAATAAAATAACATTATGAATAACTTTGTGCCAATAAATTAGACAAATCAAATGAAATAGAAAAATTATTTGAAAGATACAAAATAACAAGCTCAACCAAAAATAAATCTATAACTTGAGTAGCCCTATATCTATTAAAGAAATTGAATTTGTAGTTAACTTTTGGTAAGGACACCAGTTGAAAGAGGGTAAGGACTACAGTAGGCACTGAGTCCTACTGTAGAAAATTTGGGGCCAGAAGCCTTCACTGGTGAATTCTATCAAACATTAAGGAAGAAATAAAAAACAATTTTACACAAACTTCCAGGTAATTGAAGAGATAGAACCCTTCCTAACTCATTCTATGAAGCCAGCACTACTCTGATACCAAAATCAGACAAAGACACTGCAAGAAGAGAAAAATACAGACCAATATCCCTTATGAATATAGATAGAAGTATCCTTAAAATTTTAGCAGATCAAATCCAACAGCATATAAAAATGCTAATATTTCACCACCAAGTAAGCTTTATCCCAGGAAGAGAAGACTGAATTAACATCCAAAAGTTGATTGATATACTTCTCCAATTAACAGACAAAAACAACATAACCAGGGCTTCCCTGGTGGCGCAGTGGTTGAGAGTCCGCCTGCCGATGCAGGGGGCACAGGTTCGTGCCCTGGTCTGGGAAGATCCCACATGCCGCGGAGCGGCTAGGCCCGTGAGCCATGGCCGCTGAGCCTGTGCGTCTGGAGCCTGTGCTCCGCAACGGGAGAGGCCGCAACAGTGAGAGGCCTGTATACCTCTACCAAAAAAAACAAAAACAAAAAAAACCAAAAAAAACAAACAAAACCCCAAATCAACCATACAATCATCTCAATAGATGCAGAAAAAAACACCCATTCCTAATTAAAAAAACCCAAAAAACACCTCTCAGCAAGTTAAGAATAAAAGATAAAGTCCTTAGTCTGATAAAGGGAATCTACAAAAAACCTATAGCTAACTTTATACTTAATGGTGAAAGACTATGAATGCCTTCTCCCTAAAATTAGGAACAAGCCAAGTTGTTTCTGCTCTCACTACCTTCATTCAACATTGTCCTGAAGATTTTAGCTGCTAAGAAAGCAAGCTAAAGATATAAAAGCCATCCAGACTGGAAAGGAAATAAAACCTATAATTCACAGACAACATGACTGTCTATGTAGAAAATCTATGAAAACGTAAGAAAGAGAGGGAGAGAGAACTTACAAGTGAGGTCAGCAATGTTATAGGCTACAAGATCAATACACAAACATCATCAATTATATTTCCACATCCTGGAATTACTTTAAAATTTAAAATTTTTAAATATTTAAAATAACACAAACATGAAATGCTTAGGGGAAATTCTATAAGGACTACACTTGAAAATTAAAACACATTGCTCAGAGAAAGTAACGAAGACCTAAATAAGTGGAGACATAATCATATTCATGGATTGAAAATTTCAATTTTGTTAAAATGTAAATTCTCCCCCAAATTCAGCTCTAGATTCACACAATCTCAATCACAATCTGCATAGGTTTTTGGGGTAGAAATAGACAAGTTCAATTCTAAAATTTATATAGAAATGCAAAATAAATGTTTTGAAAAATAACAAAGTGAGGACATTTACACTACCTGATTTCAGGTCTTATTATTGAGCTGCAGTAATCAAAACATTAGAGTATTGCTATAAAGACAAAGAGATCAATGAAACAGAAAAGAAAGTCCAGAAATAGACTCATATATATGTGGTCACTTGATTTTTGACAAAGCTGCCAAGACAATTCAATGTGAAAATGATATTTTCAATAAATAGTGTTTATAGCCATGACTGTAAAAGCTAAAACTATAAGACCTCTGGGAGAAAAAAAATTAGAAAAATTTAGTGACCTTGGCAAAAATTTCTTAAACAATACACAAAATAGTCACAAATTATAGAAGAAAAAAATCAGTAAACCAGATGTCATCAAAAAAATTTACTTTGCTCTTCAAAAGGCACTGCTACAAAATAAAAATGTAAGCCATGGCCTGGGAAAAAGTATTTATAAACATATATCTGACAAAGAACTTGAATCTAGACTATATAAAGAATGTTTATGACTCAACAACAGAAGCCAAACTGCTAAATATTTTAAGCAGGCACAATATTTGACCAGACACTACACCAGTGAAGATATATGGCTGGCAAATAAGCATATGAAAAGATGTTAAACACCATTAGTCATTAAGAAAATATAAATTAAAACCATAATGACCCAGCAATTCCACTCCTGGGCATATACCCTGAGAACACCATACTTCAGAAAGCGTCATGTACCACAATGTTCATTGCAGCTCTATTTACAATAGCCAGGACATGGAAGCTACCTAAGTGTCCATTGACAGATGAATGCGTAAAGAAGATGTGCACATATATACAATGGAATATTACTCAGCCATAAAAAGAAGCAAAACTGAGTTATTTGTAGTGAGGTGGATGGATCTAGAGTCTGTCATACAGAGTGAAGTCAGTCAGAAAGAGAAAAACAAATACCGTATGCTAACACATATATATGGAATCTAAGAAAAAAAAAGGTCATGAAGAACCTAGGGGCAAGACGGGAATAAAGACACAGACCTACTTGAGAATGGACTTGAAGATATGGGGAGGGGGAAGGGTAAGCTGTGACAAAGTGAGAGAGTTGCATGGACATATATATACAACCAAACGTAAAATAGATAGCTAGTGGGAAGCAGCCGCATAGCACAGGGAGATCAGCTCGGTGCTTTGTGACCACCTAGAGGGGTGGGATAGGGAGGGTGGGAGAGAGGGAGACCCAAGAGGGAAGAGATATGGGAACATATGTATATGTATAACTGATTCACTTTGTTATAAAGCAGAAAATAACACACCATTGTAAAGCAGTTATACTCCAAAATAAAGATGTTTAAAAAAAAAACCAAGTTAATAAATATGTTAACAACTCATATAACCATATTTAAAAAAACATAATGAAATAACTACACTCCCACTACAATGGCTAAAATTAAAAAGACTGAGCATAGCAAGCACTGGGAAGAATACTAAGCAACTAGAATTCTCATTCACTGGTGGGAATGTAAAATGTTCCAGACTATTCGGGAAGCAATTTGATATTCTCTTAAAAATTTGACTGTATGGCTACCATATTATGACTTGTAGGTATTTACCCAAGAAAAATGAAAGCATAGCTCCTACAAAGCACTTGTTCACAAATGTTCATAGCAGCTTTTAAGCAATTTAAGTAATAATCAATATGTTAATGAATAATGAATCATGATATAGTCATACAATGGAATACTATTCTATAATATAAAGGAGTGAAGTGTTGATATATGCAACGACATGGTGAAATCCCCAAATATGTATACTAAGTGATATTCACCAAACAAAAAAAGAGTACATGTTGTTATTTTATTTAGATAAAATTCTTGAAAATGCAAACAATAGTGACAGGAAGCAGATCAGTGATTACCTGGGGGTGAGGGATAGGCAGTGTGGGGTGGAAAATAGGGATTGCAGCAGAGCATGAATAAAACTTTGGGGGTGGTGGAACTGTTCTTATCTGATTGTGCTGATGGCTTCAATGGTATATACATATATTGATTTTTATAAAATTGTATGCTTTAAATATGTGCTGTTAATTGTAAGTCAATTATATTTCAATAAAGCTCTTTTTAAAAATCATGATGAGTGGGTTTCCCTATTGCGCAGTGGTTAAGAATCCACCTGCCAATGCAGGGGACACGGGTTCAAGCCCTGGTCCGGGAAGATCCCACATGCCGTGGAGCAACTAAGCCCATGCACCACACTACTGAGTTTGCACTCTAGAGCCCGTGCGCCACAACTACTGAGCCCGTGCGCCACAACTACTGAAGCCCTCATGCCTAGAACCCATGCTCAGCAACAAGAGAAGCCACCTCAATGAGAAGCCCGCGCACCGCACCCAAGAGCAGCCCCCCGCTCGCCGCAACTAGAGAAAGCCCGCGCAGCAAGGAAGACTCAACACAGCCAAAAATAAAAATAAATAAAATAAATAAATTTATTTTTTAAAAAGTCATGATGAAACCTGTTTCTCAACTGCCATTGGAAATTTTGCAATGTTGCTCTGATTGTCCAACTATTCATGTACCCTAAGAGAGATGTTGTGTATTAATAATCTTTCTTTCCTCCAAACCCCGGGGGCTTTCAACCCTCTGGAGAGCTTGCCTGTGCAAGTTTCCACAGCATGAACTTTCTTCCTGGAGCGTGGAAGAAAGCTCTGTGTCGAGTGCTGCATGCATACCAAGGCAAAGAAAAACTCATTCCATCGCCCATCAGTGTTTTTCTCGATGTTCTTTTGACAACTCACCATTGATTTTGGAAACTTCCCAGTCTTTTTGTAAGCTTTCACTGCCAAGGGAAAATGTAAAGTGTCGACCCCGAAATGACTGCTGATCATCATCAGTGGCCTCGAAAATGAGGCTTCCGGGTGCTTTAGGGGGATAGCAGAAGAACAAGCCTGTGTATTCCTTGACCAGCCGTGGCGGGTTGTCGTTCACATCCATGAGGGTCAGGTGGAATTGCACCGTGGAGCTCAAGGAGGATCCACCTAAGGAATTGAATCATTGAAATATGGTATCTGCTTTCTCATTCTCCTCTCAATAAGAAAGGATATTTCCTTTTCTTTAAAAAAAAATTTACAATTCAGACCTAGTTTCATTTTCTGCTTAGAAAGTCTTGATAATAATAAGAAGTATGTGCTAATATTTTATATTCATTACTTCAGAACAACACTGGTGTACGTTTACAGATGAGAAGACTGAGCTTCAGAGAAGTTGTGTGACTTGCCCAAGGTCACATAGCGGTAAAGAGACTTCCAACCCAGGGGATCTGACTCTAGAGCCCACACCTTTAATTGCTCAACACTGACTTAGGCATGTTCGTTAAGTTTTCTAAGGCTCATTTCTTCAGCTGTAAAACGTGACTTTATGAGGATCTGACATGTATTCTTAGAAAATTGTACAGAGCTGTACAAATGTTATTTGCTGTGTTATCGTGGAGAAAATTTTGACCTCTGTAGCGTGAACAATTGGTAACTGTGTGATCATGGGCAAGTTACTTCTCAGTACCTTGGTTTCTTCATACATCAAATACGGTCAATAATAGTACCTACCCCATAGTGTTGTATGAGGGGTAAGTGCTTAGAACAGGATGGTCAGTACAACGTAGACACTTACTGTTCTCATTCTCCCTGATGTTTCTACAATTTCTGACTCCGACCTGCTTCAATTCCAGCAAACCCTATTTGCCTGCTTTTCTTGTCGGCTGTCTCCTTAACCAAAGGAGGAAGTCATTTCATCAATGTGTATCATTTCAGGGCCAACAACTGCAAACAGAGCAGGGTTTTGAACCCTGGTTTTGATTCATGAAACTTCTAAAATGTGAGAGGCCTTTAGGACACATCCAAAGCAAAGTGCTGACCCCACATTACATTTTAGCGGAAGGCACAGCACAAAGGCTTAGCCAGAAACTTCCTGCTGATTGAATCAGGAACTTTTAAATTGAGAGTTAAATTTATGGAGTGTGATAGTGGTATGTGCTAGAAGCACATCAACTAGAAGTAAGAGAGAGAGCCAGTCCCCGACCTGCCTCAGCGAGGCCCGTCCACTCACACACCACCATTCCAAGTTCGACACACGCTTCTGCATGTTTACCCTCATTGGTTTAACGTGACTGCAGTACTTTTGTTTTTCTTCATCTTTTCACAGACAGGGACCATTTTCATGATTCCCACCTATTGGAATGTTCCACATTCTAGCTCCCAACCCTGGGCTTCACATTTTGAAAGTTTCCTTCTTTGTTATAAAACTATATTTATTTAGTCATAATTTGTTCAATTCTAATTTTTTGGTAAGCCAGGCAGATATATTTATTGTCTAATTAGAGGCTCTGACCAGCATAAGATCAACAGGATCCCGACTCCAAGTTGGAAAATTCCATTTAAACATAAAGAAACTCAGTGTTTTAATCATGAGCCTT